>NC_143017.1:87589359-87924359 GCF_055824585.1 Amblyomma mixtum | reverse complement strand
TATGAGAGACGCCGTAGTGAAGCGCTCCGGAAATTTCGACCACCTGGGGTTCTTTAACGTGCGCTGACATCGTACAGTACACGGGCCTCTAGAATTTCTCCTCCAAAGAAATTCTAGCCGCCGCGGCCGGGATCGAACCCGCGTCTTTTGGGTCAGCAGCCGAGCACCATAACCACTGAGCCACCACGGCGGCTCCACAGTAGAGCTATTACGACACTATTAAAAACCGAAGGACCTTGAAATACCAGCAAAAGGTTTCTTCTGGATGAAGAGAAGCTCTCTGCTTGACTTTCGTTTTGAATGATCCGCTGCACGGAGCATTCTAGGGACATTCATTTCGCTGGAGGTGAACGCTGTGGCCTTAGAACTTCTTACCAGGACTGCACGTAACAGATTTCTGAAATGTAATACGCATTTGCGAATGACAGACCGTGCAAGGGACGGAAAAATGAATATTTGGCAATTATGAACAAATACAGTGCGTACGGTCGTTGGGCTGTAAACAGATATATATCATGTAATGATATTTCGCAGTTCTTTAATGTGAAACATGCAGATATGTGGACCAAGGTGTGAGCTTTATTTAATGTGCGCCCGACGGGATATACAAATCAGCAGAGTCTACACAACTTAAATTTACAAGCAATTATTTAATTTTTTAACTTTATTATTACAATTTTACATATTTAATTAACAATATAGAGTACAATCAGTCAATAAGTTGCAAGCCCATAGCAGTGTCACGACTGGCATAAGAGAAAATGCGGATGAACTCCAGCGCTATTCAAATGAGCGCGGCGGCATTCACTTATTGACACACAAAAAAAAGTTCAAGGCCTGTCCTGTGAATGGTTCACAGAAGAACCAGCAGTACGGCAAAGAATGAAAAGGACAATAATTCGAAAGTAAAGGTCACACTGCGCAGACTGCGCTTGCGTTTAAACTTCCCCCGACAATGCAGTAAAATGGTCCCACCATTGCTTCTACCAGTATGCGTTGTGCGCGCACAGTATGCATTTATGACTCAGATCACGTGACAGTGGTGAAGCCAAATGTCTCTAGCACCAAATAAATCTGCCAAATATGAGAAAATCAGAGACAGATCATTAGGGACGGCTTATTACCTTCGCTCCGACGCTCAAACGCGCAGCAGTGTAGCCAACAGAGCTACAGTCATGCTGGTTGAAACCAACGCCGAATACAGTTACCAGCTAGTATATTTCACAATAGCGCTCGATATCCGACAGTCGCCGCGCAGCTTCACAGTGCTGCTGTGAAAAGAACCACTCTCCTGCAAAGTTCACTTCAATTTAGTCTCTCTTTTGATGCAGACGCTGTTTTCTATACGTGTACTTATCAGTACCAAAGTAATGACTACTTTTTGAATGGATTAGATCTCTCTACATTTATCTTTACGTAGACAGAACAGTGCGTTCAGCACGTCAGAAAAACAGAACGGCTACGACGATATCCGGAAACTGAAAGGGCTCTCACGAAGGCTGGCTCAATGTCTAGCTAGCTATCTTCTTGGAAGAGGCACATGAGTTAAAACACTCATGAGACGCACCCACGAACATGCATACAAGCGGGCACACGCTGGCAAATATTTACCTAGTCGTAAGATATCGATGTCCCGAAAGGGGCCTGGCATAGATTAGTCTTGTGCATCGCAATGAGTGCCGTGCCTGGAGGCCGACCGCGCGCCCTTGGTTCGAGCTCTTAATAACGCCGCATGTCTAATGAGGGATTGAAAGAGTACTTCAACGAACCATACCAACTATACGCAAGAACTAAAAATAAAAAAAGCCGGGTTCAGTGTTCCGCTGAACACTGCACAGCACCCCCGTGAATAAGAGATAGTTAATAGAGAATAAAACCTAAATTTATACAGGGAGAAAACAGCTGGGCGGCTGTCGTATTGGGATGAGGCCATCAAGAACCAGTTCCTGGGAGTAATGGTAAAGTGATGACCGATTGCGTTTAGCTCCGGCATGCTCTATAAGGTTACGAAGCACGCACAAGTAACGTGAACTCGTTTAATGTCTCCTGATATCTGCACGTCGTGCGAAAGCTAAGAAACTAGAAATAATTAAATATAAGCAGGCGGCAGTACTGACACAGTTATCTGAGGCTTTTTAGACGTAACCCATTCCTCTTCAACATGACAGAAAGCACGAGCAACTCATCACAACATAAAGAGAATTTCGGGGCGCAATCGAAATGCAGCATATTATCGCTGGCTATAAATAGGTTCATTTATTACGCTGCCATGAGAACCTACTTCTATCCGGATAGCTACCAAAGCAATGAACTACGCAATCCGAAAGCACGGTCTTTTATGCTTCCACGTTCGTTCACAAGTTCAGCTAACGTTGCCGTCAAGTTCGAAAGTGAAGGTGCACCATAAAAAACTCCTTTTTGCTGCGCTAATAAAATTATAATTAAAAAATAATTTAAAAAATCTAGTGACGCTGTGCGCGGCCTCCTGTAAGAGGTTTCGTTCAGACACACGCTCGCATTTCAGTTTGCATCAACAGTACTCTGAATGTATGAAGTGCCGCAGAAAAAGAAATTACAAACATATTTCGAAGTCGTGTTAGCGCGCACTCGTGTTCGGACATAGACTAGCTTTTTTTCTTTACGTGAGAGACGTATACCTGGGCAGTATGAAAGCTTATAGAGTAGTGGTTAAGCGTACCAAACCGGTACACCAGTAGAAAAAGAGAGAGAGCAAGATTTTAATGCATACAGGAGAGACCAAAAAGACAACAAAGCTAAAATGCTGTCACTAAGACTAACACCGTGGAGCTTTAGAATCAATCTTTTTAAATACTCATTTTTATCCGCGCAAGGTAACAGAATGGAATGAACTCTTCCCTGAAGCACTAAACAGCATCAATTCCATTGGTAAGATTGCTTATTGAGTGAGAACTGCTGAGCTGTTTCTTGTTCATGTCTCATTCATGTTTGTTTTCCTGCAATCCCTTAGCGAAAAAGAGGATGTGCTAAAAATGCATTTCAAACGTATTGTAGTAATTTGATATTTATTTCGCATTTTTTTGTCCCTAGGCTTAAACTGCAATACGAATGCTTTCTAAGTATACTAGGAATAATATTTTAAACGTTCTTAAAAATACGTGAAAAGTACATTTTTGCCCACTTAGCATATTTATAATGCATTAAAAATATAATAAAAATATACATTAGAAATATACTAAAAATATACATTTAATACATTAAAAATGTGTTTACTCGGACTTAAAAAAAGTCTGTTGGGCGGCTACATGGAATGACACGGGTTAATTCTTCAACTGGAGAACAAATCGTACACGGGTATTTATCATTAATCAACAGGAGTCTAATATTATAAGGTCACGTGATTGAATGGGAACGGCAGATACCTACACACAGCATACCAAGACGACAGTGACACAGCAAACAACAAATCCTACGACAAGCGCAATGCTTGGCTTGCGGTATATATACCCAGCGAAAGCGACGCACTATTTTGCTCGGTGAGGCCTTTTTTTGCGCAAATACTGTGGGCTGCCAAATTATCGCAGAAGTACCCTACTGGTCGCGTTCGAATCTGGGGTTAATTGAGAACGGAATTGCTAGTTGAAACTTGCGTCAGGCCCAGGTCAGGAGTCGAACTGTCAACCAACAGATACATGGGCGTGTAAGGGAGCCGGTCTGCCCTGCCAGACGGGGTCCTTTCCGCTGGCTTATTCGGACCCAGAAGTACCCAAGGCGCTTTTGCTGGTAAAATGCTATCACGTTCTCACACGGAAATGTTCGAATGACATTGAGTGGAATGACATTCGAGAATAGGAATGACATTCGGACTCGACGGACTGCCGCGGTGCTGCACGACACTTTCGAAACGCATTCGAAAGCCTCAGCTCGTTTTCAGTGTACAGCGACGACGACGACGGCGGTCACACTCGTCCGACAACGACAGTATATATCACGCTGAACAACAGCATGTAATTATAGTGAAATATCTAGTTTACTATAATATGATTCTAGAGGGACACGTTTTTCAGGCCAACGACACCGACGAATCCGGTCGGCGGACGGTCAGCCTTGTCGGCGGCTGGTCAGCCTTGTCGGCGGCTGAGCGAGAGCACGGTGATGAGGCGGCGGTGTGTATATGATCGCGCTTCTAAATGAGCGAAACGAACGGCTATATTTCACGTGTGCACACCTGAACACTCACCAGCGATAAGCGCTTGCCAGATCAATTTCAATCGACGACGGCTCTGTTCCCTTCCGCGACGGCTAGGCCCAGCGAGTTCGCAGGGTTGGATCTGTGATTTCGGCGGTTGTGAAGAGCGAATCACAAGCTTTAGGGTATGCAAATGGTCACCAGGTGTAGTTTTGGCAACAGTGACCTGAAATCAACTATTGCTTACATCGCAGGGCACGCGTACGATGAACGGGAATCGCCGGTGTGACCCAGACTGCCGAGCCGTGCTTTACGGCCAGCAGCAGTCGTCGCCGTCGCTAGCTTGTGGATAACAAGTTAGGCCGTTTCAGTTAAAGCGAACAGTCGCCAGACATACTTCTGGATAAAGTAGCTTAAAAAAAAGTACTGGTCACGTCGGAGAAAGCCGGGACAAGAAGCGAGAAGCGCCAGTCTTGCGCGATGCCAACAACCCGGCTTTCTCAGGCGTGCGATCGCATCATCGCTTCCCACACATTGTCGCACTGCGTAAACAAGCACGAGTACAACCAGTAAAAAAGAAAACAGATTGTTTAATAGAACGAAAGCGCAGATTGCGTTTTATGTTATGTAAACAAGCGATGTAAACAACAGTATGAGTGCAGTCGTCCTCATCGGCGCACTCCCGGGGAAATTTCATGCTGACGCGGTTGATATTCATTGGCGTAATATTATCTTCAAGCACTCCCTTAGACAGAACACGTGTAGCATCGTTAGATGACATTCGGCTGGAAGGCATTCGAAGCGCCCGTGTAGCAGGGGTATAAGTGGTGATCACCTTCCTGCTAGAAGTTAGCATAAACGAAAGGATGACAAGAAAGGGAAAGTTTTCACTCTTCGCTGAAATGTCATTTCGAGCCCTAGATTGTTCCACGGTAGCTTGAAGTGTAATGCAAATATGTTTACGCGGACAACCCATTTGTTAGAATTTAAATATACTTCAGACGGATTAATTACGTATTTACGAAAGTACACTTTAAATAGATGGCCAGCACCAAAATGCGATGTCCCGAAACTCGATTTTGAGCATTAGATTGTTCAACGATTGTAGTGCGCTGCAAACATGCTAATGCGGACTGCCAATTTGGTAGAATTTCAGTGTTCTTTGGACGAATTAATTGCGTATTTACGGAAGTACACTTCAAATACATTGACGACATGCAAATGCCATTTCCCGAAACGCGATTTCGAGCACTCGACTGTTCAACGGCAGCTAGAAGTGTGCAAATACGTTTAAAAGGACTGCCCGTTTGTTAGAATTGAAGTATATTTCGGATGAATTAATTTCATATTTACGAAAGTTCACTTTTAATACATTGACAAGATGCTAAAACTGCATACATATTTTTTCACGTATTTGAAAAGTGCTCGAAGTATGCTTTAAGTGAGGTATTTTTGGCACATTTTAAAAATATATTTCGAATACCGAGCATGAATTTTCAGAAACGTATTTCCGACATATTTTTGGTGCATTCATGAATACAAAATATGTTTAAAATACATTTTAAATAGTCCACCGTATATTCCAAACGTATTAGTTTTTGCTAAGGGATGTTATTTGCTGTTTGTTTTTACGTATTTTCGCCTCTTCTGCAAGGACTCATTTTAGGGTCTGCAGTATACTACAAATAAATTAAATAAAGCGTGCTAGAATGCGCTTTGGACGATCATCAGAGCTGACTAAAATTAAAGTGTTTTCAAGCACCAGAAATCGAATTTGCATCCGAGGGCCGCGGTTTCTTTCATATCTTTGGCTTATATCGCAGTTATAAGGCCTCACATAAGTTGCGAACCAATGTAAACTCTGCAGGAATGTGCAATTTAAAATTCGCAAAAAAAAACACGCTCTACCTTCCGCTCTCCATTAAGCCTACTCTCCGAACAAATCTTTCAATACTGAGCAATTTCAGAAGCGGGCCTCGCGGTTGAAGGAGATAAACTCAACTCGCAAACAGGCTGCCAAATTTTCATCCTCCAAATTGGCACATGCAAAGAGTATACCAGCTTCCTCTTCGAGCTGTTTGATGTATTTGTATAGGAGGCTCCAAAGTAGGACAGCCTTTTACTGAATGCATATGACTTCGATCTTAGGAAAAACGCCTTCCAAGAAATCTCTGTATACATGCCTGTGCTAGACCTCTCCATCGCTTTCGATGCGGCAAGTTACCACGTCTTGCATCACCAAACCACCTAGGTAGCTGCGTTAATGACGGCTGACCACGACGTCGTAAATGATGGCAATTTTGATGGAAAGCAACCAATGATAGACTTTTTGGCAGCTATTTTGAAATATACGTGTTCGACGTTCACAGCGCAAAGCGTACATTGTTTTCCTAGTGGCATTTTTCTTCAAGCGGCGATCACGTGGCAGAACCGATAAACGCTGCGCAAGGCACAGAGAGGTTCCATTCGTTTAATTACTCAACTGAAATTATCCGCGTTTTCACAGAAAAATTATTCCTCGTTCGTTGCACGACAACTGTTACGCTTCAAAACATGATCTCGCATAAACTATCGCATTCAGCACATAACGTTACGTCCATAATTCTGCCCTTTAAGCGCACTCGAGGGCTATTTGCTTCTGAGGTTTATAAACCAAGTTACATAGGCAAGAAGGCAAAGAAGGAAAAGAACAAAATATTCAACGGGAATTTAAGGCCTCTTTAATGCAACAGCCTAAAGAGCACTCAGTAGTATAATGCACTGTTTCACCGCTAAAATCACTGCAGATTTCTTCTTTAGTACATTTAGGAAGCAGTAGACTGTGTGGTATAAATTTTTTTTTGCCCACACTTTGCATAGAATCCCGTTCCCATGGTATGGAAACTTCACAGTTCTTTAAACTTTGTACAAAATGCGCCTCTCTTGTACCCTGCTCTGCGAATGGGACTAAAATAAAGCACTACTTACTGCTTCGCTCGACGTTCCGAGCTAGACTTGACAAGAATGCCGCGCGTAAATGCGTGTCAGTGTATGTAAGCAAGCTTCAATATAAAAGGGAACACAGTAAGAGCATTCAGTCAGTGATTATTTGGAGGTACGAGCGATAAGCGCACTTTTTACCGTTATAAGAAGTTTTCCTCTAAGTTTACAATACATTGAAGATGTTTTAAACTTAGGCGCCAAATTAACAACAGATTGCCTTCGAATGTGCGAAACGACACTTCACTTTTATACTGAGGCTAGCGGTACGTCGCGAAGTTCGCAGCCTTCATGAGAGCCTGGTATCGAGAGTTTCCCTACGGTAATGAACTACTTAAAGGTACACTAAGGGCAGCTGCGAGCAATTACGGGTACCAGTCAAAACTGATGTCCTGGTTTTTTCTGGGTATGAAGACGTTTGTACGGTAGCAAACGGTGCATATATGGCCGAAAAAAAAATTGATTCAAAGATCATCCCGACAATCAATCGAAATTCTTGACGCCCTAACCGAAAAGTACAGGGTTGCCGCCCTTTTGAAGCGAAATGTGGTGTAGCGTATATCTGTGGGATCCGAGCCCAGATATCGATACTACATGCTCCCTTTACATGATCTGTTTTTTATTTGCAATCGCTTTTCTGGGCTTTCTTATTCGCGTTTCTTCTTTTTCCGTGTCGCTTTGCTGGGCCTCCTCGCGCACTCTTTAAACCTCGCTTTTAACTAGTAGTGCTCTACCTCATCTAAAAGTGAAGCCTTATCTTGAGTGGCCAGTGTTAAAAGAGGATTAAAGGAGGGCCAGAAAAGTATGCGTCCTCCAAAATTTACCACACAGACCCTTTTGAAGTTCTCTTCTGACGTATCCGCTATGTTACTTCATTGCAATTTTTCTAGTCTTAAAATAGTTTAGGAGAATAGCAAATAGAGTTTTCCGGTACAAATCGGGTGCAGCCTGAATAAGATGACATTTGCGCGCAGTGGTGATGCAGAAAAAAGATAGGTTGCAGAAAGGCATGACGCGATAACTTAATGTGTTAATGCCCATATATGCAGAATTGTTCATTCTATACATAACATTCATAGATCCCTGAGAGCCCTTATACCGCTCCTGGCGCAGTGGTGCAGCGGTCAAGCGACGCGCCACTCCCTTACGATGAAAGGTGCTACCACGAGAGGGACCTGTGCGACCCAGGTTGCTCTTCCCATAGAGTTTCTTACTACTACCTAGAGGGAAAGCTGGCGGCGCTGCACTTCAGCCAACATGGACGCTCAAAGCATCATGGGGCGGTGAGCTACTTGTTGCGGCACAGTCGTAGTTTTTCGGGAACACAGAGTGGCAGTACTAAGGCGTTTCATTCCGAAAACGTAGTTCGTGTGTGCGCAGACGACTTTCGCGCGAACGCAGTGTGCAAAAGCCATAGTAGTGAAGACGCGACGACACACGACGCCAATAAAAGGTTTTACTCTTCCGAAATGCCATTAAAAAACCTCTTAAAGTATCTAAACAACATTTTTTTTAAAACATATTTACTTTTAAAAGTGCGCCTGTTAATTACGAAATATTAGTTTTTTTAGTGTTCATCACTTGGCCAATAGGAAAGCTAGTCATGTCTTGTTTTAGGCAAACTTTGCACTTAAATGCTTTTCTGCTCGTTTGTTGCAATCATTAGACAAGATATTGAATGTTAGGACGTTTGTAGCTATCAAACAGCTTTATTTTTCTATTATTTTTTGGCCAAAAGTTACAGTTCCGCAACAAGTAGCTCACCGCCCCATGATGCTTTGAGCGCCCATGGTGGCTGAGGTGGTCACGTGGGGTCGCCATGCAAACTCCCATAGACGGCTTGCCAGCTTTCCCTCTAGGTAATAGTAAGAAACTCTATGGCTCTTCCTGAGCAACCTCTAGCCACGAATCAATAATTTAACTGCCACCTTCCACGGTGCGCAGTTTGCTCACAATGCGGTGGGCAGGTTGTGATGGCGCCACAAGGTTACGAGACCTACGTGGCCCACCTGCCTCCTAGGTTTATTCTGTGGGAATTTTTCGTGGATTTTTTGTTCACGGCCAACGACTACGACGACGCCGTGGACACCAGATTTTTTCCAACATGAGCTGCGTAAGGCTATCGCTTTAAAACAAGTTTGATCGGCACGCGCAAATATGGCCCCTATACATGTAACGTATCTGCGCTGCCATAAATTAGTGGCGAGTTATCGCTTTAATATTGCATCCATCTTTATTGTACAAGCGCGTCCAAGTTTGCGGTAAATGTACTATTTTGCAGTATCAACTGATAGGAACCGAATTATTATCGGAAAAATAGATATTCATAGCAGTTTTAAAATAATAAGACTTTGAACACCGACTCCAAGAATGTGTAATTTCAGATTAGAACTCCTAAGTTCTATGCCCCCAGTTCTTAGAATTTATTTCGACTAGAGTCACTACTCATTAGCAGAACAGAGATAGAGGGGAGTGCGATATCACATTAGCATGGTATCGCTGGCAGAATGCATAGTTGATATGCGTATGTTCCAGATTGTTCAAACACGTAAATCTCGTCGGCTGACCAGGACATCCGCAAGAACTCACCCAAAGTAAAAAAAAAAACGAAGATAGAAAGATATGTGCACAAAGCAGCTTTTACTCTATGAAAAGCTTTTGCAGTAAATCTGGAGACCGGTCACCAGCGTTTCTTCCCAGCTTGAAAATCACATTGCTTAAGAACAGAACACAGTTTACAATCATTTCCCCGAGCACTAACGGTACTATTAGCAGAAAAATATTCGCATGTACGGCTTGCTTCAGCATCCCGGCCTTGAGAAAAACGCGGGAATTCATACGAGAAAAATAAGGCATGGAATGTAGTTGCTACAATGCTGTCGGTTATCCCTGTGTACGTTCCTTGAAACAATCGTCTTTTTTCACCAGCGCCTTCTGGCACGCATTGGCCTGACCAAAGTTTAAAGTAACGGCTAACCCGCTAATTACTCCTTTGGGGTTCTCCAGCTCACCTTAGTTTCTGAAATACGCAGTAGTAGCAAGAAATGCGCTCCTGTTTGAAGTGCGCCATTCGCAGAATAGCAGTCTGTGGCACCCCAAAAAAATATTTTACTTTCGTATAGCTAAAGAATTTCGGTTTTCGTCAGCGGTACCTACCTGGCTAAGACACAAGGCTCTGTACATAGGAATGTAACCGGCGACGAAGTTATGGAAATTTCATGTTCTCTAGTCCAGCTGCCCTCACCACCCCTTTCCATCCATATACTTCTCCACGTTCCAAGAACACTTCTCGAGGCTGACCTCGGTTCAGCTTGATCACCAGTCGTTGCCGGTGGGACTGCGTCTGGAAATTTTTAGCGCCCATCTATTCTGCCCGGTAAAAAGCTTTCTGCCTCTCTCTCTATCTCTCTCTCTCGCCCTCTCAAATAATAGTTAGTACCTAATAGTATTTCAGAATGTCAGGAGCTTTAAGCGCGGTAGAGTTACGCCAACAACCGAAATTCATGCATACAACCAAGGTAGAAGAGGTCCTATGCCACCCATCACCTGATCCGCAAATTGGGGACTCTGGTGCAGGGCAAATGACTAGTTAATGATTCCAAGCACATCACATTGATGGTGAACACATACTCACGCCTGCCATTATTTAGCCTAACGTCATCAGCACATGAGCGTTGACGTAGACAGGAAAGGAGACGTGCACACACCTTATAAGACGCGCTGTCGTACTCCCTCACTCACTCCAACCATTCCGCTGCCCTCCCCCAACGCATTCTTCTGTCCTCTTTGATAGTCTTTGTTCTTACTCGGCGCGCCATACTTCGCTAGCTACCGTTTGGAATCTTTGAGTGCGTCTATATAGGTTGGAGTCAAAATTGCAAAATGTCTGGGCATACCTGCAGATGTTGTCGTGGTATAAAATAAAAAGAAATAAAGACAGGTGTTCCTGCCCCAGTAACTAGATATTATAGGCTTCGGATATACATGGCCTGGTAGAAAATACCTTTCTTCGATAAAAAAAACCCAGCAAACAACTAATATTAAAGACAACAAATGTGTGCTCAAAGCGTCGCATTTCTTAGCATTGAAATAATGCTGCCAGTCTTTCGCAGCCTTTCGGAAATTAATAATAACTCCGTACTTCCGAGTGTTCCGTCTGGCGCAAAATGCTTGCTATTTACTTTTTTTTTCTTACCGAAACGTTGCAATATACCATAAAGGACAAATGAAATGTCAACTGGGCGAGATGCAGACAGAAAAATGTGGATATTTGAGTTCAATAAATGCTTCCGTTCTTAATTACCACATCGAGACTGCCGTGATCATTTCTTGAAAGTGCCACGGTTGTAAAACTTCTTCTCCTTTAGCCATTAGTTTGGTACTTTTGACATTGTGTTTTGCATTCTATTTCTTCTGATAGAACAACGCTGGATTCCAGCAAAGTTCCAGCTAGAGCTCGACTAGGGTTGTCAACTTAAAATCCCACTGTGCTGCACCGATTCGGCTTAGAGGTCACAGAAATTTTGTCTGGGCTAATATCCAATTAACAAGCTAAAATTTTTAGTCAAATTCACACGATACGCCCAAAATAAATGAATAACGTGTGAGTTCCATGCCAGGGAAACACTTAAAGCAAGTGTTTGCCTAACTTCCCCGAACGTTAGAAAAGCACCCTGAACAAGGCTTATTATTCAGAGTAAGTCAAGCTCTGAGCAGTCGCTATCGTACACATTAACTTTTAGCACTTATCCACATATGGTGAATTAAATGAAATATCTAAATAACTATTTGATGAATAATTATACGATTGGTTCTTGTAAATAAAAGAGCGGAAAAGACAGAATTTTTCTCAAACTTCGATGATTTTAGAGACATCTGACTTCGCTGTCAAGAAGATGGGCTCATCTATATTCTGCAATCCATCGTTTCTTTTTGTTAATACATGTCAAGGCATTGGCAGCCAGAGTGGTTCATACCGAAAGGTAGAAGATAACTTTCAAAGGAATATCTGAAGGAATGAAGTATTCTCCGTTACAGCATCATTAACCACCCAAGAAAAAATATTTAAGGACTGTTAAAGATTGTTGAAAAATAGTTTTACGTTTCTGCAAATTATTTCAGGTCTGTTAGTCAAGCCCTTAGAAGTTGCAATCGTACACATTACCGTTATTTCATCTGAGCTAACCACGTGTGATCGTTGGTTTGCAGGACAAAGACACGTAAAATATATAAATACCAATCGATGATCTGATTGCCAGAGCTCCCGAACGAAATTTAAAAAAAAAACGCCTTTGACAAGCTGCTTAATCGGCGACTGCAGGTCGCCGATTAAGCTTCTTTTTATATAGAGCGGAGGTGAAAGATCACGAGCACAGTGCATCCTGAGTGAAGCGCTTGCAGATCAGGGATGCCGAAGTGCAATGAGCATTTTGATGCGTGAGATGTTGTGAAATTGGGAAAGCTCTCCAAGAGTCGGGAAGCTTCACAGACAGAGACAAGTGGTGGGACCCAAGGAATACAGTTGTGCCTCGTTGAAATGGAAGACTCGGATTATGGCTAATTTTTCTGGGAACGAAAATTTTTTCATGCATTTTCACCTGGTTAAAATTGATTATCTCTTTCAATGCAATGAGCACGGCGAAAATACACAGATTTGATAGGGGGCCATATGCAAAATCTTGTATCGTTAATATGAAGAGCTATGAGAATAAAAACCCCGACTTCCCCAACCGGATATTTTCTATCTTGTATTTTTTTGTGCTGGACACACGCGAAAGCAGTGCGAAAGCGCAAATGCGAGACTGACGGCTTTGTTTTGTGTTTTTATGCGTTCCAATGTCACGGTGCTAGATCAGTGGAAGTAGCCATTTGTCATACTGCATGAGTGGTTACTAAAGGTGCTCTCTCTGCAGCTTGTGTTCCGCTGAAAGCTCTCTTCAGGTTTGTGATATGACAGCAGTCGTACGTCCACAGTCGTGTCTCGCGTGTCTTTCTGATGTTCGTGTCTCGCGTTGAGCATGAAAGCAGATTCGCGAGGACATGACACTTAGAGAGTATTCGTGGAGCTATAGCAGCATGTGATTTTCAACGAAATTGAGACCATCGAAAGACGCGCAAGTTAAATGTTTCGGAAGCCTGCTTATAGCAGTACGGGAATAATAATCATCAGCGTGACTACGCCCACTGCAGGGCAAAGGCCTTTCCCATGTCTCTCCAATTAATCCTGTCATTTATCAGCTGCGTCCACCGTATTCCCGCAAACCTCATAATCTCATCCGCCCACCTAACTTTTCGTCACACCCTGCTACGTTTGCCTTCTCTTGGAATCCACTTCGCTACCCTTAAGGACCAGCGGTTATCTTGCCTTCGCATTACATGCCCTGCCCAAGCCCATTTCTTCCTCTTGATTTCAACTAAGATGTCATTAACCCGCGTTTGTTTCCTGACTCACTCTGCTCTCTTACTGTCTCCTAACGCTGCACCTATCATTTTTATTTCCATAGCTACCTGCGTTCTCCTTAATTTAAGTTGAACCCTCTTCGTTAGCCTCCACGTTTCTGCCCCATACGTGAGTGCCGGTAACATACAGTTGTTATGTACTTTCTCTTGAAGGATATTAGTAAATGGCCATTCATGATCTGATAGGACCTGATAAATGCTGTCCATCCCATTCTTATTCTTCTATTATTTTGCCCTGCCGTGGTGGCTCAGTGGTTATGGCGCTCGCCTGCTGACCGGAAAGACACGGGTTCTATCCCGGCCGCGGCGGTCAAATTTCGATGGAGGCGAAATTCTAGAGGCCTGTGTACTGTGCGATGTCAGTGCACGTTAAAAAACCTCTGGTGGCCAAAATTTCCAGAGCCCTTCAATGCGGCTTCTCTCATAGCCCGAGTCGCTTTGGGACATTAAATCCCATAAACCATAAACCAAACATTCAAGTTCTTTGACTATCGTGATCCGTATGTGCGGTCACTGCCTCGCCTAAGTAGCCGCATTCCCTTACCACTTCCAGCGCCTCGCTACCAATTATAAGCTGCTCTTCCCCTACCGAGACTGCTGAACATTACTTTCGTTTTCTGCATAATAATATTTAGACCCACCGTTGCACTCTGCCTGTTTAAGCCATTGATCCTGTTTGTCAGTGCATCCCCTGAATGACTTAGCAAGGTAATGCGATCAGCGAATTGCAGATTACGGAGGTACTTTCCATTAACTCTCACCCCCAACTTTTCCCAACACATGACTGAATTCCTCCTCAAAACAGGCGGTGAATAGCATTGGCGAGATCTTGTCTGCCTGCCTGACACCCTTCCTTATTGGAATTTTATTGCTGGCTATATGCAGGACTGTGCATCCGTTATAGATATCTTGCAGTATTTTCATATAAGGTTCTTCTACGCCGTGATTCCGTAATGCCTGCGTGACGGCTGTGGCTTCGACTGCGTAAAATGTATTCCGGTAATCTATGAACGCTATATATAGGTTGGTTATATTCTGCGCATTCCTCTATGACCTGAATGACAGTGCGCATATGGTCTGTTGTCGACTAGCCTTTACGAAAGCCTATCTGTTCATTTGGTTGATTGAAGTCTAAGGTTGTCAAGGCTCTATTAGCGAGAACCTTAGTAATTTTTTTTTTGCAGGCAACGGCTGCAGACCTGATCGGTCTGTAATTTTTCAAGTTCTTGACGTCTCTTTTCTTAAGGAATAAGATAATGGAAGCTTGGAGATTCCTCCAAGCTTCCGGTACACTCGATGCAGTGATACTTTCATAAAATCTGAAGTCCTTGTTCAAGCACCTAATGACTGCCCGTATCCCCTGCAGTATTTTTCAGTGTCACAATAAAACGATGAAAAAGCGAAATCTGACAGAAAAAACAAAAAAAAAACGGGCGCACCCTCCCTCTTATATCCCAGTTTCACCATATTGCTGGCGAGCAACGACACACGTTATACACAGCTTAAAGAGAAGGCCACGTTCTTAGAAGTATCTGAGCAGTTCCGCCGCTTCCCGCTGTGTTGTACAGACAGACAAGCTGGGTGATTGGCTACAATTCGCCAACCAGTTCCCGCCCGTGGTGTACAGCGGATGCAGGGCCTCTGGCCGGTGGAAGCGCGCCGCCGCCCAAAAACTGCCCACGCAACACCGAAACATGTAATATACGCACTTATTCGCTGCGCAAGATAAATCATTCTAAAAATACAGAGCTACGATAAAAAAACAAAAACATCCAAAAAAATACTACGGGGGCGGACCAATCAGGAAAACAGGGACCCGCTCGCTTCTCGCTCGCTTCTCGGAACCGCGCGTTCCGGCATCAAGACCCGCCGTTTGAGATCAACGCAGCGAGGGCATGGCATGCCTCGAGGACGAGGGAGCCGGGCCCCGCGGAAGCCGCCGCCGCCGCTTTGAGGATGAGGCGCTGCTGCCGGCGCACCGCATCAAGGGACAGCGCGGCGTCGGCTGCCGCTATGCCGGGCGCTCGTAAATTTAATTCACCGCGGCTGGCTTGGCTGGCTGCTGCTGCTGCCGCAGCCAAGGAGAAGAAAACAGAAAAGGATAGAGCGAAGAAGAAGGCGGGAGGAGCCGCCTCCCCTTCTTTTCCGTGGCCCGCTTTTTCGCAAACGTGACACCAGCTGCTACAACGCAAACCGAGCGAAGCTGCTGCTGCTGCCGGGCGTCGCGGTCAGGGCAGAAGAGAAAGCGCGCGGCACGCGAGCGAGCCTCCAGCAGCTCGCTTCTTCTTGCACCAACTGCGCGCACGGCTACCATGCATGCGGCGAGGTTCCTCTAGCCGAGGCTTCAGGCGCCCGGCAAGCAGCAGCAGCCGCGGCTTAAAGCCTGCCTCCCGCTCTTTCTTCCCGCCGCAGCTTCTTCTGGCGTTGCGGCAGCCGGGGAAACCTCCTCCTCGCGGTTCTCTCCTGCCTTTCTCCTTCCGTTTGTTTTTGCGCGCGCTCTGAGCGGGTGGGGAGGAGGGGTGGGGAGGAAGGGGGGTTCAGATCCCGGGTTTCGAAGCCGGGAGCCTCGTGTGCTTGCCTGCTGCCGCTTGCTCCCCGCTGATGCTGCTGTGCCGCCGCTGCAGCTTGCGCGGCGGCTGCTGCTACGCGGACGAGGCTCGCTCGGAGTGCACAGGATCGGCCGGGCGTGAGTCGGAGGTGTGTGCGCGAAGCGAGCGGGAACGCGTGCGGCGTCTTTCTTCTCTTGAGCACCAAGAGAGCCGCGCCGCCGGCGCCGTCACACAGCGCTGTTTCATATTTCGGCCCGAAATACGCGCTTCGCTTCAACGCCGCCCTGCACCCACCGTCCTCCTCCCCCACACCACCCAACCTCCTCTCCTTTGGCGTGTTTTCATTTCGCTCGGCTTTGGGCCCAAACTGGAGATGTCTAGGAATGCGCGAGGGTTAGATGTTTTCATTTCGCTGTTGGCTTTCTTTTGAGTCCCTTTTTTATTATCATTATTCCGAGCTGCATCGGCGTCGGCGCCAAGTATGCAAGGCTGCGCGCGTGGCTCTTAAGTGTAGCAGAACGGCAGGAGAGGCGCATTCCGGGAATCAGACCACCGCGGTCGAGTATGGCTGCGACACGGGGTAGCAGGCGACGGCCGGGAAGGGGAAACAAACACTGGAGGCCAGCGCTCTTGAAGGGTGGGTCTCGACAGGACGGCAATCAAACAAACGTGCTCGAGCCAGCATGAGTGACGGACGGGATGTCTGAAGACTTTTTTTTTTTTTTAGCGTCAGCTTAACGTGTAGGTCATGAAGATAACGAGCGATGTACGAGCTGAACGATTATTAAGCCAGCGATAACACTGACATTGCTGCCACTGCTTGCATTGAACCGAGACGCTTACTGCTGTCCATCACTCTTCTGAATTCGCAATTTATTACCAAGCGAGAATTTAAAGAAGGGGAAACGAGGAACCCCCCTCTAAGAGAGCAATTGTTTGCGAGAAAAATCCACCGGCCGCCGCCACTGGTTTTCGTGGATGCTTTTTTAGCGATATGCAAACGTGGTACAGCAAGTTCTATGACTATTTATTGCCTTCCCAATTAATTAATTTGTTCTCAAATTGATTGTTCTCAATTTGATTGACTGATTGAAACAACTTACAGCTGCCGACCATGACTACAGGGCTGATAGTAGCATGTCGGCACAGTCTGTACAAATTAGGTGTCGATAACCAGTGGCCAAACGCCAAAAGGGAAAGGTTGAGTTGGGAGAAAAATCGATAGAATATCCAGTTTTACGTTCGCAGCACGTGGACAACGAAGTGTCGTGAGCAGCGTAAATAAAAAAAAAAAACACGTCGACTAAGATTAATGTACACGAGTGCAGGAAAGATTGTTTTGGCTGTTTAGAACCGTTCCGAGGCTACCACTGAGAGAACTCAGGGGTCTAAAAAATAATAAAATGAGTGAAATGAACTAGGCCTCAAAATACAAGGCGAAGTGGTCAAAGCCGTGTGGAAAGGGGTACTGTTAGAAGCATGTAAAGAACGATTGTACAGAATGTATGAGTGAGCGGCATGATTTTTCTTCGCGCAACCTTTTTCTAAATACAGTCCACCCTTTAATGCCTTTTCTGGTTCAATGCAGAAGTAAAAGTGAACTTGGGTTGTAACTGCGAAGTGTCGCTTTTCCCTTTGCTCGTACCAATACGTAGCAGAGCCCCATTTCCAGTTCAGAGCCGCAAAATCAACATTACCGAAGTGTACTGCTCCCTCCACCTCTTCCTAACTCTTATTATGTCTGCAAAAATAGTCGGGGATCAGGAGCAAAAACATTTATTGCCCTAAAATTTGCCGAGCACGGTGAAAGGAGACTCATCATCAGTCCAGGAGTCCAGTCGCTATGGCCACCACGCAGGCCCGGTCAATCAACAGCAGCTGGCCTTACAGTCGCTCGCTGGACGTCACTTGCTCCCACTGTACCAGGGTGGGATTAGAGACGACGGGGACCACAGGGCTCTATCGGCAGACCTCGGTGAGACGATAGAGGGTTGGGGTGTTCGTGGCACCACGGACAAGCGGAGGGACATCGAGCGCGATGTATTTTGCGGTACAAGTGGAAGCTTAGAAAGGTATTAGTCTGTGATTGGCGCCAGTAAACGGACTGTGCGATAGTGGGCCGTGGGTGCGGGGTAGGAAGACGCGCTCGCCTGCCTCTAAACTATTCCAGGACATCGTTGTAGATTGACGGGTCTGGCACGGTGTCAGTGCCACGGATAGACGCTCGGTTGTTAAAAGCTCGATCTTCGGCATCAGCGGCAATGCTGCTGGCCAGTCCATCATGTCCCGGAGTCCAGATAATGTTGTACGGGCCCAGGTCTTTAGTGATGTTGCCTAGCACCCGGAAGGTACGTTTGTGCAGCCGGCAGTTAAGATAGTTAGTGGAGGAGGATAAACGCATTCGCGGTGCATTTGCAAAAGAAGCGGTGACCGTCAGAAATCCATTGCGTCGAGCCGTACAAAAAAAGATTTTCAGTTACGCCAGCTAAGGAAAGAATAAAAGAAAACGCTAGCCACAATGCTTACGCCATGTCGTCCCACGTGTCACCGACGTCGCTGCCCGCGCCCGCGTCGTCATTTGGTTAATTGCACGGCGCGGAAATCATAAAAGAGCCCGTGTTCCTTAAGCGAGCCGCAAGAACGTGCCCACGAGACTCGCCGACGACCACCGTACAGGCATAAAGCGTGCAGCGGAGCAAAAGCTGAGGGCCGCACGTTGTCAGACCTAATCAGCTGCTCCATTCACAAAGCTGTTTCCCCGCACCAACAGCTCCCGATTGGCAGGCATTCCTCACACAGCCAATCACTGCTGCGAACAATGCGATAACAAAGACTGTATATGGCCAATAACGGAACGTTTATCGCGATCGAAGAGTCCATATACGAGGTTGATCCCCAATTAGCTCACATCTATACTTGTACCAAACTGCACAGTTTTGTGGTGAGATCAGGCGTATGCGCTCTGTATGCCTGCGCACCGCGGCCAAGGAACAATTCCGCGAAGGCCGTCGTCTTTGAGCTGTTGCACGGCGGCGCGCGGGCCGGGCTTCTGTCTGCAAGGTCCCCGAGTCTCATCGACGTGCTCCGAAAGCGCGTGTCGAGGAAGTTACGACGCCGATAAATCTGCGGACGTGGCCGCGCTGGAGAAGGCTGGAGCCGCGCGAGCGCCTTTCTTTCATATACCGCTAGCGTACATTACAAGCCGTTCCCCTACCCTCTCTCTCCTCCATCGCAAGCTCCTGCTCCCCGTGTATAAAGAAGATGAAGAGGGGTTAGCTTCCACTATACATGAAATCCGCGCATTGTGTATAGTTTGCATACTCAAGGAAATAGGAATGCGTAGAAAGAAAGGGTAGGAAATGTATCGTTTCGCAAGAAAGCTGCCCGTTTGTGTGTACATAAAGCGAACGTCGTCTCCGTGTATACAGAGATATATGTCCGCACACAAGCGCTCACTGGCTCGCAGTGCGGAGGCAGAGGCTCTGTAGCGCGGTGACGTAACGGGCCGCCATTTCCATAAACATCGATAACCGTACGGATCACCACAATTTCGAGCCGCAGCCGCCCAGTTGATATCGTGCGGATGGCGCCGCTTATACGACGGCGCTGAGTGGCAGTTTTATGGCTCGCCACATTGCTTCACGTATAAGCGAGTGTGCGCGTGTAAAAGGCCGCGCATATTCTTTTTCCGCGCTTCGCTATCTTCCTGCGCATGCTTTCGCGTGCACGTGGGCTCGGACTCTTATATTACGGTAACGCATACATATCGCTGTTGTGCATCGCTGTATTCGTGCATTCCTGCCTCCCATCACTCGGCCGCAAATTGAGCCGTGATCAGAATATTGAACATTGAATAGATTTACACCCAATGCTGGAATGATATAAAGGGGGCCTTTTAGACTCCGCAGACACGCTTGCTTGTGTTTTTTTTTTTTTCTCTCCTTTTTGGTGTAGCAGACGCGCCGCGAGCTGTCGACGCCGCTACTCTGATGAGTCGACACTTTCCATCACTTCAAGCCGTTAGCAAGAATAACGATGCAAGCGCTGACTTTCATGCAAAATATGCAACATGATACGTTGTCGAACAAGCCCATATCTGAGGGCTTCGCTGTGTAAGACTGGAATGAAGAAATGAGAAATAAAGCCAGAAAAAAAAATATTTTCTGGGTTAGAATGAATGAATGAATGAATGAATGAATGAATGAATGAATGAATGAATGAATGAATGAATGAATGAATGAATGAATGAATGAATGAATGTCTTTGATATGGCGCTTAATCAAAGAAAAATGAAAAGAGGCTGTAACTTCTAGGCTGTAACCTGTAGCCTCTTTAACAAAGCGGCTGTAACTCCTACTCCCCTCTGTAAGAAGCCTGCGAACAACTGCTCGAAGAAAATTGCGAGGACACTTTGGCAACTGAAGTGTTGAGAGGCGAAAGCCGATGACACTAAGCCGCGACGACTTCCGGTGGATGTGACGCCACACCGTTCCCGAGGCTATATCGACGTCTGCGTTATTTAGACGCAATTTTTACATTTTGACTATAATTAATTAACTAATTACTCTACAGTCATTACTTGTCGCTTCTTGGTTCACTTTGTCCACCTCTATTTGAAGCAACCATTCGTTTTCTCCTATCTATTTTAGTTCGCGAGTTAACACGCTGCCAAAGGTGTGACACCCTCTGATTACGGACGACAGTATGAGCCATTAAAGGCTTTCGCCTTAACACTAGAAAGTACTGAGGAACGAAGCTCCCACAAGCTGTCCTCGCTGTTAAAGGGTTACTTGACCCGGGAGTTGAGCAAGCATGAAGGATATGGGCACACGTGTACGTCGGTCTTGTGTAATAGTTTGTTTTTTTCTTGTCTGTAATTTCTCGCCGTTCACCAAGATGAATCCGATGGTTATTTTTATTTAGAAACGGCAGAAAAATCGCCTTTTTCCCCCAATGAAACGAAACGACGAAAAATTTAGGATTAAGAATGTGGATTTTGTTTTTCTCAATTGTCTAAGAGGTCACTCTTATGCGCTGCCAGTTTTGCCAACCTGAATCCGGTAAGCGCGTGCAGGTTCCATTCGATTCAGTTCCCTTTATTCTCATGACGCTAATACCGAAGAACGGGGGGGGGGGGGGGGGGGGGGGGGGGGGGGGGCAAGAAAATAATAGAGCGCGTCACAGGGATTAGTTATTTGTGCTGAAAATTGCGGTATTGCAGAAATGTTGAAGGAAAACATTGTAGGAAGCGCTTACACACTTGTATAATACAAAGTGGTTCCGAAGCACTCCAGCAGGGTAGAAAGTACATATGGAAGCAGATGCGGGACTGGGACCAAAAATACGAACCCCACTATAAGTTCCTTTACAGATCCTGCTCCGAGAAGTCGAAAACAATCACTTCTTTCGGTATCAACTTGCGTAGTTGCTATCGTTCCCGGAATGAAAATGAGAAAATAGTTAACTTGCGGCTCAATACTTTTTTTTTTCTGCTAAGAGCGCTTTATTTTATATTAAGAAGAAAATACACGCGAATGTCTTTTGGTCGCACGCAAACGACATACGCTTACTGAAACATGAAAGGTGTTTTGCCGTCAAACGCGTTTATTAATTACGCCAGCAAACAATGGAATGGTTTTCGCGCTTACGGCACTGCCATCTGCGGCAACAACTAAGATTTGGAGACGAACAGCTATTGCCACGAGAATGAAAGAGCTCTGCAATAGCAGCTTTGTGTTAGACTTGTCTAAGAAATTATATAAACTAAACGTCTTTGCGACGTGCAGCGCTGGCTCAGACATGATTGTCAGCCTGTTTGCAACCTTGCACAAGCCTCTTATAATTTTTTCCTCCTTCAAAAACTAGGATGTAGGAAATTCTGAACATTTTGTGCATTGAACAACTTGGCAGTCTCGACGATGGAATCACTTTTACGTGACAATAAAATGAACCACTTACTAAAAGGCTTACACTTCTCCTATAGAAGCATCACTGAATGGAAGGAAATAGAAATAATCGGCGATATATCCCTGTGCGATATATCAAATATTATACGATTAATATCTCGTTGCCATCGTTGCAGGTCGATACCGTCTTGGTTTCATCCATAACACTATGCCAAGTCTGCGGGTCATACAGCAGAAAAGAAGCGTAAACTCATTGCTGAAAAGACTAGAGTTCGCTATACAGTGGTTACCACAACGGCACAGTAAGTTCCTAAAAAAACCATAGCTGGACGATCATTTTACATGTATCAGTAACAAACTTCTGAACCTTTCCATTCCCTCGCTCTCTGCATTGAGCTATACTATACTCAGGTTGAGCGTTCGTGCTATATTTTTCATGTATTGCTATACGAGTCAAGTGGGTGCAAAATCTCCTATATAGGCTGCGAAGGCTACTACGTTTAATTCCCCTCGGAGGCTCTCAGAATACTGTCATAACCTTAGAGGCCACCGACAGAAAGGAATTTCAGACGGGTGGCAAGAAGCCAGCTGCTAAGCGAGTTGGTCAGTGGCTGCTTTGTGAATTACATAGAGAGCTACTGAGTCTAGCACCTGACGACCATGTATTGCCACTCGCACTACTTTGGCTGGCTGAGCGCGTTTTCTTATAATTCACATTCCGCCACTTCGACTTATAGCGACTGATCCAAGTCGGTACTAATAAACCCCGGAGCATGGCAAGATTAATAAGGCGCCGGTTAGTTATCCTGCCTAGAGAAATATGGGTTCTAAAGCACATCAGGCCCACCCGAAACTGGGATATGTGAAACAGAGGCGCACCTATGAACCGTGGGCCAGATCTAGCGGGCAGCACTTTTGCTGGGCGATTTTTCCGAATACCTCCGTGATTCAAATCGTAACACACGATACAGGACATTATGTAACCTTACTTGATAATCCAAATTTGTCTTCGCACGTCTCCCGAGTTTCGCGATTTTCTTTATTACGGAGTAAAAGCCAATCATTAAATAATATCTTCGGGCTACGGCGAATCAAGCGATAAGTCGTCGAAGTAAACAACAACAAAAAAAAAGACATTTGTTCTGTGCTTGGCCATAGGTGAAATTATTTTTCTCTTTTGTTCTTGAATTTCATAACTTGGCAAACAAAAGAGTAAGGATAATCAAGAATTATCTTAGTAGGGGTGTGCGAATATTCGAAATTTTCGAATATATTTCGAATATTATATTTTTAGTATTCGAATTCGATTCGAAATCCAAGTATTCGTGTTGTTTCGATTATTCGACCCGACGCGAATATTCGTATCTAGCCGAATATTCATTGTGAGCACCGGCGTTCATTTCGATCCGCAAGCCCTATCGAAAGATACATAACAACATGGCGGCGCCTACACGGAAGGAAAATTCTTTCTTCCTCCAAGGGTCATGCCGTAGCTGACTGCGCTGGTGAGCTTCTTTGTGGCTATACCTGCGAAGCTGGTACAGTAAGAGCTGTGCACGAAGTACCTCGCAATATGTGCCAGGTCAGTGCCAAGTGAGAGGACATTTTCTGAAGCTGGTATAGTAAGAGCTGTGCACAAAGTACCTCGCAATACGTGCCAGGTCAGTGCCAAGTGAGAGGGCATTTTCTGTAGCTGGTATAGTCAGAGCTGTGCACGAAGTACCTCGCAATACGTGCCAGGTAAGTGCCAAGTGAGAGGGCATTTTCTGTGGCTGGAGGAGTCGTTTCAGTTAGAAGGGAACTACTTCTGCCTGACCATGTGGTGCAGCTGGTTTTCCTTCACGACAACCTTTTACGTCATCCCAGCAACGCGCTTTTGTGCTGATGGCAAGCTAGCCTTAATCAATGCTGTGTACTAGCCATCTTCTCTGATATTTCCACTCTTCTAAGAATAATGTTCTAGACTTTGATACTTTTTGTGCAGCCACACACACCTTCTGTGTTCATTTAATCATCAATAGTTGAACTGTGATGTTCTTTGGTGCCCAAATAAATGTTTTGTAGTGATTAAATGCGTCTGTCCTTGATTATTCGATATTCGATTCGATATT
Source organism: Amblyomma mixtum (assembly GCF_055824585.1). Lineage (NCBI taxonomy): Eukaryota > Metazoa > Arthropoda > Arachnida > Ixodida > Ixodidae > Amblyomma > Amblyomma mixtum. The sequence continues at coordinate 87,900,187 of NC_143017.1, read as the reverse complement.
CGGAACTAAGTATTCGTATTCGATTCGTATTCGAAAAATTTGATATTCGCACACCCCTAATTATAAAAGAGACCTGCCGTTGTGTTCATTTCAGAGAAATGTTCGACGTTTGAAATCGTTCACTCTGGTTCCGTCTTAAAGCCCAATATTTCCTCACAACACTGATCAGTTGTTACTGCTGAAACCAATCCTAAGTATTCTTAGCATAGCTTTCTCGCGGAACAGTTCTCAATACTAAATCATGAAATGCTTAAGTGTTCCAGAGGTAGTGAACCTCAATATTTGTCTGGGCTAGTTTTTTTTTTCCCCTTGTTAAGAACCCTACATTTCATAACACTATCTGTACTTAGTCCGTCAAGCAGAGCAAACACAGTAATCTATACTGGCACACAGCGAGAACCGGTAACAGCTTGTAATATCTGTTACTTTTGACCATTAGCCACATTCTTCTGCTATTCTCTGCTTTCCGAATTACGCTTCTGAAGTTGGGAATCATGCAGAGAAAAAATTTCATCATCGTGAGAAGACCGCTGTAATGTCAGGGTTCCAGAGAAAGTGCATTCTGCCCACTGGAGGCTCCCGCGTTGTAATCAAACATTGTAAGTAACAAGAGGGGGAGTGATTTTACGTATATAACTTGGGGAAAATGACGTCCGCTTTATATACTCGAACAATCTCTTATTAACCGAAGTAAAAAGTTACTAGATGATGTATATAACGCAGACGTGGCTCCCTGCGTTTTAAAATTTTGTCTCCGCCTTATGGTTTACATACACAAGGTACGTGCGATCAACGACAAACACTAAAGCCGAATGCTAAACGGTCATGCTTGTTTTGTTTTTTTTTTTTTTTAAACAAATGTACTGCATCATGAGTGCGTGATACTCGAAAAAAAAAAGCTCTATTCTAGTGCATACTGCTTTTATACTTTGTAATCGATATTTCTCTTGAATTGCAGGTACTAAAGACATGGACACCGCAGCAACCCCTCAACACGGGTTCTATACTGATCGAGGAAACAACGAAGAGTCCTGCAACTGAACTTTCTTGGACACGGTATACATTGGTCACAGTTCCACGTTTCTCAGACTTGCTGTCTGCGCTAACTGTCACCCGTTCAGCTAAATGTGAAAACTGTACGTAGAGACGAAGCGTCGAAGTATGATAGTAACGTGAGAAATCAATAACAAGGATAGACAGGTCGCTGCATGCACCCTGTGCACTCATGCGAATTGATCCTGCGGGCAGAGAGCTAAGCCTAAAATTTGATGTGCAGTAAATTAATGTCCATTCTCTCCCAGTGAAGTTTGCCATATTTCTCTATGTAGCTGCACATAGTAATATGAACTATGATTGTAACAGGCCAGTTGAAACTGAACTTTAGCTTTTGCTTTGCGTAGCTCTAACCAAGAGTCAGTTGACAAAAACAAAGCACATATCATCAGTCCCACGGATGGCTTCGCTGACGCACTGTACTTTCGTGTATGTGTATTTTGGGCACAACCGGACTTATGCGACTCTAATGAGAGCATAACGAAAAGGAGCCCGCTTTTTTCGGATAGCTAAGAACTCCTCTAAGTACAGAACGTGCCAATGCAAAGTGTAACTTTATACACCGGAAGCGCTAACAGGACGCAGAAATTTTTATCAGGCCGGATGTCCAAACACAAAACGTGGGCCATTCATTCTGCGGGGACGCACACATGAACCGGACAAACACTTTGCCGATTAGATTCAGATATGGGGAAAAACAAGGATTTTCCTTGCCATCTAATGGCTGCCATCTCACTGAAAGACACTATCCAGGACAAAGAGCTGCCAATGTGCCTTCGAGGCGAAGCGTACACGAGCAAAAGAGGAGGAGGAGGACGATTGGAGGCGAGTGCATGAGTATCTTCGCTTCTCAGCTATACCATTAGGTTCGCGTCCTCCGTTTATGTATGTTTTTCTTATTCCTCACAGCGAAAGTGGCAGGCTTTCCTGCATTTCACCTCCTCTCTCGCTCTTCCTGAAAGCGCCCAGAATGCGCACTGACGAGTGAGGAACTTTGAGTGAGCGAAAGAGAGAGAGAGAGAGAGAAAGAGATAGAAAGAAAGCAAAAAAGAGCAGCTATAGGCCGGAACCCGGCGGCGCTGGCTCGCAGAGGAAACACCTCTGGCGCTTGTGATTGGCCATTCGCTTTGAAACGACGTCGTCGACGTCACTGCGAGAGCTGGCAGATGTAAACAGCGTGCGCCGCGGGACAGGAACCGGGTAACGCGCACGCCCTCGCACAATTTACGCGTTTATAACCGGCGAGTCCCGGCACAGGGCTTTTGAGTTGCTTTCAGCGTGTTTTTCCTTCGTCTCTCGCTCCTTTCCTACTCTTCTTTTTCTCCCTTCTTTTTTTCCTTTTCGTCCTCTTTCGAGCGGTGAAAACAGAGCGAACCAAAGACTCGGAGACTCGAACGTCTCCTTAGAAAAACCTCAGCTTTGAGTGACATTCGCCCTCTATAGGCCGTTGGAAATAAAATACGTTAAAGCGAGCGAAGAGAAAAACAGAAAAAAAAAATGAGGCGGAAGGAAGTGTCCGACCTAACGCGACTAGTGGCTATGTAGAAGTCAGTCTCGTTGGTGTCCCAATGTGAAAAAGTATACTTTTCTGAGACGTGCGCGTGCCTCCTTGGGGATATTTCGGATACGAACCACGCAGGCCGACGTGAAGTGGGTAAGGAGAGCGACGTTTATTTTCATGCACGGTGCATATATGGATTGGAGAAAGTGTTGCCGACGTGCGGGATGGCTTTCGACACTATTGCGCTGTCTGATCGGTAGGGGAAAGGTTCAAGCTAGCCCTTTTTTTCTTCTCAGGTCTTCATTCGTAGAATATCACGGTTAGTTTTCGAGTTCGCGTTGCGATTCAAGCACGGATATTTGCATTGGGAGCGCATAATTTTATGCTGTGACGCCTACTAAATCGGCTGTAATACATTTCCATTCCTGCTCTCAGACAACAAACACGTTATAGTCACGTGACAGGAAAGAGTTAAGCAGCTAATAATTAATGGAGATTATTCGTATCTTTGAAAGTATATTTCGGTTTAACGATCAGTAGGATACAAACAGCAGTAGCCACTGGTGTTGAACCCATACTGAATCGAAAAAATGCGCTGCATTTCTAAAATGCTTAAGCAAAAGAGCCTGGGGTCATTTTGCAAGCAGTTTGTTGATATGTAATGCTTGCTGTGACCGCTGAGAATATATTGCGGTGGACGTAGTACCACAGAGATGCCCGCACAAATAGATTGTGTTGTGTGGTTGACGCCTTGTAATTCAGGCAAAGATTGTTAATTTCATTTTCCTACACACAATCTGCCGCAATCTAATCAAACCTCAGGCCGATACGTAACAACAGATAGGAAAGTTCCTTCAGTACACGGCAAGCTTTCAACGATCATTAGCTTCCCTAAGGCATTCGTTATTGCTATTTGGGTGCGTAAAGCTAGCTGAATTAGGGCTATTCAGGCGACCCTTTTTTATTCTCCGAGTCTGTAATGGTAAATAATGCCAGTGAATGAATCGCGGGTACGTCAGTCCACATGTTACTGGGGCGTACCGCAAGTGCTCAATCGTCAAGTCGGGCTGAAGACTCTTTGCAGGCCTAGATGCTAGAAATGTGCGAAAATAAATGAAAGGGTTCAGGTTACCGCTTGCTATTCATATGATATTTATGCATTTTATTTATTTGTGCATATACTGCCAATTCTATATTGGATTAAAGCAGAACGGGCAAATTTTCAAAAAGAACGCTAAACCTAAAGAGCTAACTGGCTTGGTACTGCAAGCAGTTACACAAAGTGTTCTGCTAGTAAGGGGGTCCAGGTAGTACATAACAAAGTTTTCCATTGCAGAGTGAGTGGATACTGTTTACAGTAAAAGAAAATAAATGCACGTAATGAAGCAAATGGTAAAAGTACCTGTAAGCGTAAGCAAGATCAATGAGCAATGATCTCTATTTTTCAGACGCTGTCCACACTCCCTCAATGAAGTAAAAACACCACACTAGAGCTGGAATAACAGTGTATGTAAATATTGGTTGATCCCCTATAGAAAGTTATTTAGAGATGTGTGGCTTGTGATAAATGAATCAAGTGTTTTCGCGCCATATATAGTTAGCGAAAAGAATGAGTACTTGAAGCAGTCAGCCCTGAATATGTACATTTTTATTGTAGGAGAGTGCTTAAGGCGTGTAGGTCAAGTTTCTGAAATGTAGATTTCCTTTGGCGGATTGATGTTTCACTGATTATGAAGAAGTTCGCACATGAATCTCGGACGTGCTGGTTTGCCTCTGTTCTGCGAGGCGAGCATGCAAGCTTACTAAGTAAGTCAGTTAATGATGTGTTGTGTTGTGTTGGGTTTATTGGCGCATAAGCAGCTAAGGCAAGTCAGTTAATGAGTCATCTTGCTTACAGTAATTGTGAATGAATCTGCGTTTCTTCCCGCTCCTTCTAGTTATTTTGTGTTTCTGGCGAAGGGAAACCAGACAAAACTAGCTTATTCCAGGTCTGTTTTTACACATGCACGATACGCTAATAACTTCGTCTGTGATGTTTCGAGTTTTGTGCGCCATCGTGGTGGATTTACTGTCAATTATTAGAAGTTCCAATGGCGTCATGAGGCATAATTAAGCAATGTACTTGTAATCCTCAAAAGTCAAAAGAGTCAAAAGAGTTTCACAGGAGGTATACTGACAGCCGGATTTTTTTTTTTTCTGGCGTTAGTCAGATAGGGTATTTTTTAACGTTTAGAGTCCTTTGCGAAACATTACACCACTTGTCTGTAGTTCTTAAGCACTTCTTCAATGCCACATAACCTTCAGGTCAATTAACGTAAATGAACAATAAATGACGAAAACCCTGACGTTCGAGAGGATACTCGGAGGCTGAATATCAGTGAAGATAAAAGTAAAACGCGGGTTACTAGAAGGCAACTTCGCGCTAATGCACATCTTTCAAATATTAAGCTTGAAATATTATGACGGATTGCTAAGTATTGCAATCTGTTACTTGTATATCTTAAACCAGCACGTCCGAGATTCATGTGCGAACTTCTTCATAATCAGTGAAACATCAATCCGGGTTTTTACATTTGCTTATGGTGAGATACGCAGCCCGAGACGTTCGGGAAAACCTAGTAGGATTAAATCTATTTGTTTTTTAGTATCAATAATCAGGAGAATGTCACGTATCGTTCGATTAACTGTGGGACCTCTGAAAGTTTCTTTGGAAACGAAAGGTGATAAGAAAGGTTTGTGTTCAGGGTACCCCGTTATTTGTGTTCAGGTAATGAGTTCGACTGGTTGCAAGCGCTCTTAAGTAAAAAATTCGAGCAGCATAAAGACATTCTCCAGAGAAAAAGGCAGTGGATATCAGTGAGATGGGCCTATAGTCATAAATATCGTATTTTCCATCTGATTTGTGCATCGGTATTAATTTTACAGTTTTTCATTCCTTCTGTAACTTGCGGTGATGATTCGACAAAAATTATGCGTAGATAATATGCAATCCACTGTGCGCATTGATGAAAAGTGCAAGGTGAAGAAAGCACTGCATTCAGGAGCGAGATTTTAAGTATAGTTTGTTAAACTGGCCGTAAACTATATTAACTATACTAACCTAGACTAAATTTACAACTTCAGCTTTCATTTCAACTAACCTTTATTCGCGCAGAAGGTGCCGTCAGGCAACCGTGGATGTGGATCCTTCTATTGTGCGAGCTCGCTCTCGTGCAGGAAATACCGATTAAGTAAACACATGTGCTACTTGAGCTCTTGCAGGTCTCCGAGCACAGTTACCATTTTTACGTCTCGCGATGGAAACATACTCCTTTAAAAATCCTGTAATGTTAAATTTCTCATCGAAGAGAAAATGGTACTCTTTTTTACTTGTGTACTCGTATAGCCATGCATGAACTGAAGAATGCCTTAAAATCCGACGCTTTAATTTGTCTCCATTCCCGATCGTCTCGAGTACTGATCACATTTATTCTCTCTGATTCATATCATAGGAATGAAAACATTTCACATTTTTGGAGGCAGATAGAAAGCTTTATTTAATAGAAGAGATGCTGGAAGTGATACCCACAAAGCGTATTTTTGTACTTTTATTGCTGTATTTCAGTGTACTATCGGCCACAAACGAAACGCGAACAAGAGGCACGAAATTCCAACACAAAAGCACAAACATATTAGCTTCCGGAGCGAAAATAAAAGCCAGGCTGATTAACAGTTTTGAATGACAGTCTTCGCACCTTCGAAATTAAATTAAAATACTCCGGTATTAACGTTTTCGCGGTTAATATCTTCTCATTTTGCTGCTCGTGCTTCATTCATCTTGTCCGCGTTTCATATATTGCTGATATTTGCTGTCTTGTCTTTGCAATAAGCTCAGCAACACATCGCTGAAATACCGGAGCTAAATTATACCGGTTTTGAATTAAAATGTTTTTTTCGATGACACAGTACCAAAGTGGACTATGTAGTTTCACACCATTGACGTCTAACATAGCTAGGCATTAACTGCATCCATAAACTTGACCACTGTGAAAAGGTGCCACTTTATTCTGCGCATGCTTAAAACCAGGCGTAAAAACTGAGACTAAACGCAATTCATAATTCCTTCCGGTTGCTGTTTGGCAAGTTAAGTAGTTTCGCGCACGGTTATTTGTGCACATAACACAAACTAGAGTAATTCCTCAGAGTAATCTATGCAGCGGCCGCTCTGATAATATTACCAGGCGTAGACCCAACCCTGATGTCATTCGTTTTCGTCTCTTACGTACACAGAGGCTGATGACCTGCTCACGAACTGTTTATAGTAGTTGCACTCTATGGTGTAACGTAAAATACAGATCTGAAAGGTGTCACGCGTATTTACAAGTGAGTACGCTGTAAGAACATTACTATCGATTTTGGCAGCCACACAAGATACGATCCTCACTAAATCCATTTCCTTCAAATATCCCAGCCATAACAGTAGTGTCCTAACAATACAGACTGAGACAGAAAAAAGAGAAACAACGCACATCTCAATCCTCTATTTTTCTGTCGTATTTATGTCTTCGTATATATCGTCTGTTATCACACTTGTTGCAACTTGACGGCAGATATCTTTAGTACAACAATAAGGCTGCGCTTTAAAAAAAGAAAGTATGCCGGACAAAAATTAGCTTCCGGTACTTGCTTGAGCAGTAAACGACGAACACCATGCACAGATATGAGCGTCTATGTGCTCATCTTAATATATATCATAAACAGGGTATTGCTGCTTAAATTGGTCATGTTACATGAAATTACACTGACCGAAAACCGTAGACGACTGGCTCGAGATGTGATGGGCATAGTACTCACGTGCGATGTAGCTGTTCAGCCCTGAAAGCAAAGGAAAAGAAAATTAGGGCGCCACTTCACTGCACGCACAGAACAAGCACACGTTACAAAAATATCACAGGCAACAAGAAACCAATTTTCTTGTATTGTTTGTATGCATTCAACTTAGCATAGCATGACTATGTGAATACAGACCGACAATGTGCTGGTGCTCTAACCCGCTACGTCAAAAACACCGCTTGCAAGCAAATAACCCTAAACAAATATGCACGCAGTATAAGTGTTGGCGACTCATAACGGGGAATGTCACCCGTAATGACCTAGGAAACGAAGACGAAAGGCACGTAAAAGTGGAAATTAACAAGAAATTTTGGAATACGTTTCTCAGAAACTATATTCGCGCTTCAAAGCGCATATAACGGTTTCCGGCTAGGTCGTCTTTACGCATGCACAAAAGTGGAGAGAAAAACTGTTGGGAAAAGTAGTGCAACACAGTGTTTAACTTCGCTGGTTGACCATTATCTCTCAGTAGCCGAGAAACACTCTGAGAACGCGACGCCGCGAAACGGAGCAGTATTCGTACTTTAAAACTGTTGCCAATTAACTTTCGGATTGTTCTCCTTTTAAAACAAGTGGTGTCTTTTGACAATACTTCTTCATTCTTAACGAGGGTCTCGTGATGATGTTTGGCACAGCACAAACTCATGTCACCAGGCATATTTTTAACGATATTATATCATCGCTATAATATTCGCTGCTTTTTGTGTCAGCGACTTTCATTCACTTATCGATCGGCTGTACTATATTTCAGTCAGTTCTTATGGTAACTGGGGTACAGGAACAAAGAGGATGTATGCGTTTCTCAGCATCTAGTTTGGTACAGCTTGCCGTGGCCTTCATTCACGATAAAAAAAAATTAAGAAAAGAGGAAAACGAAGTGCGCCGGTGTATATTCTTTAAAGTCGGTGAACGAGGTGCACCGCAATAGGAAAGCGCCACAACATCTTGACGGTCATGGTTAAATACGTGCTAGCGATAACCCGCGCTGCAGTTTGGCAGCCAAAGCGGTGTTCCTTCCAGTGCGATAGAGAGTGGATTAGCTGCTAAGCAGCAAAAGCTAACAAGTAAAAAATAGAGAGTCAGCTACTCGCCATGCAGACCAGATAAAACGGCATTTTAACTTTTGTTTCCACTTCCTTCAGATACAAGTTGTATCAAACAAGCAGCCGGCAAAAGCAAGATGAGCACCGATACTAATTAAATTAATGCCTACCCTTAATGAACGAGAGGGCAGCGCGCAGATGCATCCTCAGATAGTCAAAAATCAACTTGATTATAGCAGTTCAGACCACTGCCAGTAGTTTAATTTGTACACCCATGTTCAGAAGGCAATATATGGCTGGTTCCTTTTAGAACCGCACTTTCGCCCTCAACTGATTGAACTGTTACTGATCTTGCTACTCTGGTGAAAGAAGCTAACATTCACTGAAACCAAGAAAAGCAGAGGGGAATGTTTCTACCTTTCTTCTTTAATCTCGTGGTGTTGATCTGTGGGCTATAATGACTCGATTAATTGATGGCTGAGAGAAAATTGAGTAGAAATCATAACAAAAAAAACTGGCACATGCTCAGCCATAAAGAAATTAAACCATTATGTACTATTGATCTGCATCGCGAATTAAAGAAAAATGGAACATTCCACTACGCTTCCCTTGGTCTCGCTGACTGTTGGCTTACTCCATTTGTATGTGATAACGACCCCCCATTTCCCTACCCTTAATTAAGCACAACCTAATTAAGCACAAAACAACAAGGAGAGTAACTGCTTCATCAACTTAATCGCTAATGTGGTTCAAAGCGGGTGGGAGGAGGAATAATATTTTCTCACCGGTGTGCCATAAGCTTTTTATACTATCGTAGAGTATGTTCATTTCTCAAGGCCAGCTGCTAATAGACGCAGGCAAACCTACAAGGAATACACCTCAGTTGGCTACACAGCACAGGGTACCAATAAAAACTTGGTATAGAGCTAAAACTTCTCCACACAGGCTAGACATATAACTACCATTAGCAGCTAGAAGGTGCTTCATTGTTAATGGGGAAAAAGACGAGACATACGAGGCCGAGACGCAGGCGGGGGGAGGCGTGTAGCACACATATTCCAAAGAAAGATCCGGTTTTATATTAAAAATTTTAACGCAGCGGCACTGAAAAATTCTTCAGCATGTGTATAGTTCCAAGATTCATGCTATAACTAATATATCCCTCAGATCTGTCATTTTCAACGGGAACGGAAACGCATACACGTTCAAAGGAGCTTGCATTTCATCAGGTCATTATATTTGATCGGGTCGATTATATTTTTTGCATTCTTCACGGAGGCTATGCAGCCCCCTTACATCCACGTCCGTTTCCGCGCCCTCTCTCACACGAATGCACAGAACTCACAACTGTAAAACCAGTTCCAGCAGCAACGTGTGCCACCTCGGCGGCAAAGAAATAGCATGAAATGTTTAACGAAAGCCCTAAAACCCGATAATCGACATCAATTCGTCATCCGTATATACTGAGCACGCGAGTCAAGGAAAAACGTGCAGAACGGCTGCGAATACGAAATGCTGTAACAGTGTTTATTCACTCAGCCTTTGACTGAAGAACGCTAGGCCTGATGCACAGCGCACACATCTGAGGGCAGGCCGCCGCCCAAGAGCCCAACTCGCCCAGACTGTTGAGCAGACAATAAACACACCACTCCCAGATGCTGCTCGGTAACTTTGAAGTTCTACCCTATCAGCCTCGCCTAAGTACTTCTCCAAAATAAACCTCTTGTAGGGCGGAGCGCCGCACCGCCACAGATGCCTCCATCGCAGTGCATATCGCTCGGCCAGGATGGGCCATCGAGACGGGTTCTCATAAACAGCGCTATATAGATTATGTGGGTAAGAGCTTCTGCATCGAGAAAACCCCCTCCATAGAGCGGTGGGCGAGTGCGTGCGCAAGTTCGGATACCGGAAGCGCCAAGCTGTATTGAATCACGCTTGAGAGGAGGCTTGAAAATATGATTGAAGGAAACGTGGCAACAAGGATCTTGACAAAACTTACGAAAAAGAAAAAGTACGAAGGTAGTCAGAAAGGAGATGGAAAAGTTTTAATAAGTCATTCCAGATATCCTAAAACTTTTCACCGCGTCTTTTCACAAAGTTTTACCACCATCCTGAAGCAACCTTTTTAAACAATGACTTATCCATCTGAGCATTCAGGCATCTATCAAAAAGTTTTGGCCTCTTTTGTGATGACACGCAAGAGAAGAGCTCTGTCGATGTCAGGTCTTAATTTTGGTCACAATTGTTTTGAACGTCGTATGCTTCCCGTGTATTCTACAGGCTTTTGCTTGGCCTGTGAAAAAAAAAAGAGAAAAGAAAAAGTAACTCAAGTATATGAAGGACGCGCCGAACAAGAGAGGACTAACAACTGAAGCGGAATCGGAAGACACCTTTCCCCGGAGAGCATGCGTGCATCTATTCAGTACTTGTCAGAAACCTAAAAACAAAGCAGTTCATGATGAGGCTGTGTTCTTAAAAGCAAAAAGAAAAATGAAAACAAAAATACTGGAGAGCGGTGAGAAAAACCGATACGTGACTGCAGCGCTTGAAATGCGGCCACATCACGAAAGGCGCTTCTGAAAAGCCCTACAAAACTCCTAAAAGCCTGCGTTCTAAATAAAGAAAACTGATGCCGAACTTAGGCATGAGTCACTCCACGGACGGTAATTCTTGTATAGCACTCAAGTCAGGCACACACATATGCCCTCGCCGTCCTTGCTGCTTTTACATCCTGTTTGCAATGCACTGGAAGGTGCGAGCTAAATCGAGATCCTAATGACGTTCCATTGCATTGAAAATAACTAAAGGGTGTAAAAACGGCGAGGATGATTGTTGTTGGTGATGGTAATGATTCTGTTTGGCGCAAGGGCAAGCGTGAAGGCACCAGATAACCGAGCACCAGACCGGGGGCAAGTTTGTACCCACTTTAACACGGGTGGGTACCCGACGGCACTGGGGATCGAACCCGGCACCTCTCGCATGCGAGGCGGGTGCTGAAAAGACTCGGCCATCGCATCGGTGTCGTGAGGACGAGAGTGTGCCTGACTTGAGCCGTATACGACTATCTTAGGCCGCGGTAAGCAAAAACGTAACAGGGAGGTTTCAGAGGCCTCCACCATAACTGCGGCATATAAGGACTTGCGCATGGCTCGTCATCAGTATTATTATTATGCAAAAAGCGCAGGTTCTTAGAAATTTATTAGGATTTTTTCAGGTCCGTCTTTCATTAGGAGGTCACTGTTTCACGCGCTGTAATCACGTATCGGCGCTTCTTGCCGTTCTCCCGCACTTCTCTTTGATTTAATTTTGATTTTGGCACTTGCCTTAAGAATACCACCTCATAATGTCCCGTTTTGTTTTTAGGTGCTGAATACACACGCACTGAATAGACATGCGCATGCTCACCGAGAATAGGTTTCTACCGATTCTGCTTCAGTTGTTAGTGCGCTCTTGTTAGTCTTGTCCTATATACTTGTGTTCCGTTTTCTCTTTAGTTTTTTTCTGCGCGGTGTTATACAACGTAATGAAAAGGCCCTACTTCTACGTTACTGAGCTTTTGCTTAGTGCTCGTAGGTTATGGGAAAATAACCACTATAATAAAACTTTCCGCTTTAATATGAGGAAACAATACTTCATTAGTTTGCCGTCCAAAAACACCCATCTTGTCGCTCGAGTCTTGTGATAAAAACTAATATTTTACCATAGGACGTCAAGCTTCTGGCGTATTTTCGAGCTGTGTGTTTTTCGACGACAGGTGCCCATTGCAATCAGGAACAGTAATTGTACAGATCGTAGTATTTACGCTAGAGAAAGCTATCAGAAAGAAACACGACGAGCATATCTCGTGAGGAACGCAAGTTCTTTATAGCGGTAAAAGCTTGGCAGACCAGCCGACCTACCGACCGATTAAAATCTCGTAGTTAGAACTGGTCCTAAATACAACTAACACACACGCTAAGGTCCATGTGTTCTCCATGCCATGGTATTAGCTGACTGACTCAATGTTTCATACAGTCACTCGTTCTGTCCTCGTTCATTAGCTGACTGAAGCCAACAATAGCCTTGAAGATAGGTAAACGATTGCATTGTTTCCACATAACCAGATCAATGAGCTCATGAAGTTAAGATATACACAAGGATGACGTGTCCTGAGGAAGCCGTATTTGCGCTGCTGCAATAAGTTCAAAGCATACGCCGTGAAAAACAGGGACAAAACGCAATATTGCCTTCCAGAGAGGTAATATTGCAGTGAGAAACTGTACATACCGCTATATGCGCGTACTGCTCCGACCGATCGTATCAACAAACGAACTACGAAAATTCGAACTGCTGACAAGCCACATCCTGCGGTGCACGATCCTACACACCGCCATTTTAACGCCATACCGCAGGCCGTTTCGAAGCCGCGGCCAGGGCAACGGAAATAGTCGTAGCCACGTCATCGCGTATACTGCGATGCCGATCTACCTTCCACCCTTGGAGACCGCAAATAACCGAGCATGCACGCGCGACGACTTTGAAGAGGCAGGAAAACAAGCCATCGAATCCAATGTTGTAAACTTTATTGCCTCAAGGGCAACTCGCGAAGCGAGCAGGCAGTGGACGAGGGCGCAGCACCTCTCTAGCTCGATGTTTCTTATTGGGTTTTGTGTGTCCCCGGGTCACACTGTGAGCGTCTACAGTATATATATACTTGGGTAGCCTGATAGAGCCGCAACAACCCATAAAACGGCTCTTTATGGCCTCCCGATCGTGCACGTGTACGGTGGAGGAAGAAATAAAGAAGTCTGAAGGCGCGAACCACGTACAGCTGCAGTGTAGAATACCCCCCCCCCCCACTCCCGTCCCCAGGAAAAGAATGGGGAATCGAGTGAAGGTGCAAGCAGCACGCGCCTAAAGCATTTTAATGTCGTTCTATTGGAAAAAACGGTGACGCATTTAATGGCCATCGAAAGTGAGCCATTCTTTTCGAATACGCGTATACACCGCGCGTGAAACGGTGCGCCCTATTTGCCTCGCCTGCTGTGTGTTTAAAGGCGAAAGCAATGGCCTCGTTTTATGGCTACCGCAAGGAAACATATGCGCCTCTGGTCCGTAAAGTCCGAGCTCGCAAACAAATGCCTCACTTTGTAATCTATAACACGCCGTATATGACGCAGGTATCGAAAATTAAAACAGAATAAGTTTTTTTTTTTTTTGCTATCTGGCCTATTCGATAAAACGTCAAAAAGGGACACGTGCTTTTTGGGAAAGGAAGGTAATGCTAAGTGAAAAGGACATCATCTGCCCAGCTGTTCATCGCTGCGAAATGTTCAGTTTGGCCCTTAAAAGTCCACATGTCTCATACACTTAGCGTAGGACATGCAACTATTTGTGATGCATTTCGGAACGATGCTAAAATACGCCATCGCTTTCAGGTTATCTTGCAGCTCTTGCTGCAGGCGAAGAGAGATGTGTTTACCGTGCTCGGATTTCATTCTCGTAGCGTCTTTTATCGGGAACGTATATGACCTGCATTCTAGTGGCATAGAAGCACTTATTCCCCATCGAAACTGCCCTCTATTGGCGAGATGCACAATATCGACGCTATTAGGGTGCGGCAACGTCATGAAGCGCTCACTGCAGGATTAGCGCACGCGGCACCGTGTCGTTTGCGCCGTTGCGTGAGTGATTCGTACGCACACTCAAATATTTTTGCCAATTTTAGCCGTAAATATATATTTCAGAGGCAGCGATACTTAAATTAGTTCACGTTTATAAATACAAAATATTGTCAAGTGTCGTTTCATCAGCTTTATGTCGCCAGAAAAACAAGAGAGCTTCGGCAACAGTCAGTTACGCTGCAGTGGAATCCTTGAAAGACTTTCATAGAGACGACACAGAAGGTCACACGTTACCTCAACGTGTACTTCATTCATTGTCCGTCATATAACCAGCCTCATTATCGGCGTGTAACACTAAGTGGCGTCATTATCGATGTTAGACGTTCCAAGAGCGAATAATTTTGCGCGTGACGGGCTCAGCACCGCAAGCCGTTATTATACGTGTCTGCTGACACGGTTCTTTGTAATACCTTTAGAGTGAGGATGATAGGAGTTATACAACGACTACATTTGAATTAGATTTCCTTTTCATTCTAGTTTCGTTCGCCATCGTCGCTGTTTCACGTTGTCGCTATCACTGAGATCAGTCATTCATAAAGGCGAACATGGTAAGAAATGACTACAGCACGATAAAAAGAATCGTATCATATAGTTGCATCACGAATATTCATTACACGCTTTGTTTACGCTATTTACGAACAAAGTGAATACAAATGGAGCGCTTACTTCGGGAAAACGGTGCAGAGCATCATCTGCATGCTGCGCGTTCAATCATTTTGTAGTGTTATAAATTCGGGGCCGCTAACCTTAGAGATCGAAATACTTCTGAACGAATTCTGTGAACTGTGCAGGCCTTCCCAGTGCTCTCCCTGTCCTCGCAAATACATACGACCTCCTGTCCCGTTCATTATAAACCTTTTGCGATTTGGGTACATAGAAAATATCGCTAGTTAGAAATAAATATTCGGCAATGTGATGTTCGGTAATACAGGAGTACAGCCAAACACTCAATAATCGATAATTTCGGCAGTGCCATATTCGCAGTATTCTAGTCTAAACACGTGTGCTTCGTGTATGATGCAGCTAACATTAGAAGAGGTATACTCTCAGTGGCTACGGCGCCCTCTGTTCCTGAGACCGGGTCCGCGGGTTCAACTCCCACACGGCCGCGACGGCCGCATTTCGCCGAAGAATTCAGAAGCGATCGTGCAGAGGAATTCTCATATTTACGTTGTAAATTATCCGACGTGTTTGGTCGAACCCAATCCGCAGCCATTCCCTAACAACACGCCTCATAATAAGTGCACTCTACACCATATGGCGGTAAGAATGCGCTAATAATTTTAAAACTTGGAACACGGAACTCGGAACATGTTACGCGAAGTTTAACCTCGCAAAACTGCACATGGAGTATCAGAGACGCCTTAGCGGAGGGCTGTGGATTAATTTCTACCCCTTGTGATTTTTTGATGTTCACTCACATCGAACAGCACACGGGTGCCTTTGGCAATTCGCCTCGGTAGAAATGAAGCAGCCGCGGCTTGGATCTAGTACCGCATTCTTCGACTCAGCGGAGAACTGAGCCACCGTAGCGGATTTAAAAGTCGTAACAGCGACTCATCTGTGGACAAGCAAAATCGTTCAAACTTCAGTTCAAACGGAAATGCGGAAAGCATGCATGGCGACTTCGTTCGCTTCAGGGCGTCAAGAATTACAGCAACGTATGTAAGGAAGGGCATGCATGTGAAATTCAGTTCAGTACAGCGGTGGATCAATCAAAATGCTCGTTAACAAACGACACAGCCAACCGAGCTACGCCAACTTTGTCACACGTAAAAGGAAAGATGCAGCATTTATTTCTGCAAAAGAAGTTACACGGAGCTGTATATTTCTGTGTATTTTAGGTTTATTATATTTTGTTTCCCGATGAAACTTATTCCACTCGATATACGCATCCAGTACTGCTCATTCAAGAACTGCTCGGAGACGTTGTCATTGTGACGTGCGCATATTATTTTGTGGCACGTGGAAGCGGCAAAGCAGTGTTAGCGCAGTGCTGACTGCCTGTTCCACGCGCCTGCTGTGTCAACCGGTGACCAGGCATGCAACCTGTGGCTCAACACAGCTCTCTTATGTGCAGCTGCTAGGAGCCCACTAACATATACATCATTTACTAAGCGCCAAATTATTCTATTACAAAAGTATGTTCGTGCAACACCGGTGATATGTGATATGATGGAGCATACAACCTCAGACGTCGAATGGAGAAAAGAAATGACCTTGTCTGCGCGTTTTTAGATTAACCAAAAGTTTTGGGAATTACTTACCGCACTCACTGCAGAAATTTACTCGGAGCTCAAACGTTACAGCACATGCAGAAATCCAAGCAAAGATTACCTTTCATGTGAAATGAAAACAGCTAGCACTCATAACGCGAAATGCGTAGCATACAGTATGGTGCGATCTGAACGGTGCCCCAGTTTTTTGTTTAGTCGCTTCAAGTACGAAGGAATCACTTTTAATAAAACCGCGCGAGTATTCATCCAAGACGACGTCAGTTATCCTCTCTGTACAATGCTCGTTTTGCGCTGCCATACTGACATGGCTGCAAATGCACTTCGCCACGAAACAATTATTCGGCTTCAACCTGTGAGAAAGTGTTGAGGCGTCGTGTCGAAACTGAAATTTCAAAAGTTCCAATTTTACAAGATGTTACGAAACACTAATATTAAAAAGCAGAATAAATTTCGCAGGCCACATGTGAAACAGGCGATTGCACAGATGCGCTAGAGACATTACAACCTAAACAAGAATACGCCTATATGGGAGTAAAAAAGGGAATAAGCTGTCCTCTAGCGCACTCTCTTTCATAGAAAGGACAGCTTATAAAAGGCCCGGAGGACAGCTTACTCCCTACTTACTCCTTTCAGTTTAGAGTGTAGGTTTACAAAAGCACGGGAAGGAGCATCTGCTAAATCCGCCCTCGTGTCCCGTGTCATCAAGTGCGTAATCGGCCACACGCATGCCACACTGTTGTTTCCGCGCTATCAGTGCTTGATTTTGCTAGCCAAGTATTCCCACTTGTTGTGCCTCCTTTTACCCCTTCAAAGCTACAGCCCAACTAATGCCCTCAAACAAAATTAGACGGCTCCAGACGAAATTACAAGCGTGCAGAGTAACAATTACATTGGCACAGCTGATGAAGCATGCATGTGCATAGATGGTTCCCTGTGCCGACTTCAGAAGGCAAGGAGTTGGTTGGCTTTTGAGGTTTAACGTCCCTAAGCAACTGAGGCTATGAGGGACGCCGTAGTGGAGGGCTCCGGAAATTTCGACCACTTGGGGTTCTTTAACGTGCACTGACATCGCACAGCACACGGGCCTCTAGAATTTCGCCTCCATCGAAATTCGGCTGCCGCGGCCGGGATCGAATCCGCGTCTTTCGGGTCAGCAGCCGAGCGCCGTAACCACTGAGCCACCGCAGCGGGTAGAAGGCAAGGAGTTTTATTAATTGAGCATACATCCTAAAGTAAGCGTTAAAACCCATAAATATAAATACTGCCTCCCTCTCTCCTTCCTTACTTCTGCTATTGCGTTCAGTAGTCAACATGCGTTCGTTCACGAAATTTTCAGCCCATAGACATAATCTACATCACGATGGAGACATTATATGAAGCACTTTGCGAAGTTGCATTTCTGACGTCTCTTGAACCATTGCAAGGTGCATGAGCTGGTACTTACAGTGAGTTGGTGCACTTTCACGCATCTCACGAGAGCTCCGTATAGACTCGCTACTAGATGGCGTAACAGATGCCATTTGCCGTTTACCTTCCCGAGCTACCACACAATCTGAACGGACCGTACGAACCGAGAACAATCGTGAAAGTAAATCAATCTGATGTTCGTGCAGAGATGACGTTCCGATATCATGGTACGCCTTTATAGAGACCACGCAGTTCTGATGGATATATAACACGCCCGAAATGCGCAGATGGGAGCAGAAAACGCCATTCGGATACCGGAAACAACGAGACCTTTCAGCGATGAGCTATTGCTTCCCACCAAGCTGCCCATACAGCCCAACCTCAACTCGCGAGGCCGGGCTGAACTCGGTGAAATACGCATGCGCATATACTAAGGCGCCACGCAGCTGTTATGATAGCGAGGTTCACCGTAGCTGAGAAGGATGTAGAAGGAAGGACTCGTAACGCGATGGTATCAGCTCCTGTATGAAGCAGCTACTGAGAAAGCCAGCGTGACCAACTAAACGCAAATTCTCTTGAGCGCTATACTGAACAGCTTTCAATAGCGCTAGTGAACACTAAGTAACGAAAACGAGGTATTGAAAACGAAGTAGTGAAGACGAATGTCTTATGAGAAAGCGCATTAGAGCTTTCATTAATAAGCCTCTAGTAGGTTTACTGTCTCTGTTTTCACCGCCACCGCTTCTGCGGTAGGTTACTGAGACCAGCCGCAAGTACTGAGCTTCCTAAGCTCTCCAGAAGCCCATATACATAAATGCTTTTAATTCGCTTCTGTACAGCTCACCACATTGCAAACCGTCGAATTCCTCACGCCAAGCAGCATCTTCCGAAATCCGAAATCGTACCGAGGACGCATTGAATTGTGTGGCCTGTTTATTTCGTGCAAAATATGACAACAGCCGCTGTGCGCATTTGATCAGCCGGTTGAAACACCTTGAAGAAGGGCTCCTATAAGGCCAGAACGCAACTATAAGCAAAAAGACCATGCCTTCCGCCTAAAAACTGCACCTGCAGCCTCCTGCGCAAAACAGGCGCGAACATTATTATTGGTATTCAAAGTGATTCCCACATGCCAGGTATATGCCAATCAAAGAGGAGGTTGACAACACCTTTTGAAAGGAGATTCTGTAGGACAGCAGGCGAATAGGACAAAAAATGACTCCCACATAATATCCTAGCTCGTTCAGTTACAGCCTGTTAAGCAGCAGACGATCATGGTGTCTCGCACTTCGGATAGGCGCTAGTTCATAATACTGTTTAAGAACAGCGCCGTTGCGGTTCACTCGTAAAGAACGATAAGAATGACTCTGACTTGATAACATCAGCGCTCGTTTAGTGACAACTTGTAAAACGTCGGACCACTGAAGTCATCATCATCTGCCCGCACGGCCCTGAGGCACTTAAGTATATCAGAAAGCTGCGCTTAAACTCTGAGCGAAGTTTCATCACAAAGCGGAGCCAGGGCAAACGAAAATGTCGTGCGGAGCAGGACACCGGGTATAAGCCCGGCGGGCAAACCGGGGGCCAGAGCAGTAACGAGAACTTGCGCGCGTAGACGTTGCGCGAACGTCAGAGGCCTCGGAGAGTTTCTTTTGTTGTGCCGAGAACGAACCCCCCCTTCCCCCCCCCCCCCCGGCCTCCTTTTTCTCCTTTTCTGCGTCTCTCCCGATTTCGCCATCGCCATCTTAACGTCGGCCATAGTCTGGAAACATTTCGCCCAACGACGTTACCCCATTGGCCGCTTGTTTCGAGCCTGAAAATGGTTGGCGTTCTTCCCCCCTTCCCATTTCTACCCTCCCTTCGAAGGGACGGCGGCCCGCTTTCTTTCCCCCGGGCATCCACCATTCAAGAGAAGCCGGGAGGGCCGGGGCTGTTTTCTTTTGCGTGGGGGAGCTAGCGCTCCTTTCTTTTCCCCCTGCTCCTTTCGCCGCCGCCGCACGCTTCTCAGTGGCACCCATCGAGCCCCAGCAAAGTCCCTTAAAGCACGTACGTGCTGCTATTGTTCGTGGGCGTTATCGATTTTGCTGTTCCTTCCACTTCTCGTTCTCCGCCGCCCTAGCTTGCTTGCGCCGCCGTAGTTCCCCATTTTCTCCCGTTTCTTACCAAGCCCCGGAGCGCAACACCGACCCCAGAGGAAGACAGCCGCGGGAAAGAAAGGAAAGGCAAGGGATAAGGAGGGAGGGCGCAACGCTCCCAAGCCCCGACCCGGACGGGGGTGCCTCGAGGGAAGCGGAACAGAGAAATAGAGCACGCCGGAGGGGAAAGAAGGGGGCACGTGGGAAGGCTGGCACGAGAAAAGGGAAAAAAGGAAGGAAAGGAAGCCGACAGCGCCAGCAGCAGCGGAGGCTAATCTAAAGCTGGGAAAACAGAGGACGGGGCTCGAAGGGAGGCACGGCGAAAAAGGGAAGAAAGAGGGATCGCCGCCCAGCGGAAGGGAAGAGGAAATCGCTGCGCCCTGTCTCTGCGGGAGCGTACCGCGCAAGTCAGTGACAGCTGTGACCAACAATGACGAACGGCTGGTGCAACGCCTGGGAAAAACTGCGGACCCTCCCCCTTCCCCTCAACTCCGCCCCTGGTGGGTATTAAGAGTGCAGAACGCGATTTTCTGTGCTCGGGCTTCCAAGTGGAAAGAAATTAAGGAGCGAAAAAAGTAGCAAAAATAAATAAATAATGGCAGAGGAGAACGGCTCGAAAAGTGCACGGCTTCGATTCAAGAGCGTCGTTCACCCGACGCTTTTTCTTCGCTCGTTCTATCTGTCTATCCTTATGGCCTCTCATGGTCGCCTGCCTGCAGGACGTGCGGTCGGGAAACCTTTCTGTATCTATAGAGAGCCCCCCTCTCTTTCTCTCGCTTTGGACGGCGTGCATTCGAACCCGGAGCCCGTTTTCCCGAATGATGAGTGGCTTCGCTGCCGATCTGGCCGTTTTGGCCCGCAGGGATGACCATTGTGGAGGGGAAAAAAATCTATTTAGGCTTCCCAAAATGACTCCTTCGGGAGGAGACTCTGCGGAATGGGACGCAGTTGAGCCCTCCACGTTCTTATTTCCCTCCTCCTACTCCTCCTTCCCCGCATCGCTCTCGAGAGCGCCGACTCTCCCTTTGTGCTACACTAGCTCCCCCTGCTTGGAACTTAGTTCTTGCTTATTTCGGGCTCTCATTGCTGCTCGAGAGGTTTTCAGCTCGGAACAGTTTCTCCTTGCGTTAATTCCGCACGAACACGTCGCGAAGTTGCCGATTCAGCACGCCGCTGCGAGGCAATGAAAGGAATAAACCGTTTGGACGTGACGCCTGGTCAGCAGGGGAAGCCGGACTATTTTCTTGCGCGACTGTTGCCTTTGTATTGATTGGTTTTCTCCGTCGGAGCGTTCTCAAGTCGGAGCGAACGGAACGTGATCGCGCGAAGCTCTTTCAGTTGCCATAAGGCCCCTACACTGTTCCAACGATATGGAGGACAGAGTCAGTTTTGTCTGGAATAGCGTCCTAGCTCGCTTATGGGAGCACGTAGTTCCGAGTCAGGTTTGTGTAAGCTGGAAGGATACTTCCATACAGAAGCAACTATTGCTCGCAGTAGGCATTGGGAAACTATAGCAGCTTCTGACAATCAAGTCGAGTCGTTTCCTTAGAGTCAGCTCAACACGCGCAGTAGACAAGAAGTACAGTTACTACTGAACCAATACTTTGAGGCGCCCCGTCTAGCTCCTTGCGTCCAATGAATTCTGACACGGATAAATAACATACTCGTGTAGTACGTGTACCTCACAACCCCCGCTTCCTCTTCATACACCCTGTCGCTTAACTAGCATGCACCTCAAATCACTAACTTATTACGCAACTGGCGTGAGGCGTATGAGGGAAATAATAGCATGTACTTCGGAACGGGGCCAGAAGCTCTCCCTCCAGCAGCTTTATACGAACGTTTTGCCTTGTAGTGAGCGCAGCCCGCGATACAGCAGTGGAGCGGTATAGGTAGTTGCTCTTATTCATTTAACACGCCTCGAACTACAATACCTATTGAGGGCCGCGGAACGGGAAACACCTTGGAAGGACTAACAGCACCTTGCGCCAAACCTAAATCTTCGTTCTCGAGACCTTAGCGAACATCCCTAATCGTTCATCTAACTAAACCGCACCTGATGTGGCACAAAACGAAACACGGTGGGAGACAGAAAGCCTTTTTGCCGATCTAAACCAGCAGAGGCGCCAGCGAGCGTGGCAGGGTCGAGTTTCCGACGGCGCATACAAAACGCCGCTCTGGGCGCGTAAAAAAAATAATAAAACCGCAAAGAACAAAGAATCGCGATTCGGTATCGGCGCCGAGAGGCCGTATAACGAGGTGTCGCAACACGAGGACTCCGCCGTTGAGATGCTTATCGCTCGCCGTAACGACCCGCGTCGCGCGTCCTAACGGCTGCGTCCGTCCTCGCTTCCTCTCCCCGCGGCGGACTGTTGTGTCCGCGGGCGTTCCTGGCCTACACCCTCTTCACCCCCCGATCGCTCCTCACTAGGCCAGCCGGACAACCAGGGAAAGAAAAGAATGCATGCGTCCATTCCCAGAAACGCTTATCATCAAGAGAGAGAGCCACGTGCACCAGCTATCTGGCAGCGCATCCACACACGCCCGTGCATAAGCACCGCGCTCTCAGTATTAGATGAAGTGAAAGAACCTACCCGGAGGTCTAAGTTATCTCGGTGGGATTGCAGATGTGCGTGCGTGCCGTAAATGTATTATGCACGGACTCCATTCACAGACCTGCTGTATCAGTTGTCATGGCCGAGGGGAGGAATTTAATAACAAGTGCGAGCACACATAAAAAGAGAACCAAAAAAAAAACTTCTATTCGCGTTCGTTCAATGCATGTGAACGAGAAAGAAGTGCACAATGATGCTTCAAAGTGAAAGAGAGAGAGAAAAAGGGGAGGCTTTAGAAAGAAGAGGGTTCGAGCAAGGGGTTGTCATCGCAGCGTGAAGAATGCTTGAGAGCTCAGCGGCAGCCGCTCCAGCTTATAGGAAACAAGAAGCAAAACAGAAAGGGGACTCAGGGGAGCACTGGTACAAGCCCTCCAGGATGACAGGAGCCAACGAGCTTCGGCGATTTATGCGTGTTTTTTAATACATTGTTCGCCAGGGTCCCTCGTGATTCGCGCTGCACACACGCAGACAGAGACAGAGGAGTGAGAGAGAGAGAGATAGCATCACCTCCCGCTTTTCTCCTCTCGACGTCCCTCTCCCTTTCTCGATAGAGAGTCCTTCCAACGTCCCGCTCCAGCAGAGGCGCGCATCTAATGCGAAGCCAGCAAGCGCTGTGGGGGCAGGGAGAGGAGGGTGCGGCCATCCGTCACTGGCCCGTTCTTATCCACGCCGCTTTACCAATTAAGCGAAGAATGCCGCCGCCGCCGCCGGAGGAGCCCGCGGGTGCGCCCAGCGACGGGATGCGAACAAAACAGAAAGCGCAACCAGTGAGAGAGAGCGCGTACGCGCCACGCCACCCCGTCTAGCGAGCAACGCGAACCGTGGAAGATGGGTTGCATGCAACGTCGAGTGGGAGCCGGCGGAGACCCCGCTAACCGGGAGGGCAGGCCGGTTGGCCCTGTCCTTATATAAGGAACGAGGAGAGATTGATCGGTGCCGTGGATGCTTGCAAGCGAAAGGGGACTTTCACCGGTTGGTTGAGAACAAGATTGAAGGGCGGGAGCGAGTTGGGGCGTATATGCGAGTCAGTGAGTTCGAAGAGGCCGAAGCGTGTTTAATCGCGAGACAGACATTGCATGGCATGCATAAAGGCGGGGGGAGTCTGTAATTTATGAACGATCGCTTATGCTGTAGAAATCCAGGGCGTTTCTTTTTGATAATAAATAATAGCATGCAGATAGTAACACGGTTCAGGACCTGAGTAGGAGCTGGAAGTCCTCGCGTACATACGCTTGAAGGACGTATGTTCATGCAACCAGCGTTTCTAAAGCTCCTACCGTAACATGGTTCCTTGTCTGCCAGAGGATTTTCCGGTGCATAAGTGACTCCGTTTCTCAATATAATGGCAAAGCAGGCGATCGACGTTCGGTGGAAGAATTTTCCCCTCTTCTGGACTTATGCGCGATCGAAACCACAGCCACTGCATATTATTTTCGCTTCCATCATTAACAGAAATCATCGGTGCCATACTGTCACGGGAATACTTCCTCCAAGCTTTCGCATGACTCAGTGTATGAAACCGCGGGCAATAACGCATCGGAGATGGTGGCTGCCTCCCCTGTCTGCCTGCCCAAACTCATTTCCGACAACAACAAATTAACCTTGCTTTTAAGCGGTTGCTTTTCCCTGCGTGCAAGTCCTCGCTAGAGCCACACAATCTAGCACCACTTTATTTCATGTCTTGAAGGATGGGGCGTCCATATATAGTTGGGTTGTGACACACTCAGGATAGGTTACTCATGAACACCATAAAAGTATCTGACTCGCTAACGACTATGACTTTTGATTGGCGTGGTCGACATCGATGTCTACACTGAAGAGGAGCCACTCAATAAGCTGGTAACTTTCAGCGACGAGAAGTACGCGACATGCATCTGTGAGCGCTACCGACCACACAACGCAATCCACCGAACACAGCCAACTTATGCTCAGGTTGAGTTTCATGTGCACAGTTGCTCTCCAGCGACAACGCCTTATAATTTCTAGCACGGTCGACATGGACATCAACTGTATACTAATGACAGGCAGTTCAATGAGTCATTCAATCTCAGTGACACACGATGCACTCCTAGAACGAGCACTGCTGGCCACGGTGCGCAATCCACTGGGCACTGAATATGTGCGGATGTGTGTTATTCGACGGTAGGCGAGCCCTAGTCGAGCGCGCCGTTCCCAACCCGTCCACACCGCGGGCAGGAAGCGCTTTTCCACGTTAGTGCGAGGTTGTATAGGTTCCTGTGTAACGCTTCACCGAAAACGGCCCCATTTCGCGGCAGAGACAGCGAGACGGAAACGCTATCGAGATAAGCCGAATGGGGCGGCCGTTTAAGCGCAGGGCCTCGCGCACGACGGTCGTCGGAACCCGGGGCGCCGCCACGCGGCAGCGCCCGGAGCGGGAAGTGCGTTATGGCGACGGCAGCGCCGCCCAGTGGGCCGTTTATGGCCGCCGACACGACTGCGCGTTGCCGGATAAGCACCCGCCGAGCGCGTTGACGAGAAGAGGCGTCGGTCAAAAAAGTTGCGCCTCCTTTAAGAGCGGCTCGACATTACGGACACCGTTTTCACGAATACGATGTCTTTTTTGTTGTTGTTATTTCGTTGCGCGAGATGCTTAGCCGTTAAATAGGTGTAAGCTTGCAGAACCTTCACTGCATGCAAAAATAAATGAACAAAAAACACATTTGAGATAGTGGCACGTGACGGCACTTAACGCGTTTATAGTGAGTCCTACAAAGTGGAGAAAGTAACAGTGACGTCACTTTTTACGTTTACTATAGTGGGATGCAACTCAAGAACGAAGCGGCTTTTCACCGACATAAGACCCCCTTCCAGCCAATGGCGTCGGCCGATTCTCATCAGCCTGCTAGCGTGACAATACGCGGAGTGACAGATGAATGGGGACACTCTCCTCCTTCCATGGTCGCGTATAGTCATCTCCCTGCATTGTCACAGGGTCATGAGAATAGGCGGACGCCATTGGCTGGAGAAGGGTGTCCTCTGACGGGGAAAAGCCGCTTCGTTCTTGAGTTTTATTCGACTATAGTGAAACTATATGACATGTGTAGGAGGCACAGTAAAGAGTAGCACTATAGTGCAAGATTTGAAGGCTCAAGGAAAACGTTTTTCCTCACGTATACCGGACATACGCAAACAGAAAGAATAAAAAATTGCGAGCTTTAATCTAAACTTTGCAGATGTATAATAAGGTGGCTTGCATGACGTATTTGCTGGATATTTAAGAACATTCTTGCAGAAGAGTAGGCCGGAGGCACGCGCATAATTAAGGCAAAGACAAAATAAAGCCGAATCACGTGCAGTGAAGGGGATTCAAGAGCTGAATACCGCTCCTCCCCGGAAATTTACGCAGCTCTGCCGCGAGCGTTTAATTAAACGAACTCCAGGGCGCAGATTAACGCCGCAAAAAGTTGTGGGCTAAACGCGACCCGAAGCGCTATATAACCCTGCCGTTCCGTATATACCTTCCCGGGTATATATATATATATACAGAGCCACAAGGGAGTTTAGCCTTGCACTTTAATACGCTGCACGCTGTTGGCCAAATTCACTTTCTCGAGCGTCGATAAATTAAACAGTGTGGCATGCCCCGGTCGCAAGGCAAATTAACGAGAACGCAGGCAAAGGCGTCGCTCCAAAACGATATCCTCGTGGGCCTATAGGTTAATCGTACGATCGCTAAGTCAGGCACGGTATACATGACACTATTCTCGAGTATAGGTGGCTATAATGAAAGGCTTATCATGCTATAACAAAAAAATAACGCCATTTCTTTTATTCACAAGTTCGGTTTCTCCACGTTTTCAGAGGTGAGTAGCTTATATGCTATAAGCAACAGTTCCTAAATATGTCTTCGCGAAAACTTAAAGCGCGCAGAACACGTCGTGACTGCTCGAACGACTCTGCCAACACCACATAAATTGAACCTTGCCGCTCTGCGATCGAGCTACAACCGTTAGAACGCTGTCAAAACTTCGCGAACGATACGTGAACAAAATGGCCTTTTAAAGGGTCTGTGTGATACAAATGGCCAAAGTGAAAGCAGTGTCGCATATGGCGCCATTCAGTCAAGGAATTGATTCTTACGGGTCCGTATAGCAAATCCGTGAACTTCTTGCCCAAAGTTGCGTACGAAGCTGAGTGTTGTTCGTTTTCCTGTCCGAGTCACATACGCCTGTATAGTAGTAAAAAGGTAGTAAGTTGTACTCTAGCGCACACCCGTTTATAAAAGGGTGTGCGCCCGAACACTCCAATATATGCGCTCGTGTACAAGTGCGAGCAATGTAAAGAAGAAGACATAGTACGTGCTCACTATAACCAAATTTATTTTTACTCTGACATTGAACTTGAAAAAGCATTAAACGGGTCACGTGTCTAGGAAAATACCATTCGTAAACACCAAAAAATTATGTTCCTCATTCATACTTGGGATGTAAAATCGGTGACTGCACGCTATTAAAGTAGTCCCTTCCTTGTTGTTTCCGCCTTTAATACGCCTTGCCAAATGTGACCGTGACAAAAGTAGGAAACTTTATAAGGTACGCGTAGGCGCAGAAACCATGCATACAGAGGAGGGCGGAGTAGCGAAGCCCATCTTTTACCTCTCCCTCGCTATAGTCGCGAAAGACGTACGAGTGTACAGAGGTCCGGCGGCGGTCACCGAGAGCGCAGAAACGCAGGACCACGCCCTCCGCACAACAGCGCGCGCTCTTCGTCGTAAATTGTCTCCCGGAAAGAAAGCAGCTACAACGAATGCGCTCGGACGCAGCCCTTTCGACGCCCAAACTGCGCGCCAGAGATTGCGTGTGTGCGTCGGTGATACGCACAGAGTCACAGCATCGCCAGGCGTACACAGCACAGCGTGCGGATGCCCCGTGCTGCGGCCCACGCTGATAGAGGGGCAGCTGCGCTCGGAGCCGAATCTCGGGCGGTGGTTTTGAGCGAGGGCTCCACGTCTACCGCATCAAGACTTGCTCAGTGTGCACAGTCGATACGAGATTCTCATATCCCGACTTGCATAAATTGCGGCGTCGGTACGACAGCGCAGTAGATGTATTACATGTAGTCGTGCGTGGTACGTGCGTAGTCGATCAGCCCAGCCTGCGTTGCCGGCACAACCCTTGTAGCCGTGCAGTGTAGATTCGTATACGATTGCACATTCCGGTGCAGGAGAAGTATCAGCTGTTGATCCTCAAATTACGCAACCGCTTGCCTACACAGTTTCCGCATCTTCAATATCAGGAAGGGCATGAACGCCGCGATGTATGTACAGAGACTGAACCCGTGCAGCATGCGCAATAGAGGTTCCGGAACATGCAGTACACTCAGAGGCATATTCATAAGGTGATCACCCGCACAGCGGAGCTTTTAAAAACAAAGAGGGATCAGGGGGGACGGTGCTTACATTCTAAGCAATTCTTATAAGCCTGAAATTTTCTACAGAAAATCTGCAATAAATGCCCCCCTCCCCCCTCCTTTTTTTTTCCCCCCGACGAAGAAGCTTCGAGAAATCCGCTTTGAAAATATCTCTCCTTTCCCCCTTCAAGAACTGCTCCCAGTAAATCTGTCTCTGTCCTCGCAATTGTAGGATGCGTAAAAACCGAAGTTGAAACAAACTATAGGCAAGCTGTGGAAATGAGTCCATTAAGGCACGTGCGGTAATTGCTCACGTCAAAGTCGCTGCTATACTACAATCGCTGATCTTTCTTCGAGTAGACGAAGTTTTCTACATAAACGGCTCGGCTAGAGCTCACGGAGGTGAGCTGAAACGCACCCTTTTTTCGACTAATGGTCACTTCTCTACCCCGCCTGAACATCTTCCGTGGAAACGACAGGCACAAAACACCGCTGCGGCACAGAGCAGTGCACAGGCACCTTAGAATGACTCCCATATTCACTACGCGAAGAGATGCCCCATTTTGATCAACTCAATACTCTTTTCCACAGGCGAACTACGAAGACACTTTGCAATGGTCGCACAAAACCATTACCGTCAAAATAAAGCGAAGGCTTCATTCAAGCGCCCGCAGTTAGTTACTCGTAAACACTGCACCGCAGTGCATGCTAGTAACAGAGTGTAAACAACTTCCGACCAAGCTGTAAACCGATTTGCAGGGCATAAAAGCTCGCCTACGCCGAGCCGGACGCGACCGCTGATGCGCAAACAGCACATTGCGTGCATTCCAGAGGCATGTATAAGGGGAGTTGCAGCGCGGCCAGCAGGCGTGCGCTCCCAGGGCGCATGACGGCGCTTATCCCTGCGCACAAAAAAAGTCTCGCTCGATGTGTCTGTGCGTTGTTGGGAACGGGGCCACACAGGCCCACCGCTGGAACCAGTGTTAAAGATGGGGCTTCTATCCCACCGCTGGAACCAGAGTTGAAGACGGAGGGGTCCTGGAGATGACTAACTCGTTTAGCCTCACAGGTACCGGCTCCGAATGACGTTGACGGACTGCGCTATCGAGGAAACTGTACAAGAGGGTTTATTCTACATATTTACAGAAGAGAATCGAATCGAATGCGAATGCAATGCAATATCGAATGCTGAATCCTCCGATCACACAACAACATCCCGTTAAATACGGTTCGCGTTCCCTAGATCCCTGACTGGGGAACTTAGTTCGAATAACGTTGTCCAATCGGATGGGCCATTGATGACGCTGGCGGTACCACCCACGGCACGGGGCGGTGCCGAAGCTCTCGCTCTCTCACAGCTCGGGGGATGAGAAGGGGAAGACAGTCATCAAACACAGATGCGTCACCTTGACCACTGCCGCAAGTGTTCTGTGCGTTGCCTCCGTGGGAAAGCAGAATCCCGCAGACTCCTCGCAGGTGGTTGAACCTTCTCGAACTCCCCCGCCGGATGGCCGAAGCACGAGACTCCTTCGACACAGCGTCTTTCAATTAGCAGCCTCGCTCAGCGTGACCTTGCGTAGCTTCATCCAGTCCGGTGACCCGAAGGTCGACTCGGCCAACGTATACCGGTGTTTCTGCCGTGCTTCATGTGCATCTCTGCTTCCAGCGTTGTTGCCGCTGTCCAAAGTTCTCGCCGCATCTTTGCCTAACGACGACACTCGTCTGACAGTAATTTCTCCCAGGCCCGTGGTAGACAGCGTCCTTCGATCGGTCCGGTGATTTGGAGAGCAACAGCCCCGGCCGTCGTCGTCTATGCTTCCGCCGCCGGCGCCAGGCCTCGTCATATCCCTTGCTTTGCGATGAGACACACCCGGCTCTCAGGACCACGTTGTCCACTCTTAACAGCTCGTCCGCGGCCCGAAAAATCTCGAATGGCCAGCGTTCACGACCGCTGGGCAGGAAGAGATGAGGCTGGAGTCGGGTGGAAGGGCTGGTTTCCAGTAATGGCATCCAAGCTCGAACATTCAACAAAGAATGGCATCAGTGGACTGTTCCACGAGACAGGGCACTGACCCACAAGCAAGCGCTCGGAATTTGCCAAAGACCCACCAGGCTTCCCACAATGACAACAAATGTTTACTAAATCATGACAGAATTTTGGCGTAATTTTGGTGCCGAGAAAGCGCAAAATATCCCCTTTGAAATCGCCAAAGACGGATTGCCTGGACCAAGGTTAAAAACAAAAACCCACACACAGTAGGTGGTCCTACCAAGTACTCCTGTCTGCAACAATCGGCTGAATCCATCAGCATTTCCGTGCGGTTTTCCGTTCCTGAAACGCATCGAGAAATTCTGTTTTTGGAGAGCAGGACTCCGTCTAAGCAAGCGACCATTTTTGGGGGGACAAAACTGTCATAAGCACGTTTGAGACGATGGTCAGTCTCAAATATGAACTTTGCGCCGTTCAAGTAACTCTGGTAACCCGACAACATCTGTGCCGCCTAAACCAAACGCGCGCTCTTTGTCTAAAGCGCTTAACGCTTCTCTACATGTCAGCCTGTGGCTGACGTACTGAACATGGTGCTCTTCGTGGCCGTCGTCAACTTGACTTAATTAAAATAGCACCCAGTTCTCTATCACTGGCGTCACACTGAACTTAACTCTTCACCATAGGCAGCGGTCCGAAGCAAAGGTCGGGACACGCGCGCTTCCCCCAGACGAGTTTTCTCTTCGGTCATTTCAGTGTACGTCAGTGAGGCTCCCTTCTGTAAGGTGTCAGTCAACGGATCAACGCTCCGTCTACGCGACTCTAAGCGTAGTTCTACGCGAGCTGCACTCCTGTGAGTGCCGTTATCTCTTGGTAGCATGGGAAATCAACACCTGTGATTTCTAACTCAGTGACGCCATAGCCTTTGTCTAAGGTAAGGAAAAAAAACAGTAACCTCCGATCAACTCGTTTTAACTCAAAAAGTAGCCTTTCCGTGCCTGATTTCATAAACACACACGGAAAAAAAAAGAGGAATAAAAAAAAAACAGCTACTTCAAATCGCCACGCGGGGGGGGAAAGCTGACTCCCCGCCGCCGAGTTGAAAGGATTAGTCTTTCAGACGCGCCCGCCGGGGTCGCGCTTTGACTGATTGTACTGCGGTCAGCTCGTGACAAAAGGCTGCAGAAAAAAACGATCCCCTACTCTCAGTGGCGTTTCCGCGCCCCCTCGAGGCTCTCCGAAAACCTTGGCCGCTCCTACAATGTCGATAACCGACTCTGGCTCTGGACAACGAGCAGTGACCAGCGCGAGAAGGTACCTCTTTCTCTCGCCCCACGCAGGAAGCTCGGCTACCCATTCGCCATGCGCGCTTCCTAGAATGCGGTGCCAAATGTGAAGGACGATTGCTTTTCAAGTGCGCCCGCCGAACACGCCTGCATGTGTCGTCTCGGTTGTTCGACGCCTGCGTTCGCATGCGCTGAGTACCGCGCAACCTTGCGTTTTCTGATCTCTTGGACCGCTTTGCTTTTTTTCTAACTGGCTTTTTGTCCCGTCTAGGCTTTCTTACAGGCCGATGCCCCTTGAAGCACTTCGCGCCTGTTCTGGTCGGAAAACGCACACTTCCTTTTCCGTTGCTGCAGTCAACCTTCGAACGAGCTGCACATGTCGCCAGATCGTTAACTGCAGTTGCAAGTCTGCGAGGTACAACGCGGGAAGGAGCAGATCGGGAAGGTTTCGCTTTCCTTTCTTTGTTAACTCTGGCAGTCGTCCACGCTAAGGAATGTATGTCCTTACATTTGAACCGTTTTCTTTTGGTTCTTGCCCTTTTCCTTTTTCTCTGCCTGGACTGTTCCGCGTGCGTCTCTTGATCATAACTAGCTGACTCTAGTTTTTCCGTCGCACCTCGGAAATTTTCATGAAATTCCACACTGGCCTCTGTGCCTTCGCAGCAGAGTGCCAGCTCCACGCAGCTGACAGACGGACATGAAACTGCCCCTGAGATCCCTGGCTCATTCCTTAGGGAGTTGTCCTCTACCGCGTGCCTGTCGCTTTGCGCTATATTCTCTGCATTGCAGTGCTCAGCCACAACTGAGCCCGCCTGGCTGTCGCTCTGCGCGCCATTCTCTGTACTGCAGTGCTCAGCTACAACTGAGCCCGCTGCTTGGCTGTCGCTCTGCGCGCCATTCTCTGTACTGCAGTGCTCAGCTGCAACTGAGCCCGCTTGGCTGTCGCTCTGCGCGCCATTCTCTCTACTGCAGTGCTCAGCTACAACTGAGCCCGCCTGGCTCTTATGGCTATCCTTTTCCTCGGCAGCCTCGCACTCTTCTTGTGCCAGTATTACCAAGGTAGCCTCTCCGGAGCCTTTGTCACTGAAGCCACTGTGACATCCCAACTCGCTCTTACCGCGGTTGTTACTCTCAAAAGGGGTTTCCGCTGTTTCAACTTCGAAACCTTTCTCGCTAGGAAAATCTCCCTTTTCGCGGTTCTGCCGGTTTGACGCCTGTATCGACTCTACTGAAAGGGTCGCGCTCGTAACTGTCCCTACAAAGCTGTCCATTGCCACTCCTACCTCACTTGGAGGAGAATCCTCGCACTCGTGTCGTTGAGACGCTATCTCGGAATGCTCTCTCTTAGCATTACGTCCAACTACACTGGACACGGTCTCGGATTCTGCGGCATTCCTTGGACTACCGCACCGGTTGAACGCGTTCTCTGCCACTTCCCTCGTGGTGTCGCGATTTACCAACGCGGCTACGGTCACCGACTTTTCGGGTCTTATCTGCGGACCTATTTCATAAGCATCGCTTGCTCTTTCAGGAGTTCCGGCTCTCACACTACCGCCCTTTCTTCGTATTTCATTTTGAAGTTCTAATATTTTTAGTTTCCTTATTTCATCTTCAACCTTCCACTGTTGCCGTTGCCGTTCCCGTTCCTTCTCTTTTTCGCACTCCCGATCAGCTTCCTCCTTACGTGCTTTTTGTTTCTCCCGATCGGCTTTCTCATTAGCCTCGGCTTTCTCTCTAGCCTCCTGGTCGGATTTTACTTTGCGGGCTTTTTCCCCTTGTACCAAATTCCACGTATCTACCAGCAACTGATCGTTATGCTTGACTTGTTTAAGAATGAATTCGCCCAATTCAATTTTGGTTAGTTTGCTAGGCACTTCAACCGACAGTTCCTCGCATATCAACAGCAAGTCCGACTTGTACAACCTCATTAGGTCCATGACAACGCTTTCTCCGCTTTGGCTCTGCTAACACAACAATGCCTTGAGAATAACCCCTCTCAAACGACAAAGCCCTGATTCCCAGTCAAGATTATTCTCTGAATCTTAAAGCCTGGCGAATCCCATAGCAAAAGCCAAAACGCTCACCCGTGGAGAAAGTACGATGTCGCACGGTCCATCCCAGCTGCTGCCAACCAGTGTTGGGAACGGGGCCACACAGGCCCACCGCTGGAACCAGTGTTAAAGATGGGGCTTCTATCCCACCGCTGGAACCAGAGTTGAAGACGGAGGGGTCCTGGAGATGACTAACTCGTTTAGCCTCACAGGTACCGGCTCCGAATGACGTTGACGGACTGCGCTATCGAGGAAACTGTACAAGAGGGTTTATTCTACATATTTACAGAAGAGAATCGAATCGAATGCGAATGCAATGCAATATCGAATGCTGAATCCTCCGATCACACAACAACATCCCGTTAAATACGGTTCGCGTTCCCTAGATCCCTGACTGGGGAACTTAGTTCGAATAACGTTGTCCAATCGGATGGGCCATTGATGACGCTGGCGGTACCACCCACGGCACGGGGCGGTGCCGAAGCTCTCGCTCTCTCACAGCTCGGGGGATGAGAAGGGGAAGACAGTCATCAAACACAGATGCGTCACCTTGACCACTGCCGCAAGTGTTCTGTGCGTTGCCTCCGTGGGAAAGCAGAATCCCGCAGACTCCTCGCAGGTGGTTGAACCTTCTCGAACTCCCCCGCCGGATGGCCGAAGCACGAGACTCCTTCGACACAGCGTCTTTCAATTAGCAGCCTCGCTCAGCGTGACCTTGCGTAGCTTCATCCAGTCCGGTGACCCGAAGGTCGACTCGGCCAACGTATACCGGTGTTTCTGCCGTGCTTCATGTGCATCTCTGCTTCCAGCGTTGTTGCCGCTGTCCAAAGTTCTCGCCGCATCTTTGCCTAACGACGACACTCGTCTGACAGTAATTTCTCCCAGGCCCGTGGTAGACAGCGTCCTTCGATCGGTCCGGTGATTTGGAGAGCAACAGCCCCGGCCGTCGTCGTCTATGCTTCCGCCGCCGGCGCCAGGCCTCGTCATATCCCTTGCTTTGCGATGAGACACACCCGGCTCTCAGGACCACGTTGTCCACTCTTAACAGCGTGCGTACATGAAAAAAGCGACTCAGCTACGGACAAGAAGGCATCCCCGCGGAAAACAAGAGGCCACCGTTCTGATGCCACAGTCGGAGCTCCATGCAGGGCCCATAACAGTTGTTGGCACTGTTCGCGACGGCACAGCGTCAGCGCCACAAAGGACCCCCCCCCCCCCCTCCTCCTCTACCCTCTTTCTATCCTGCCGCTCCTCTGGAGATGGAAGAAGCAGCAGAAGAGGAGCCCGAGCGAATCCGGTCTGAATCAAGGGGCCACCACCGAAGCGATGGACCCTACTACACCACCAGCGCACCGAGAACCCACATTCTCGTCCACGTCGCGACCTGATTTATGGAAAGGTCACGCGAGGTCAAGAAGTTCCGAAGAAGAATCTCCCCATCCTCGTCCCTACCCTCTCCCGCCTTCTCTTCCTTATCCAACGCTCGTACATATGCACGCCCTCCTCCTCTTCCCTTTCCCTCACCCTCTCTCCCCTGCCCGCCTTTTCCCTCTGCCTTCATTCAGCGCACATACATGTATATTCTTCCAAGCGTGCCTATACACTCTATCGCGTGGTACCACAACCTCGCGTGCTCGCACGCATTCGCTTATTACGGGCATCAGTACCGGACTGTATAGCGCCCAGTATCAGATAGATGCCCACCCCATATAAAGAAGAAAGAATACGTTCAGGCTGTTACTCCAGGCTGGATTGCGCAGTTTTAGTATTCAAATTCAGTCTTTCAAGCCGCGGAAAAGAAGATGCGCCGCTGCACCCATCCAGCCAAGCCAAGCCTAGACCGTACTTTAGCCACCCCCCTTTCCCACCCCGCCAATACTCCGTGCGCAGTCCTCCCCTCCCCCTCCGCCTTTCTCCTCGCTTTCTTCGTTTTCCACTCAGTCGTAATCCGCGTGAGGACACGACGTTCATTTCACGTATGCGGGAAGCGTCCGCCATTATGATGCGTGGCTATAGGCTGCCGCGGCAGCGTGGCACAAGGAAAGACTGTCGCGTGTCTGTGTGCGTATGCAGATCGACGCTGCCGCCGTATCTGCGGCGCGTTCATGTGCCTCCTAATCCGGGCGAGCGTTATGAACGACTGCCTTTCCATGCGCCGACTCACAAAGAAGCCCGTGCTCTTTCTTGCGCCGTCGTCCCGTCTCGGAGGCTGCTACAAGGGAGGCAGTAAACAAGGTTTCTGAGCTTTCTAAGTTGCGCCGCCGCATCGTTCGGGCAGTCAAGTAAAGTAACACCGGGCTCCCTCTCTCTGGAAGGTTGTAGCGAAGCGGCATTCGCCGCAGTTATATTATATGCTCCTCATCCACGCCACGCAATATCGCCGCGTTAAAAAGCTCTTGGGCGGGCTTAACGCGCATGCTTCGTCGATTATATTGCGTCGGCGCGACTTCGCGCCTCGTCGAATGCCGTCGTGAATGGAATCTGTGGAAAGGTATGGCGTCATTTTGCGCCATTTGAACGACCACTGGCTACCGGGTTTTAGCTGACTATTTCACACTTTTGCGCCTGGGACTGGATGACGCAATAGGAGAGAAATATGCAAGCGAAAAGAGAAAAAAAGGAGCGCGTAAAAAGAACCGAAAACAGAATTATCTGAGCGTTGCATAAACTGAGAGTCCTCCTCTCTTGGCAGCCTGAGCAATGCGAACATGCGCAAGGCGGAGTGATATAATCTAAAAGTTTATTTTTTGCGGACTTGTGGTGAACTGCGGCTAAAGATAGCTGCAATGTTGCCAGCCATAAGGTGAACGTACAAGCGAAAGTTGGTCCTGGAAGGTATACTGTGAGTGGCAGCTTCAAGTATACGGAGGCATGTAGGGAGAAAACAACAACCTCCAAGAAAAGTAAGGTGCTCAAAGTGCGGAGCCTGTGGTTCGCGTCTTCTTACCCGAGGTGACGGAAAGTAAAATTTCACACCTTTACAAAAAGAATGGAACTAAAAATGACCTCTGTGCAGTTGAATGCACCAAGCCCTCTACAACCGCACTTGCCACAATTCCCTGGGAAGCACTTACAACTAAATAGTAGTAATGGCGGCTTTCACTTTCGGTTTCATTGTTACAAGCATCGACGACGCTGCGGAACAACGTATTGAACGTCCTTTATACACGCTACACAGGTTTCCTTGAATGACAATATAACTTCTGTCTCTATCAGTCTTCTATTTATTGTTTCTCCAGTACTTAGCTTGCGACGTCAGCACCCGAGTACTGCCATGAAAACCAGCAATGCAATAATTTTCAGAGTGTCAGAAATTAAAACTTCAGCCATGTGTTTCAAAGGGGACCAAATGGTATACCAGTTGTTCCACAACGGCGTAAAAGGCAAGTTCGCACAGTTTACTTGCCAAAATATCGCAGAATCAGAGCAGTGACCACCGCCAGCATGATCAGCACGTCCCTGGCATGGGCAAGGACACCAGCTCCAGTATGAGTAAGTAGAGACTTATGCAAATGCATCACAGTGCCCACCATGCCAGTACTCCATGGAAACGCTACAGCAACCCGTCCGCATCAAACATTTCCGCTAGACCGCAATCCACCAGATACGAATCCCGCCTCCGCACTACGTCAAGTACTCATGCGAACGTCTCGGAAACAGTACTCAGCACCATTCTAACAACCTACAAAATGTAATTGTAGGCTCCTGTCAGCATTATAGACAGGGAGGAACTTTCTCTCCTGCGACAGCATGTGTCATATACAGGGCTTTTTGCATTGTTGACGGCGTCCCAGTTGCAAGCGACAAAGAAACTTGGTGATCGCAGAACTCCGAAACCACGTGATCACCTCTTGACCAATGAAAATTGAAGTGTGGCTAGTGTGCAGTAGCTAACAAGGGTTAGCCATTTGTTGTCACGTGGTACAGCTCTACTGCAAGATGGCTCTCAGTGGAAGGGACGCGACTGGTGTGTGTGAGTGAGGGGGGGGGGGGGGGGGGCGGCAGAGATATCACTGTCTCTATGATGATGATGAAGTTTAATGGCGCCAGGTCAACTTCGTCAAGCAGCGCCTTGGCACAAGGTATTTTTCGTCTGCACAAGGTAGGTTCAAAGACCCATTTTCCAAGCATTTCACGCCAAAGGAGCCGATGAACGGGCCAGGGGAAAGCTGGTACCCATTGCATTACCAGTGGGAACCGACAGGACTGGGGATCGAACCCCGTACTTGCCACATAGGAGGCGGATGCTCAAACCACTACGCCCCCACTGGAGTGTCACTATCGCTACCCCTTCTTCGGCACAGAAGAAAGCTACAAGTCGGGTATTTTTTTTTCCACTTATTGTTTAATCACCTCGCGCGTACTATGCAATTTTACGGCAACCGCGGCTTAAGCATTTCGTTGCGCCCTAAGCTCGCTATCGCTGCACGCTTTGGCAGGGTCCGAGGCACTGCATCTATCTGCCGAGCCCTTAGCGTGGGACATCTGGAAGCTCGAGCTGCAGTGCGCGCATCGTTGTAGCACGCCGAGCGTCGCGTGCGTGCAGGTGTTGCTCGCCGTGGGGGGCCCCCTCCGCTATCAAAGCTACGGACGGACCGCCTGCCGGCTGCGGCCGCCTCGTTTTGCATGCTAACGACGCCGGCGTGATTTTTTTTTTATTTTGCCAGGCTACTCAGCTCGAATCGCTGCGAGGCACGCACACTGTCGTTGCGTCAGTTGCACCTCCCGTATTTTCTTATTGTTTCCCTACGGGGCATCCGCAGGCGTCAGAAACGCGATATCTGCCGCGTTCGATAATTTGAACAGGTTACGAAACTGTCGCCCGCCGGGATCCCCTGAGCGGTGGCTCCATGCGCATGGGCAACTCTTCGCTGCAGTGGGGAGTCCTGAATACGCACGCAGGCTCCTATAAAGCTCTCAATCCCATAGGCATTTTCGTTTCTCCTGTTTCCTATTCGTACTTTTGATTTCAAATCTTTCAAATCTTGACCGCTCTGACCAGACGCTTGCGCCCGCCCCTGTCTTTTCTGTCATTTCTTTTAGAAAGTATGTGGGAAAACTAGTAAGCGTGATATTTCGCAGCCATTACAGAGAGTGGGGCTTAATACTTCCAGAAGAATTGGGTCATGCGCCAAGGCTCCAATGAAAAGACTTGGTTGATCGGAATACAAGCAAGCGGTTCAGCGTTTGCGGTCGGCTCAGAAACAACGCCAGAGGTTTAAAGCTTGCTGACCCACTCCCCTAGCAGGATTCAGCAGATAATTAGCATGTTATGATACATT
This sequence comes from Amblyomma mixtum, assembly GCF_055824585.1. Lineage (NCBI taxonomy): Eukaryota > Metazoa > Arthropoda > Arachnida > Ixodida > Ixodidae > Amblyomma > Amblyomma mixtum. The sequence continues at coordinate 87,861,685 of NC_143017.1, read as the reverse complement.
CGTATGAAACAACATCCTATGAGAAGTGTAATTAATATAATGAGCGTAATTGCATGTACCTCTCAACGCTACAAAGCCCCGCAAACGCTATGAGCAGAGGTACAAAGACGCAGTATTTCAAGAAAGGACTTTTCCGCAGTTTTCTATACCTTGTTGTGAACCGGATGACGTTGAAATGTATACCCTCTTCCAAAAATGCCCCGAAACAGGAAACAACATACTCTCGATTGTCAACAATGAATACTGAGAATAATTAATCGCTCACTTTCCTAGTTTCTCCATGGCCAAGAATAAAAAGTGATTCGTTCAGAATCCAGAATCCTGGCATTGATGTGCAGAAGACTAGTGGTGACAGCCTTCGGCATGTTCCTGACATCAAAGCTTTTGTCTCTTTCACGCAATTTCAACACAGGAGAAATATATAAGGTAGCATTAGTAAGGAATAAAACGTTTTCATGCACTGAAAACCAAACCAAGAGATAAATGCCCTGAACTGTGACCACTTCCCTGCAGTGCTAAAACGGAACGCAACTTGACCTCTATACTTTTTGTTTAACATATATTTTTGCCTAAAAAAAAATAGAGAAAAACTAAGTAGAAAGCCCCAGCACACTCGACTCATTCACTTTACGTTACGCAGTTCCGGTTCGTGCTTTTCTTTATATCGCTATAGTCTCCAACGCCCCAACGCTTCAACTGTCCGCGTACTTGTCATCATGGTACGGCATACGTGGGAGTCGCACTCATCTGCCGTAGCGCATGCAGCTGTGCCGCGAGTTCTTCGAAAAAGACGCAGGACATTCATAACTGCTGCGTTCCGACGAAACTCTTAACATGACAGAGAGGAGCTTGACAACTCTATTTAAGTTGCACGTACTCAGTTGAATCGCGTGTTCCGTCTTTGTAATGTGTGGCTTAATCATCTGTCCTGAACAGGTACAGCGTTTTAGCCTAGTATAAATACATTTCATCCCGCATGTAGCGTCATCCATGAATCATACATAATTGTACACGCGCTTCAAGAAATAAGCCTACAACCCGAAATTATTAAGACATATGTATATAATACTTATCACAGTTGTAAAACACTACAGCCAAACCACGCTGGTTTCGAATTTTAGCCTTATTTAGCTTCGACCGTTATTTGCAAATGAATCCCCCAGGAGATTACTATGGCGTTATATATAACAGATTGCGTTATGTTTATCGCCCTGTGCGGGCGTGGCGCGCACTCTTTCGTTCGTTATAATGATGTTCCTGTCTCTCGTTCCCACAATATTTTAATAACAACAGCCGACTCTCTTTTCTAAGGACATAAACAGCTGCACCTCTTTTCTCCACATTGTGCCTTATCGTCAGTTTCTGTTGGTGAAAGAACCGTCTTTCCTCGCCCAGATGCGATAAAATTGCCCTAAACAAACAAATTTTCTCTGACCGCTTGTACACCACGCTTCGAACTCATTTCCATTCGTCAAATAAACATATTTAGTGCGCTGATTACGCATAACGGCTAAAGCTACCTTCAGAATCCGTCTGTCCCACCCGGCTGAAAACTGAAACTACGCGACACACATTATTTATACCACTGTCAGCCAATGTTTCTCTCATAAATTTGCAGCCGTTAACTATCCCGACACTGCGCGCTTAATCGCCTAAAGCAAGCAAAGGAGGTGCGTCGAGTGAATTAACATAAGGAAGGAAAAGGACAGTATTATGTCGGAGGAAAAGGCGTAAGGAGCACGAATGCGCACTTTGTCTTTGCTCTCATCAAGATGCTGTAGGCTAGATGAGTTCCACAACACCATCACCCGTCATCTCCCTCAGAAAGAAAACGTTCTAGTTATAACATTCATTTAAATATAGTAGTTACAGACGGGAGTAATACGGGAGCGAACAACATTTTTGCACAAAGTTGCGAATTTTCTCGATATTCCAGCACTAAATTTCAGAATAATTCCTGGGTATTATATGCTAAGAGGAAAATTATTACACACAACAGAAAAAGAATACTGAGCTTGTCTCACATAATAACGGCACAATCACTAAATGAAGGCTGAAACTTTGTTCTCTGTGGCATTACTCACGACAGTACATGCATACAATACATGACGCAACCGGGGGAAAGCATAGGCGCTGCTCGGACATGCTATACTCCGACCACGGGAAGATTAACCCACCCATTACATACAAATAAGCCTGCAAGGGCACATTCGCGAACAAAGAGCAGGCCAGCGTTAGTAAATACGTAACGAAAGAGAAAAGTCATCTTCGCCAAGTCCTCGTAAAGAACCCGTCCCGTTTAAGTGACACTCCTCGTGAACCAGACATGCTATACGAGCGTATACACACTTTGCAACTCCCATAATGGAGTTCGCACGTAGTACAGCGAGCACTCAGCCCTAGGCGCCTGCTGCATGCAGGGAGCCAAGAAGCGACTCGCAATACACAGAACTCGCCGCCCGCCGGCGACCCGGGCCACAGACGTTCTCGCAAACCTGGTGTGTGTATGTGTCTTCAGGGCTGCGGGCGCATCGCTCTGATTTAGGGGCTCGGCGACGCGAGAACGTACAGCGACAGGCACAGAAAGGAAAGATGAAGAAAGAGAAACAGCGAGTTGGCGCCTGTGCTTGACTTCAGGGAGAACAAAACAGGGCGCTCCATATACGGTCGGGAGGGGGGGGGGGGGGGGGGTCTTTGTCAAGCGGTTTGACTCTGGGGCCGTAAAATGAGCTAAGGCTGTCCCCGTCATAGAGCGCGAGTGGAGTGGCGTTTTGGTTAATTGAAAACAAGAAGCACCTTGTATATACTGCGCACTTGCTATAGCTGTTGTCTCGCTCCAAAGCATGGCTCTTTAGCACGTCTCAGAGTCTTAACAGAAATGATTAATACGCTCTAGTGGCAGCTGTCCGAATGTAAGGTGATATCATGCTTAGATATACAACGTATTGATTAGTTTGGCACCGCCCACAAGCTTCCTTGATGGCCGAGCTCTGTGTTTCAACTGCGCGGCGGAACGTTACGCGATAGTACGTGCGCTTTATGACGTGGTGTTTTTTCCTTATAAGCCACTGAAAGGGGAGAAACAGCACTGCATAAAGTGCAAAAACGATGACATAACGTTGTGACGCAGACCCAAAAGCCAATTTCCAGCCTTGAATCCCCGCCTCCCTTGCTCACTTAAAAGAGGCCCACTTATTGCCCGGTTCAGTTACAAAAGATATCCACATGTGCGAAAGCGACTAAAATTGTCAGATTTATTTTTATTTTCATAAACTGGTTTTTGAACGAAACAAGTAGAGCTACGTGTGATATTGTAGAGTACGTGGACATTTGTTACAATCATATAGCGCGATACTGTCCACGCCTCACGCGAAATTTATGCGCGCGCTTCCAAAGGGAACGCCTCCTAGTTCCGCCTTCTGCCACCAGGGGCTCAGAATTTCCTCTACTGGCGAATTCTCTCGTATGATAAGGGCGAGAACCGCAGACTTTTAGAGTGCATTTTGCACAGCATCGAACTATATGTGTAAAAACAAATTCCGTTTCCGCACAGCTCACAGTCCTTAGTCTTCATTCTTTATTGGTTGACACGTCGCCTATTGTTTCTGCGGCTGTTGTGATTGGTGAGCGCGTAGACGCCAGCCAATGGAACCGTACTAGGCATGCGCATGCACCATATTGTGAATCCAACGGTAGTATATGCTTTCTGGCTTCATAAGCACGACGATTGTAGGCTGTATTGTGGTTCCGACTTAACATAAAGCTTATAATAGCGATATTATACCGGCAAGCTGTAGCAAGCGTTTGATGGTTTTAAAAATACTTTCCACACAGAGTTCCTTCAGTGGTCAAGGTGGGCATTTCTAATTAGCTGTCGCGGTCTTAAGTTTATGATATATGATAGATGATATTGCTTTCTAGACATACCAGGCTATGAGCTAGTTTCGCCTTTGTTCACAAGGATATTTCTTCTCATTAAAAATGGTCAATTCTGTTGCGAGAACTCAGTAAGCCACATTTGGACGCACGAATCATATTTCAGCCTCCATGTATATCTCAGAAAAACAATAACATCTCGCAAGTAGTTTCATGCCTCGACATGGCTCTGTTAGTGCATTAACAGCTCATTTTTTCTCCTCTACGACTGCAAATTTCTTCCACCGGCGCACACGTGCACAGGGAAAGATGCAATAACGGGCATCGAACGAGCAACACTTCCGTTGCCGAGACTGTCTGCGGCCGTGTTTGCACAAAAAATGCGCATAACGCGGAAAACTTAACCAAGTACCCAGAACGCTCAGACACAACGCCCCAGCATACATCCGTTCCCTATATTTGTGCACGTAGAGCTATTTGCAAATTTAATGCCCGTGTAGGAGCAATTTTCTGGACTTCCTCGGTATATAAGCATTATTTCACATGATATTGTATGTATATAAACATACCCAACAATTCCGGACAAAACCTTTTTGAGCGAGAAAACATTTATGAACGCAATTTTATTATATAATGTAAGCTTTCACTATAAGAATCAATACACCGGCAGATCACCCCCAGATCAGCAAACGGTAGTCTAGAATTTTCTATTGTCATTTATGCTATCATAAAAAGCATTCCCCATTGGCTTTCTATAGAACTCTTGAATGTTCGATGTGATTGATGGAAACACTTTAAAAGGAATATTTTGCTACATATCAAAAGAATGGACCATTGACTTCAATATTTCCATAAGAGTATCTTACAATTTTCTAATTTTCAATTTTTTTTTCCCCCTGAGGATGTTGGGCATGATGTTACAATATGCATCTTCTATGTGCACAGGGTATGCAACTCACTTTAGTCACATTGCACCTCAACTCAATATTTACTTCCATCGAGCCTTACTATCAGTTAGATATTCCGGCTGCCTTCACTACTGCTGAAAACGCTGCCAATAACAGCCGCTAGACTGCCGCAGTTATCGAAGCGTTCTGTGCGCGAAAAACCCGTTTTCTTCGGGGTAGTGCAGCGATTTATAAGAGCCCCAGAGTGACGAGGCGTCACGGACGATATATATAAAGATATGTAAGAGGGAAAGAAATGGCCACGGGCTCGTTTCGCCATCGCGGAATTCGAGCCAGCGAAACTTCACATGTCAAAGCCCACTGATTACAGTCCCGCCTCCTTCCCTTCACTTCTCTCAGCTTCTGGTCCGATAACACGATCGGGCTAGCCACGTGAACTCTTCTGCGGTGTCGCCATTCGTATTCCGAGACGCACGCGGCAGTAGTTTTTTTTTTTTCTCGTTTTCAATTCTTTTTTGTACCCGAATACGCACACAGGAAAAGTAGAGATGGGCTCTGCTAACTTGGGGAAATATCTGAAATACTCCCACGGCCCGAGAGAGGGCGAAATTGGAGAGAAAGTGATACAGTTGAAGAATGTAGGGGACCGGGTCCGTCGGTGCCCCGCCGCCGTCGCCGCAGCGCGTGAGGGTCGCCGCCAAAAGAGATTATGCAACTCGAACGACTTTTATTACCCGTGATAGGTGAGTGCTTCGAATCTGCACTGCCCTTCGCGGACTGCCAGCTATCCTTCTTACCTGCGCTTCTTTTTTTTCAAGTCCCGCCTCTTGGTATAGGTCTGCACGCATGATTCCATGCTACTCTAAACTTTCTATAATAAGATGACGCAGACATATTTGTCCCGAATCACGGTCAAGCCATCTTCCAGTTCGATTAGTCGTCCGTGATCTCGAACGCTGGAAATACGCGCTTAGTGCTACAACAAGTAAAAAAGTTGAGGACTTAATCCCTTACTGCACCTCGTTTTGGGACTCCCTACAAGCGCCATAAATTAACGAGACAAGTATCGCAATAGTACACCAGGGATGAAGAGAAGAGGGACCGCAACTGGCCATATCGAATGATCGCAGAAAATAGCGAATAAGAAGACGACAACGCAGTGCACGAACGAAAGGGAAACGAAGACGTCGTTGCAAGGGATGCGAGAATACTTTTTACTGCGGATTCTATAAACGCACTCGCTCGCATTCAAAGCAGGTCGACTTGCACTGCGCACATTATGTGCATCGCAAAAGACCTATTATGAATCTCCTTAATATCGCGGCTGCGCTTCGACTACCGACGAGTCACAAATCATTCATAATTTATGTTCGCAGCATAACAATACGCGGGGCCATTCTGAATAGATACTAGTCGGCGATTATGCGGCGTTAACTGAGCTTGCCCCTTTGTAGAAGCGCACCCCGCCGTAATAAACTTTTAGGTGATTTAGAAGCGTATGAAGGAAACACAAAAGCCGTATTTAATCAGGCATTCTGAAAAGAAAACCGAGAAGTCATTGTTTCGTTAAGAGAAACATCGTGAAAATTTGAATTGAATCGTTTATTTGTATTCACTCACGCTTTCGTCAGTACGCCGGAGGGAGACGCAGGCCTGTTTTTTATCTATTGGCTTGCGTTAAGTCCAACCACAACTATCAGGGGGAAACGGCTGTTAGGGACCGATCACCACGTCTATATAAACACACACGCAGCAAGCCCGCGCGAACAAAGCTTGAAAAACGCGGCTCTAACTGCCAACTCGTATGGGCGGTGGCGGCGCCCAAGCGGCCCATCGCAATACGTCACAGTTCGAGAACCAGTGTGTGTGTGCGGTGCGGCCTGCGCTTATTATTACACATCGAGTGGCACGGCTCAACTCATGGGGCGCCCATCACCACTGGCTGCATCGACGACAGGAAGTCAAAAGAGGGCCGATGGTCTCGTAAACCGTTCGCAAATTTGCAAACGGCCCCATAAGCCATCTCCTCCGAACACTGAACTACCCATCCTGGCCACCACGCATATAGACACGGGTTTAAGAGCGGCTTTGGTGGTGACCCCTGACGACGCCTTACTTGCAGCGAGCGTTGCGCTACTCCCGTCTGTCGAAGCCGGCGGCAGTTTTCGATTGAAGGGCCCCCTTCGGCAGACCCTCACAATAGTCACCCACCCTCCCCTTCCTCGCCAGTCCGCGGCCCCCTCGAGGTTATACCCTCCCCCCGGTTCTACCCTCTGACTTCCCCGCCAAGGGCTCCCGCCTCTGCTGTGCTTCTGGTACAGCGGTTCCTGTGTGGCCCAGGTCGTCCACCGCACTGATGGTGCTCCCCCCCTCCGACGCACAAAGTGGCGGCGGTCTTTGGGTGAGACCGCCACTTTTCACAGTCCCGCGGCGTGGCACCATTCAGAAGAGAGACCGCCTCTCGGTCGGGTGTGTATATGTGTTTGCGAACGGCGGCGTTGAACCGCTCGCTGGAAAGGTCATGATGAAGATGGGGGACACTTCTTTGGGAGTTAACAAAGCCGGCTGTACTCAACGGGCGTTCACAAGCATGTGCAAACAGCGGCGCGAGAGGGCGTGACGTACTCGTTAGTGTTCACATCACTGCCTTTCTTTGTACAGCAGCGACAGAAGTGGGCCGCAGACCACACATGTGACTGAGAGGATACGTTTGGTCGCTACAGAACGGTACACAGCTTGATTTAGGGAAGGTTCCGAATTAAGGCCACCCCTGCAAAAGTTACAAGCTCCAACTTGCTCTCTACGGTACTCTATTTGCGGACGCCTGTAATACACCTCATGCATAGTTAGTTATAAAAGTACATAATCACAATCCGAGCTTTTCGTCTCCAGTTAGCCACGCTGTTTCTTCTATTCTACATAGTACCACAGGCAACTCTAACCAAACTCTTTTAAATGGTTACTGAAGGGTGCCTATAAATCGAAAGAGCTAAATCGGTTCCAGAGGGTCCAGCAGTGCACGTGCTTACAGTGATCGAAGAGGAACTCTACGAGACACCACTGTGACTTGCCTGTTTAAAGTACATGCGACTGCACTTTCACTAACTTTCGAATAGGCACAGAACACAGAGCCAACGTCTGCATTAACTTCGAAAACGGGAAACGAAAAGAAAGGAATAACAAAAGTACGGCGAGTTGAATAACCTGAACACGGAGATTTTTACGCACTGCTCTCAACACCCGACGTCAATGGCGAACAAAACAGCTGCGAGGAATGACAAAACGCTACGCTTATGGGTGTCCTGAAGTCGAAACGTGCAGAGATTGAAATCGCAGTATACGTGGAAGCCTTCGACATATTTATACGTAAACCGGAGCTCGTGAAAGTTATGAACGGAGTGATAAGCAAAACAGCCTCACACGTCACATGCGACTGAATGTACAGCAATAAGCCGCGCATGAAACGACGTCGGCCACGCGTAATTGACACGACAATTGAAAGACGTCGCCTTGGTATTGACGCGACGTCTCTGGACTAATAAATAGATCGTGTAATGAGAAGCAACGACTGGGTGTCTTCCTTGTGCAGTGTGAGCAAACGTGTGGAGCACACCAACCTGCGATGGCCATCCACGGGTAGAATGCATTGGTGGGCGCTTGCGCTACGGCAGCGGCGGCAGCGGTGGTGCTCTGGCAGCAGGAGGTCCAGGCGTCCGAGACCCTGGGCGCTGCGGCCGTCGCGTCGAAGGGCCGCATAGGGTCGGTGGCGCGAGACAGTGAGGTGGAGGGCCACGATGCGGCCATGTCCTTGACGGCGCTGCCGAAGCCATTCTGGTCCTTGACCAGGCACTCGGTCTTGAAGGCTCCGCTGGCGTCGCTCGGGTAGAGCTTGCAGGCGGCAGCGGCTGCGGCCGCGGCTGCCGATCCGGCGTCGTACGAGGCGGGTGCTGCGGCGCCGGCAGCAGCGGCGGCGTCGTGCGAAGACGCGGCGCGGGCCGCGACCGCGGCGGCGGCGGCGGCCGCAGCGGCCGTGGACTGCGGGTACGGCGGCACGAGCAGGCCCTGCGGGAACCGGTAGGCCTGTTCCGCCGCGCTGCCCCCCTGGCCGTTGTAGAAGCCGCTCTGCTCGAAGTACGAGTTCATCATCTGGCGGCCGCCCTCGCTGCGTCTTCCGACATGGGGGGAAATTGGGCAATTTGTCTTTTTTTACGCTCCTCGTCAAGGTGTTGGATTAAAATCGCCCATGGCCGGGCGCTCGCCGAGACTCCAGCTTTGCGCCCCCGGAAGGTTGGCCGCCGTGGCCAATCAGGGCGCCCCCACGCCCCTCGGCCGCCTCCTCGCCCTCGCGCGCCCGCCGCCGCGGACGCCTCCCCGCGGCAACGCGGCGCAACTCGCCGCCACCTGAGTGACAACGGCGTGCCCCCCACCCGCTCCCTTTGGCGGGCTTCCACGCGGCGCCCGACGCCGGCTGCTGCGTGCGAGTTTGCCGCCGCCGCCGTGGTTTTGCTTCTCTTTTCTTCCACTGCCGTGCACGCGCAACTGGCTCTCTCTTCGCGGGCCCACGCGGCTTCTTCTTCGCCGCAGAAGCCGGTGCGTGCGCGTCGACCTTGAAGCTGTGCTGCTGCTGCCTTCTTCGCGCCGCTTTGCGCGGTGATTTACTGCTGCTCGCTTCGCCGGCCTCTGATCAGTCACTGTTGGGCTTCATCTCGATGCCTCAAGATCCTTGCCCGGCTAAACGGCTCGGCGCCGAATTAAAGGTACCCGCAGCGACGCTGGGCGCACTACACTCTTGGTCGTGGTGTTCACGGAATGCTTCGGTATCGTATGTCCAACATCATGTACGAAATGCCGATACGCCTGATATTACAAGGACCCCATTTATTACTCCTCTGTGATGGTAATCTAATAAACAGAGAGCTTCTGGGCTGCTCATTCGGAACGTTTGGGATGGTAAGTACATCTCCGAGGGTCGAGCACAAATACGATAAAACATTCGTATTATACTGCAGGCCTCATTTCCTGATGGTGTTTTGTTTGCAGGAGCGCCTGAGATACTGTTTGTGAGGAGGCTGAATGAGCTTAGTTCAGGAGGAATCGCACGCTTTACTAAAGGACTCTACGAAGGCTGTGGGCAGATGTAGCGTAGCAGCCGAAGGAGCTCCCTGTACGACGCAACAATGAAGAAAAGAGTGCTGTAGAATCTCTCTTCAGCTGTGTCAGATGATAGCAAGAATAAAACGCACTCATTTCCAAATGAGTGCCTAATGAGGCTGAATGAGCTTAGTTCAGGAGGAATCGCATGCTTTACTAAAGGACTCTACGAAGGCTGTGGGCAGATGTAGCGTAACAGCCGAAGGAGCTCCCTGTACGGCGCAACATTGAAGAAAAGAGTGCTGTAGAATCTCTCTTCAGCTGTGTCAGATGAAAGCAAGAATAAAACGCACTCATTTCCAAATGAGTGCCTAATAGACCTAATAGTGCCTAATAGACCTTTGAAGTCTGAGGAATTGATTTAATAAAACCCCATAAGGTCACTGGATAATACACGCGTGAAGAAAAACGGCAATGACTAGCTTTAAACCGGGTCCTATTTTTTATGAGCAGAAGGGGAACACTGCGCATCATGATGGTATGCGACTTTGAGTGGAATAATCTCGCTTAGATATACATCTGGCTGGAAGCCACATTTACAAACTTCAAACAGAACATGCAACACTGCGGCTGTAAGTTCCAATAATGAGGTGGTGATAGCAGTTCGTGCACAAAACCGGTCCTCGACTTCACAGAAGACATGTGAATTGAGTGTAGTGCATGAAGCATCAAGGGAACGTACCACTGATGATCGTTACGGGCGATTGAACAGAACATTCACCAGGCTTCGAAAGGTGGGTCATTGTAGGCAGATATGATGTTCATCGGGGCCACCTGAGATTGAGCTGGTTTTCTGACTTTTAATGTTTTGTTTTGTTTTCAGAACTCGAATGAAGGAGGCAAATTTGCTTCCAAGTGAAAAAGTAGTGAAAGTTACCTAAATGCGGGAGAAGAACTGCAGGTTTTAATTTCATGAGATTGCACAGGTATCGGAATTGATATATAGAAAAGAGAAATACGTACGCAAGCGGTCAACCGTTTCATTTCGTTTCCTGAAGGAGACACGGACGATTTGTACGCTCTCATTGTTTACTACAGGCGCTTAAACTCACTTAACGGATGAACGAAATGCATTCATTTGAGCGGAAGCCTCTGGCAAGTACCCAACGGTGAAGAAGTAAAGCAAGCAGTTCATGGAAAAATAACTTTTGGCAATTGAATTTGCACAGAAAGTCACTTTATTTTCATAAACGATTTCCTTAATTAAAGCAGAAATACACTTAATATATGCACACCTTGACTGAAAATTTTATGCCTACAACTGTGTACACTGAAAATAGCGTCAAGCTGGGGAAGAGTCGCAGATAGTGTTGAGCTAATCAAAGAGGTAAAAAGAAGAAGCAGCGTGCACGGAATTACCGATCATGGTGCACATTACAGATCTATACCGTTAAAAAAAGCAATGGTTGACTGGTTGGTTCTGAAACATATCTTACAACTAATAATATGTTGCACTAATTGTACAATGTAGCACAAAAGTTCATATACATTTATGGTACTGATGAAGGGCACCTTGGAAAGCTTCATTATGAATTAAAAAAGAAATAGAAGCTCCTTTGTGCAGACACAGTTGTTATGGAGGCTGGCCTTGCTTAGAATGCAAACTGTTGTAATGTGAATGGCACTTCCTTCTGTATTTCGTCGCAGATTCACATGCAACACGAAGTCTGGCCTAATCTTATATTTGACGAGCAGCAGATATGCAGCAAGGTTTCTTTGCTAACGTAAATGCAAGTGGTTTAAATAGGCTGTATACATGCGTTAACCAAGCGCCATACAGTGTCCTTTCCTCAGTTGTGTGTCTGAAACAACAAGAGTTCGCAGGTATACTTTGTCAGAGAGCTTGTTTTTCCCTCTCGTCATAGTAGTTTTAAAGCAGAGGAACAAAGAAATTATGTTAATTTTCGTTGTTACGCCTTTTTACTTTTGACTAAGTTTTATGCCTAGAGGTCCCATTATTATTCAGCTTCTAGCACAGCGCTTTACTTGGGCTTAATAAAAAATTGTTATGAAGTAGAATTTTCCATCTTGGCTGTGGTCAGCGCTATGCAACCGAATGCTTCGCTTTGAAAAAAAAAAAATGCTCTGCACTCCGTACGCCACAGCCTGAACTCGATAAAGGTATGCCCACTTCAGTGTTTCGGTTTCGGTTTTTTGGGACTAGGTAGTTGCCTATGGTGTTTGACGTACTATTGAGGTAATCTGGACAAACATAGTAGTGCATGAAAACAGGCTGCAGACCGATTCGTGCTGGATGTGATTCAAGTAATTTGCCGCGCCATTTCGCAGCTACTATGACTCTATATCTGTAAGTATAGCGATGATGATGAGCTAGTACACAAAGGCTTAGGCGTCTTGGTAAAATATACTTTAGAGGCTTTCCTTTAATGCATTGAAACAAGGAAATGCAAAAGCTGGACCCATTTTATTGCGTGTAAAGGCCTGGAAATGATAGGCCATGATTTTATTATCTCCCATTTCTGTTTTTTTTTATTAAACTTATGGTTATCGCGTCCTATTTGTTTAATATTTTCACTTTAACAGCCTGTGTATCGTTGTAGCCTGTTTATATGGGGGCACAGCTTATATTCACAGCTTTTAGGGTGAAGTTTCGTCATCCTGAATCCAAATCTAAGCAATGAGTGGTATAGCCGACAGGGCGTAATTTAGTTTCTCGTTTTTAAACCGATCGAAATCCGTCACCGAATCTGAACTTCCCCCCTGAAGACCTGCATTTTTTTGTACAATCCTGGAATTTTGTTTACTGTCTTATTTAGCTTCTTTGCCAGTCATGAAACCAAAAGATTAATAAGATACCACGCGCATGCGCGGGGGCCGAATAATGGGACAAGGCATAGCGAACAATTTGATTAACCGGAGCATAACTGAAGCGTAGGGGAGCAATAAGAGTGCATGAAATAAATGTTTTGAAGCAGTCTTTTTAAAGCTGCTCGAAACTCAAGCACAGATCTGTATATTGTTTCTTCTAATTTGTCCTGAGTGCCCCGGTAAGCCTTCTAGCCTGCAATGGTAAGCCTTCTAGGCTGGGAAAGAAAATCTGTGCCCCATCTTCACAAAGGCCGCTGGTTTGCAGGTGCCAGTGCAATGCATTTTAAATTAATATTCCTAATTATATTTACAGCAAATTTAAATGCCATTGCAGCGGTCAATATGGCCAGTGAAAGCTGTCATAGCATTTCTCTCTTAGCGGTTTTCAGGCCCCGCTCTCTGATTGTGACAGCACGCAGTCTTCTAGAGATGAGATGACAATCTTCTCACTTCATTTCCTTTCAAACGATTGCCAAAGCAATGGACGCACAAAGAGGGCCTAAAAAAGGTTCGCGAAACCTTTCACTTTATACCAAACTAAGCCTAATTTAGGTTTTAGAAAAGAAAAATAGCAGCCCCATGCCTAACAAAACATTTTCGACGCTAGTAAGAAATTAGTCCAACGTCACAGGTGTGCACGCGATTTTTTAAAGGCGGATCCTTGGTGGAGATGGCATCCTTACTATTTTGGAGCAATCGCCACTCTTTCGAAGCGCGCACCGTTCAACGTCGAACTTTGAAAACCAGCATACAACTTCTCCGTATCGCTAAGTGAGTCAGTGGGAGAAAGGCTTGATGTCAATTAATTAAGCGTTGACTATATGATTTTCGAGCTCTTAAGCTTGTGCTGGCGAGCTGTACCCCCCCTCTACTATATTCCCATGGTAGGCCCCATGGCACCAAGGTGCAAATGACTACTCTCAAAACCACTTGTTTGAAATAGCGTCCCGATCAGGATGACAGCTCTTATTTGCTCATCAAAAACTAGAGAACTGCACGTGACGTCCGAAGGCTGTGGATTCGTATTCCAAGGGCAGAATGGGGTTGTAATCTAGTTTCAATTCCATCTCTACATATTACCAAATCATTTTCGCTTATAACGGAAGACACCACAAGAAAGTAACACTGCTTGGTGCTTTCCATGTGCCACTGAATGCTGGCTGTTTTGGTACAAGAGCCAATTAAAATATGGAATCGTAATTAGTATAATTATGGGGCGTGTACCGAAGCTCACGGGTGGTTTAGCGAGAAATTGTTATAGAGGGCCGGTTGTCGTCGTTACATGAAATAAATTAGCTACATGAAAAGTATTGGAAGTGACCTATAACGACTGCACAGTTACAATAGCCCTTCATAAAGTCAGCAATAAAATTCAAATAAGGAAGGGTGTCAGGCAGGGAGACACGATCTCGATGATGCTATTCACCGCCTGTTTACGGGATGTGTTCCGAGGCCTGGATTGGGAAAAGTTGGATTAGAGTTAACGGAGAATACCTAAGCAGTTTGCGATTCGCTGATGAACATTGCCTTGCTAAATCATTCAGGAGATGAACTGCAAATCATGATCAGTGAGTTAAACAGGCATAGAACAACGGAGGGTCTTAGAGTAAACATGCCGAAAACCAAAGTAATGTTCAACAGTTTCGCAAAGGAACAGCAGTTCACAATCGGTAGTGAGGTGCTGGAAGCGGTAAGGGAATACGTCTACTTAGGGCAGGTAGTAACCGCTGATCCGGATCACGAGAGGGAAATAGCTAGAAGAATACAAATGGGATGGTGCGCATATGACAGGTTCTATCAGATCATGAATGGCAATGAACCAATATCCCTCAAGAGAAAAGCATACAACTGCTGTATATTGCCGGTACTCACCCATGGGGCAGTAAAATGGAGGCTAACGAAAATGATTCAGCTTAAGTAAAGGACAACGCAGCGAGCTATGGAAATCAGAATGATAGGTATAACGTTAAGAGATCGGAAGAGGGCGGAGTGGGTGGGGAACAGACGCGAGTTAAGGACATCCTAGTCGAAATCAAGAGGAAGAAGTGGGCTTAGGCTGGGCATGTAATTTGAAGGCAGGATAACCGCTGGTCCTAAAGGGTAACGGAGTGGATTCCAAGAGAAGACAAGCGTAGTAGAGGGCGATAGGAAGTTAGGTGGACGGATGAGATTAAGAAGTTTGCGAGGATACGGTAGCCGCAGCTGGCAAAGGACAGAGACAAATGGAGAGATATGGGAGAGGCCTTTGCCCTGCAGTGGGCGTAGTCAGGCTGATGACGCTGATGACATGAAAAGTAGGTGCATGTTTAATACGAAACGAAGAGCTGCTTCATGTATAAAGGACTGACAACCTTCCATTGCATTCCCTCTCCTTTCCTGCTGCTTGCTTCGAAAGCACTTGTGGGTGCTGAATTTTGGTTTAGTTTTATGGGGTTTAACGTCCCAAAACGACTCGGGTTATGAGGAACGCCGTTGTGGAGGGATCCGGATAATTTCCACAAGCCGGGGTTCTTTAACGTGCGCTGAAATCGCACAGTACACGGGCCTCTAGCAGTTGGCCCCCAACGAAATGCGACCACAGCAGCCGGGATTGAACCTGCGTCTTTCGGATCAGCAGGCGAACACCATAACCACTGAGCCATCGCGGCTGCGGTAACGTAACGAGTTTTGTCACATTGTATGTAACAAAGATTCCGGTTTTGAATGTTAGGTATTTCAGGCAGTGCAACGTTTCTGCACGAGTAAGATGTAGTCAACGAAGCTTTATTCGTCTGAAAGAACGTTTAATTTTTAAGTAACACGAGGCAGCTTGAAAATGGTTTGGTTGGTTTATGGGGTTTAACGTCCCAAAGCGACTAAGGCTATGAGAGACGCCGTAGTGGAGGGCTCCGGAAATTTCGACCACCTGGGGTTCTTTAACGTGCACTGACATCGCACAGTACACGGGCCTCTAGAATTTCTCCTCCAAAGAAATTCTAGCCGCCGCGGCCGGGATCGAACCCGGGTCTTTTGGGTCAGCAGCCGAGCACCATAGCCGCTGAGCCACCGCGGCGGCACAGCTTGAAAATGCACTGGCCTTTTCTAGCAACTGTGGATTTGCCGTATAGACGTGCTAATAAATATTTTGTTGTTTATTTCAATATACACGTCACGATGCTTCTCACAGAGCAGGCAGATCCAAGCGCGACCGCAAAAAGGCAGAAATGGTAAAAGGAAAGCAATAGAACAGTTGCAGGGTCGAAACCAATCGGAAACGCTAAGAGCAGCGGTTCACGCTTGGAAGGTTTCCGGTTCGTTTAGTTCAGCGAAGACTGGCAGAAATAATGGTGTATGACATCTAGGGAAGCCTGCTGCGAAGAGAAAGGGGATAAAATAGGGCCAAGAAAGAGCACGGGTGCGGGTTGCGCGGTTGCGTGGCTGCGTTTAGTGGGGGTTGCGTGCAATGCTCAGTACGAATAAAAGAGTTAACATCCACGTCTTTGTTTATTATTTATCTGTTGGTGAACTTTTCTGTCACTTTTTGTCAAATTAGCCGTGACACACAGAGTTTCTATTACAAAGTCCCCATGAAAGCAGCCAGAGAGTACGAATGAGCATCACCTGCGTAAATCGACATCACCTCTGCAGACGCTTCGATTTTTCTGCTATGGCAACAATGCCAGAGTTAACTGAGAACTGCAAAATGTGAAAAAATGACGCAGCGTACCAAAATTCATTTGTCTTCAGTTCCCACAAACATTTTTTATGCAAAAACATTTATCGCGCTTGTAAGCTCCGTATACGTAGACCACACTCAATACCCGTAACACATTTTTTTTTCTACAGCCACCAACAGCAATGCATGCGCCGCTTTACAGAATGCCAAACGCAGCGCTCAGTTTGTTATCAAACCTGCATCTAGTGCGTCAAACCTGGATCCCAAATTTCGAAATAAGATGAGGAAGCTCGCAAACATTTATTTTTTATTTATTTATTCATACTGTTAACCCTCTGTATGGGGGTCATACAGGGAGGGAAACATATACAGATACAAGTGCAATTCTCTTCCCTAAGAAACACTCAAATACACAGAATTACAAATTTGCACTGCAATCTTCCAGGAACGTGTTCACACCTATCACAAATTTGTCTACATCTGTTTGGTCCACAACGTCACTTGGTAGTTGATTCCAAATTTCTACAGCATCGGGAAAAAAGAAGTAGCGATAGACATCAGTACGTGTAATAATAGGTTGTAATACCTTACTGTGATTTTTCCGTGGGCAACGCTTCAGGGGAGGTGTAACATAGTGTTGTTTATTAACTTTGACTTTATCATTCATTATCAGAAAAAAAAAGTTTCAATTTCTGCTTTGTTCTTCTTATTTCTAGTGATTCTAACTGACACTGTTTTAGCACTGATGTGACTGAATCAGTGCGGCGGTATTTAGAGCATATAAAACGTGTTGACATCCTTTGCAATCTTTCCAGTTTTCGTTTTAAACCCTTTTGATGGGGACTCCACACTGCACTTGCGTACTCTATGATTGGCCGCACGAACGTCTTGTACGCAATCAATTTAATTTCTTTAGTCGCATTCGGCAACTTCCTCCTCAGGAAACATCGCGTCATCAAGTAGAAACCATGCACACGGTTGTTTGCAGATCTCTGGACGGAGCAGTCCAGCTTTCCTAAAAACAGGCTGTGTTCGAGGCGAAGGAAACTATGGCAGAAAAATTTACGGGCGCTGCAATTCCTCTCTCGCACTACCAACGAGGCGTATTCGATGCTTCATGGTCCTCCTCACACATGAGCATCTGCTGGAAAAAGACACACGACACGGGCATTGTCTCTGATTGTCTTGTCTGTGTAGTGTTTTTAAATGCACTGAATGCCCCACACATACCTGTTGGATTGGAAAGGGCGTGAGCGCTGTGATGAAGAAAAACAAGCGGGGTATCCCAGCCTGCTCCTTTCATCTTCGAAAGCATAATTCCTTACATTCACGCAGCTTCCCCCTTCCTCGTCTTACGCCATATACAAATAGTCGGTGGCCACAGTCCGAGCCCTCTAATCTCACATCCTCTGCGAGGACCTCCACGATGAACTTTCTATTGCCATCCTCTCCCTTCTACCTGCTATAGAAGCCGGTAAGTGCATGGATACCTGGATACATTGGGATTACAGGCAATGGGCAGGTAGTACATCAGCTGACCCACGATACTCTACACGGGGCACCTGTGATCTCCTGCTGAACTATACCCAGCTTTGAAGAAGCCCTCCTCTACGAGAAACAAATCATTACACAGTATTCACATGTGAGTGAATCCTTCCAGAAACTTCGCTCCCCAAACCCGAATCTTTGTTATATCACACTCACTATTCACTACACCCAGATTATTCCCCTCTCGGGAGCGCTCCGACCCCTGTCGTCCAAACTGCTCCAGCACTTACGCCAACTTAGAACACTGCCTATATTCCATTGCGTCATCACCGGGAAATCTTCCTACTTCGATCCCTAAACACCGACCGTTAACATGGCGTGCCTGGATGGGGTCGGTGCAGCTATAGCTGCTCAACACTCCGGGTACGACTGGCCGAGAAGCTGCTGAGCGCATAATTTGTAGCTAAAAAAAATGTTACTCATTATCTGTCTCTCATACCCTGCACTTTCTGCATGATTGTGCTTGAGCAGTTTAGCTACTCCAACTGCCGGGACGAATCGAGGCTTCTTCACTGATCTGCAATCAAGTCTGCTTGTATTAGCTACGGCCATTTCCTAATCCCATCTAGGCAGCTCACTTGACAACCTTTCTGCCTCCACTGAAAAAAAAAATGCCCCAACACTAAAAGCAGAAAACAGCCCGTACTTACAAATGAAAGGCAGTGCAATATCGACTGCTATTTTTTTTTTTTTTTTTGCATACAGAAAGGCGTTACAGGTCTGTTGGAAGGCTCAGCGTCTCAATGTAATCGCCCTGGAAGCAGCGCTTTTGCCACCTGTGAGAGAGTCTGGCTATGTCCTCCTGGAACCAGCCCCCTGCAGTCCTGCACACCCATGTTCACGCAATACTGACCAAACAGGGGTTTCTATAAGGTTCCGAAAAGATGGTAATCACACGAGGCCAGGCCGGTAAAGTACGGTGGATGCGGCCACATATATACGGAAGTCCATTTTGGTGCGTGCCTAGGTTGTTTCGCGAATAGTGTAGGGGCTAATGTTGTCGCCGGGTAATTTGGTGATCGGGTAATCCGGGTAAAGTGAGTGGTGCCTTCCATGACCAAAAACAATGTGGCCTTATGCTGCGGGCCGATGATGCCGTCCGGTATTTCTTCGGCAGATAACTCCATGCGTGTTTCCACCGCATAGACTGCTGATTCGTCTCGGGCTCATGGTAGTGGAGCGATGACTCTTCGCCAGTCACGACTCGTTGCAAGAAATCCTACTGATCTTGGTTATGCCACTTCCCGAGACGTCCACGCACTGGTCCTGAAGCCACGGTAAGCATTTCAGGGGACCAACTTAGGAGACAGCCCTCCCATTTTCACGTGTTCATGCACAATGCTCTGAAGTGTCACACGGGCAAGTCGCGTGAAGGCCTCCATTTCTGAGAATATAAGGCGCCTGTTCTCCATATAATAATGGCTTCCACCCGAGCGATGTTGTTGGCGATCGTTATCACAGTCGGTGGCCGTCTAGGTCTGGTCCCATTTGCTGTTGGCGTGCGGCGTGCTTTCCAACCTTCCACACAGTAGAAGTCCGTTTTTAGATATGCTGCCTGCTCGCCACACACTGCCACAAGAAACCGGTGAGTCTTCACCGAGCTCGCACCCTCCTTCCATAAGACCCATGTCATCCAGCGCTGTCTTTGTCGGTCAATCTGCATGCTGTCCGCTCGGCTACTGACAAGCGCTGGAACAAAAAAGTGAGCTGGCAACGACAAAATGAATGCTTGCGGCTCGTACTGTCGCCTGATGGGGGAACACAGCCCCATTCCTACTGACACGCGCGACGAGTGATAAGGCGCTACATGCGGCGCGGGAGATACAAAAGTGGGAATGAATACGCAACGGCCTCGTATATAATGAAAACAAAAGCAATGTTCTCCAGTGTGACAAAGAAACAACAGCTTACTACAAACAGCCAAATGTTGGACGTGGCGGCGTAGGGCAGGTAGTGACCGCCGATCCGGATTACCAGAGTGAAACAAAAATGAGACTAAGAATGGGGTGTAGTGCACTTAGCAGATACTGTCAAGTCATAAATAGCCCATTACCAATACCTGACACTGAAAGAACAACTTTGCGAGCTTGTCTTCAAACTGCGGTGGCTGCATTTTAGCGGAAACGAAAGGACACAATATACCGCAATTAGCATTAAAATCAGTAGTTATTTCCTAGTGCCATATTTCACATTCCATGCAGCAGCCCGTCTTCTCCCCTTCTCCACTCCTGATTGTTTTTTTTTTTTTTTGCCTTCACGTCATTACTCACTCCACCTTTAATAGCACCGTGACGTCATCGACGATAGTGACCCGTAGTGCTAGCACAAAAGAATGAACGGGGAAAATAATCATTACGAAATTGCATCCTAGGTCGTCCACATTAATGCTGTGCTCTAGACGAAGTGCCTCATCAAAGCACGATCGTAGTTAAGTAGACACATGAAAAAAAAAAAAAGATGAATCTAAATTGTAAAGAACAAACACTACCACCATGAGGAAGCAGCTAGAACATTAAGGGTGCACAAAATGGCGCGGATATGAACACTGAGAGAGCGCATAATCTCAGACAAAAATGGTGCCCATTCTACAATTCACAGCAAACGCGAAAACAAACAAAAAAGTGAATATCAAGAAAGAAACATTTCCAACGTTTCTAAAAGGGGCAGGCGTTCGCCTTCTGAACCAGCATTGAAATCGGAAGCCGTTGCCGAAGTGTCAGGGCCGTTATATTACCGTCCTTCGCCGTTCCATTCCAGCTCTCACGGTTTTCTGCAGGCAGTATCGTCTCTTTTTTTTTTTTACTCTGACACTTGTATTTTTTGTTTTCTTTTAACAGTTTGCGTACTCTCATACGCTGCCCTTTTCTGCGCTCGCTCATGCTGCTGCTACTGCCAGGAAGGGGGCGCGGGCGCCAAGATGAGGCCATTAATGCGACACCGGTCCCGATGAGCAATGAAAGTGACTTAAAGTGCCGTGTTTTATGGCCTGCCACATCGGCGGTTATTACAAGCCAGTTCCGGAGCCCCGCTGCGCCCCCCGCAGACCACTTCGCCTTCTTTCCCTTCTTTTATTTTCCTTTCTTTGTTGTTGTTTCTGACCGGCAACACTGCACCGTGCCTGCGTCATGCGTGCGTGTATTGTATATATACAGAGTGCGTACACACAAACACATTTTAGTTTCGCGCGAAAACGGGCGCGCGCCTATCAGCGGACGCGCCTGGAGTATGCAGAGCGTACACATACGCACACGTGTATAGCGATGCCACGCAATATGGCTCTTTACGGGGCCCTTATTGTTTTATCAGGTCACGACAGTTTTACGTCCTTTAAGAGGAGTGCGCCCGGATTTTTGGCAGCACTGCTGGCTGCAGCGGGGACTTAAGTGTCCTGTGTGCTTCAGGACGTTGTTAGCTGGGCAATCTTCTTTCTTTATTTCCTTCCTCCTTTCCTTCCTTCTTTCTTCCCTTCTTTCTTTCCTACTTTCATTCCTTCTTTCTTTCCTTTCTTCCTTCCGATTCTTCCCTTCTTTCCATCTTTCCTTCCTTCCTTCTTTCCTCCCTTCTTTCCGTCCTTCTTTCCTTATTCTTTCTTTCTCTCTTTCTCTCTTTCTTACTATCTTTCGTTTTTCATTCTTTCTGTCTTTCTTTCTTTCTCTCATCCCTTCTTACTTTCTTTCTTTCTTTCTTTCCATCATTCTCTCTTTTCCTTTCTTAGTTTCATTTCTTTCTTAAGATTGGCGCCTTCAGTTTGGTAAGGGATGAAGGCGCCGCTTGCTTCACGGTATTTCTATTAATGTGGCCGCCGCGGTGGCTCAGTGGTTATAGTGCTTGGCTGGTGACCCGAAAGACGCGGGCTCGATCCCGGCCGCGGCGGTTGAACTTCCTTGGCGGAGAAATTCTAGAGGCCCGTGTACTGTGCGATGTCAGTGCACGTTAAAGAACCCCAGGTGGTCGAAATTTCCGGAGCCCTTCACTACGGTGTCTCTCATAGCCTGAGTCGCTTTGGGACGTTGAACCCCATAAACCAAACCATTTCTATTAATGTCTACCAGGATGTCGAACATAAATGTTTTTCTCTCCGTCTTAGCGAAAATTATTTTTCGCTGAAGGTCCGGGATGAAAAATTAACTATTTATTTTATTTTATCTACACAGGTTCCTAGAGCACCCTGCTGGGCATTATTGTCGGGGAAATGAATGAAACATGAGGGTTTGGTTTGGTTTATTGAGGATTGACGTCCCAAAGCGACTCAGGCAATGAGGGACGCCGTAGTGAAGGACTCCGGAAATTTCGACCACCTGGGGTCCTTTAACGTGCACTGACATCGCACAGTACACTGGCCTCTAGAATTTCGCCTCCATTGAAATTCAGCCGCCGCGGTCGGGATCGAACCCGGGTCTTTCGGGTCAGCAGCCGAGCGCTGTAACCACTGAGCCACCGCGGCGGGGCAAACATGACGGAATACAGATATTCGGTGTACTGTACAAAATGAATACATTACGCAAATGAAACATGAACACTGCAGAACTGCAGTGATAACACTATGACGATAAGTACAGATCATACAAAGTAGATATATAGTAAAGTTGGGAAAGAATGCAACAATTAAGTTATGTGAAGATCTAAAAATGTGGTCATGTAATGATGGGAAAATGGACGGACAAGGAGCACTGACAACTGAATGTGGCAGACAGTTCCAGTTGTGCATAGTGCGGGGGAAAAAAGTAAATTTGAAAACATTTATTCGGCAGCTCTTATTTTCATACTGTTGTCCACGCGGATGGACACGTAAGCAGGCTCCTTTAGGTAGGTTACATATTAATTCCAGTTTTATTTTTATAATGTTAAAAAACGATGCTAGTCGTAAATACTTACGCCTATCAGAGAGCAAGGGCCACTCCAGTCGTTTCTGATTATTAGATGAGCGGTTCGTTAAGTCATTAGCGCCCGTTACAAATCGAGCTGTACGCTTCTGTATTCGTTCCAGCATATCTACATTCTTTTTTGTTTCCAAGTCCCGTATCACGCACCCATACTCTCGAAAGTGTCTGGGGTGTTATTATTTAATATAATCATATGCTTACTAATGCAAGATTAGTCAAGGTTAATAGGAAGCAAGGACAGCGGTTGTGAGAAAGCATGCAGCTTATTTCGCGTCCCAGAGCTCGCCAGGGTACAACGTAATAAAGATGCGCCTCCTCAACCCCTTCACCGCCAACTCTTGTCGAAACAATACAAATATGCAAAAAAGAATTTGCAGCTGTCATCATCATCACGCACCCTTCACTAAACTTATACCCAACATCATCTCTTCCCCCCTCTCTTTCCCCCCCCCCCCCCGCCCACACACACACTGACCCCCTCCCCCCCGCTCGCCCATTTTTGTTTTAATTGCAGTTTCTCAGTAGTATGAACGATTACTAATCACCCCATCGATTAATTCTCTCCTTCACTATTGCGTCATCCCGGCTTTCCCGGGCCTCTGTGATGCCAGTTACGAGTGGCGCAGCCTAAACCACACATGAATAGCACCCACCAGGCATTTATCCTTCATCCTCTATCTTCCAGTTGGCTTTTCTGCAGAACAGTGGTATGCTGCCAAAAAACAGCCTTGCGGAAATGAAGGAAACTGCAAACATTTTGGCGGGCTAGTTGCTCTTGATACACAGTACATGGATTCATGGGTACTCTCTACCTAAGTTGGTTCTTCTAACCAGTGTGAAGGACGGCATCACTGAGCACGACCATGAGCCGGCATTCACAATGAGCTGCGGCACTTTCACTTCATGCTTCTCGCATATTTTTATTTGGAACTAACCCTCGTAGGATGACAAGCGGGCTGATATGCGCATAGGATCTCGGTCGCTCAAGCGCTGAGTAATATTATTATTTTTATTTGCAAAATCTGGCAGGTGAACTGAGCAGTACCTTAATAGATCGGCAAATATTGCTCGCGAGTAAGCGGACGAGTATTTTTTTTTTATATACTTCACGGCATTGTCAACTTTCGTTTACGTTCTAAAATTCTTCAAAGAGCAAGAAAATTGGAAGCACGAACTGATGGGCGAGTTGGTTATGCACGATATAATTGTGTGATATAGCGCTGTGTTGTCCGTTTCCTCCTTTCCTCTGCTCTCTTCTAGGGCCTTGGGCCTTGCGGTGTTTCAGTTCTATCAAGAAAATTGGGTCAATGTCACATTTGAAAGCCTGTATAAAATTACGTCCAGTTTCTGCACTTCAGCATCAGTTTCATTGACAATCATTTCTGTTGGTGATATCACCCAGGGACGTTCTAGCTGATCGTTCCAATCACTGAAAGCTCATCAAGAGTAGAATTCTTAGCAGCGCAGGTAATTGCCCAATATTGGCAACATATTAACAAAGGTCGGTCTTACAATGGACCAGAGCCAAACCATACATTTGCAATATTGGGCAGATTACCTGTGCTGCATGGGATAGCATGCAGCTACTTTTATGCGGCACTGCATAAGTACCGAGCACATGCTATTGCTCTGCCAGTTCATGAAACACATTGAATCCAAGCCGCTAAATATGCCTTCGTAGCGGTACACAAAACGTGCCAAACTTAGGTTGACGTTGTAAAGTTTCCGCAAAACAAAGAACGTTTTCGAAGCATAGATTTCAGTGTTGACCGGCGAACTTTTCTTGAGGGTGGTGTTAAGTACACTCGGGCCAACCTTGCACGCTTGTTGCGGTGAAAACGCGGTTGCGACAGGCGTGGTCCTCCTTTCCAACCGCACTGCTTCCTCGCGTTGTTGGCAGTTCATGCACATTCTTAGGGATCGTATATACCGACTTTCAGCTCCGAAGAGAAAACCTCCGCACGTTTCGGAATCGAAGGCGCGGAGGAAGCAGAACTGCTCCGTCAAACTGCACAAAGGGAACTTTGAGCCGTATAATGGGCCAACCGAGTCCAACGAATATAGACATCCCTAGGAGGTCCCGCAAAGCTTTCCGCACCACCACGGGGTATACATATACACGCAGCAAGGCCGAGTATAGGCAGTGTGTGTCCGGAATAAAGATTGTTGCTTATTGTTGCTATTTTTTTTTATTCACTGCGGCGGGCATAGCCGAATCGGAAGACAAGTCGAACAATAAAAAGGATAGCGGCAGCGGAAAGGGTGGAGGGGTTAGGTGAGTGAGAACTATTTTGGAACGGGCCAATCCACGCTGTTCTCCGGGATGAGGAAAGATTGTAAAAAGAGCAGGAAAATAAGGAAGGCAGGGTTCCGCAAAGCCCCCCCCCCCCCCTTCCCCTTGAGCTCCAAGGGGCGACGGGAGGCCAACTGAGCCATGCTCCGCCACGACCACCGCGCTTTCCCCACGCAGAAAGGATTCGGCCGTGCAGTATCGATCGGAGCCGGGTTCCTTCTTTCGCTCGCGGGAGCGGATGGGGAGCGATCCGCCGCTGCCGAGCCGCTGGCGCTCGATGCAGCGCCGGAATGCTACCAGCCGCTCTACGTAGTCTTCGCCAGCGTGGAGCGGACGTTTCGGCGAAAATTGTGAAGCTTCGGTATAACGAAATGAAGCTCACTCAATTTCTTCGGAGAAATCAACGTTGTATGTGTTTTCCACGCCGACAAAAACATTACTCACGGAAGGACCTACAGCCTAGCATGATCGACAGGCGTAATTTATGGTTGGATTTACGCAGTTTTCCTTGGTAGTGTCCTGAATTACGAGCACGTGCTGCTACTTTCAATAACAAAGAATAAGTATGCTTCCGAGACGCGATGTTCTGTCATTAATAGAGCGGCTGTGTCACTAATAAGGCACCCAGTCAGTTCTTTACGTTAGAATATGTTGGAACGTTCGTATTCCCTACCGGCTTGGCGAACTTTGCCTCTGAACTTTGCCAGCGTCCTGTCCGCCAGTTGAAGCCGGTGGCGATCAAGTAACATTGCTAGCCTAGCCGTTCTTCGGGAGGCCCCTCTTCAGTTCGGCGGTTGCGACGTGCAAAGCGGCATGACTCCGCTCCGAAGAGGGCATAGGGCCTCACAGGCAGCGACAGCAGCAGCCGCCGGGGCAGCGCCATTCTTCCCTTTCGCCAATGCCCGCGTAAAAGATATCTACTGCGCACCTCCTTCGCCGTGCATGGCTCGCGACGCCCTGCAGGGAGCCAGGCGGGGGCGGCCAAAAACTCGAGCGCCGAGGACGCTGTCTACATACCAATGGCGCATTACCGTTATGGACATATCGATTCAGCCGAATCATGCGACCGGAGCTCCCTCTCCCCGCTGTCCACATAAACACGGCTACGTAGGCCTGCCTCCGCAGAACTGCCGAGCAGCCAGAGAGCGCGAGTAAGCGTGCGTGTGTGCGTGCGTGTTCTCAAGCATGTGAGACCTCATTGCAAACGTTTGGAAGAGGAGACGAGAACGCGGTATTTCAGAGAGAGGATGGGATAGAGCTCCGAGAGCGCGCAGTACTGGCTCAGCCTGTTTTCCCTTGGACTGCATGGCTACGCATCCCGCGGGTGCAACGACACCCGAAACGGGAGGCCGTGCTCTTTCGGGAGAGCGATGCGATGCGAGCATGCCGCTGTATCACGTTGCCAGAGTTCCCGGCCTTCGCTTAGAAGGGCCCTCTTTGCCGAGTCGACCGGACACTTTTGGAGCTTCCTTTCAGAGCTGAGCACTGCTGAAGACAGTGTGCTGTTGGATTTTTTCAGATGGGCTGTTGTTTGAGGCTGGTACAGGAAATAATTTCAGTTTATCTTTGCCGGTTTTTTTTTTGGGTTGGTTTGGAATAAAATGGTACAGTTGTACGACAAATCAAAAAGGGTAAGTAAGGCACCAATATTTCTTAAGTGGCTGAATTGAAGGGTACTTTACAAGGACGATGCAGAAAGAGCTATAGAAAAGTAATGGAGCAGTAATTCAATTTGAGAAATGAATACAGGAAAGAAAGATAAAGTCAGGAGAGATAAGGAATCTCGTGCTTTCAAGGCACGATTGCTATCTACACGCACAATAATTTCCTGTTTGTCTTCAATGAAACCTTAGGATTCAAGTGGAAGAAATAACGGTAGTGATTAAACAGCACTGAATATTTCAAATACTTCTTGCATTTGTGAATAGAAATGAGAAATTATGGAAAAACTTAGTCGACAGGAGTAAAGAGATCACAGAACACTTGTATTTTCTCTCCACTGAAAATGTGTACGAACTATCCCAGCTCCGCCCTATGCAGACACTGACAAGAAGTGTTATTTTATCGGTTACAAGCCATGTGCATGGTCTCGCGAAGATTTGATAATGTTTGCATGGCAGTCTAGCGGTATGTTTGATCTTTAAAGCAGCACTCCCGCAGTTTCGTCAGTTTTATTACTTCCTAAATATCGCTGATTAAGTTCTTAGAGATGCCCCGAAACAATGTAAGTAGCGTAGTTCTCTTATGAAATAGGATGAATAAGGAAAGTATGGGTAAGTAACTAATGCTGCCACAAAATCCGATCCCGCTCTCTGGGAGGTTGGTCGTGGTTTTGATCACGTGTAGCAAATGAATTGCGACATAATGTTGATGATGAATATGTAGTTTTATTTCGCAAGGGAATCTGTGTCCAAAGAATGTCTTGGCCCAAGCTAATAGCGGTTACACAAGGTTGGGTAAAAGGCCCATTTCCCAAGAATTCCAAAGAATCCTAGCACCAGACCAGAGAAAAGCTTGTACCCGTATAGTATTGTAGTGTGAGCGCCGTGAGATGAGGACAGCAATTTGTCAGATATACAAAATGAGGGTTAAGAAAAAAATTAACTTGACATTAAAAAATTATTACCGAAAAAAAAAGAGCTGGAATACTAGGATAGAAGAATAAATTGCGCAGATAAACTTTCAGAAATTAAGCTCTAAATATTAGTTTATTAAGTGGCTTAATAATGTTCTCGAGTTAATTGAGAGGCGAGAGACGTGCACAGAGGTATAAGAAAGTGGTGAGTACACATCATTGCTGCTCACAAAGCGGTAGCGGTTTGGGCAACAACTTAAGGAGTAATATTATGAAAGAGAAGACCTTCATTTAGGATCAAGACAAATTCGGCAGCTTGTGATGACGTAGGGCGACAGACTTCATTCCTTTAGAAAAAAAATATCAAGATTTGGTTATATGACTTGCTCTGGCAACACCATTATTTTAGCGTAGGTCGGAAGAAGAACAGTGGGGGCCGCGTGTCACTATGGCTGCAAGCTACATTTATGCGGCTTGAAGGTTTTATTCCTAATTGGGGCCCCCAGATGAAAGAGGCACATCGTTGCACGAGGTCGTACGCGCATAGAGAAGGAAAGCCAAAGGAAGAGGGAGGGAAAAAGGAGGTGGTCTCGAGGAACGGGCGCAGTCCATGCCGTAATTCTGCGGTTCGACGGCGATGGCCGACGAGGAAGAACGGTCACCAGACCGAAACGGCTGGCGGGAATTGGCGCTGAATGAACGGATGTGATACGACACGAAGACGGCGGGACGATGACGACGACGGGCAGTAATAACGACGAGCGCAATATGGGGCCCCAAATTCACGGAACTAGTCCGCCATTAGCGCTGCGCGACAGGAGGGAGGGAAAGAGAGAGAGAGAGAGAGAAGGCGGAAGCAGGCAAAGGAAAAAAGTAAAGGACTACGGGAAGCTTCCCCAGGAGCACGCAGCTATAGCAACAGAGGGGAGAGAGGGACCCTGCGGCATAAAATGGTTTCGCTAGCGGGAAAAGAAAAAGAACTAGCGCGAGGATGGAAAGGGAGGAAGAGAAATGGGGAAACCGCGGGTGAAACAGAAGGGAGCTCGGGATGCGAACGAAGAAAGGGGAGAGAAACATTGGGGAGGGGGGATACGCGGGCACGGGAGAAAAGGGGCAGTACTTCTTAGCAGAGAAGCAGCGCGCGCTGTTCTCCGGTCGCCCTAATCTTGGTCATCCCATGCAGGATGGTCGGTAAAAACGAAACAAGTCTACTGCTCTGCTCAGCCGCGGCCTCCTCCTCTCCCGCTTCTCCTTTCGGACCAGCTATTCCACCCTCTCCTCGCTCGATATATGGCCCTGAGGCGCCGCAGAGATCCTTGGCCGTGCTGTGCTTTCGTCCC
Source organism: Amblyomma mixtum (assembly GCF_055824585.1). NCBI lineage: Eukaryota > Metazoa > Arthropoda > Arachnida > Ixodida > Ixodidae > Amblyomma > Amblyomma mixtum. Next base: position 87,832,627 of record NC_143017.1, on the reverse strand, counting down.
TGCTGCGCGCATGCGCGAAGCACTGAGCCGCGGCAGCAGCAGCGTGTGTTTGTGTATGTGCGCGTGTGGCCACTCGGCGAAAGAAAAGCAAGAGAGAGCCGCCCGCGCGAAGGAGGCTTTCCAAGCGAGAGAGGAAAAGGACGCGCGAGTGCTGCCGGCCCGCCGAGCGGCTTGGGTTAGATCACGATAAATCTCCATCCGTCTTCATATGGCCCGGCTCAATTCGATCCTCCCGCCCGTACAGCCCAGGACTTTGCGCGCGGACGTACGTGGCTATCTTTGTACATACAAAGTCCCTCGCCGCCGTTGGCGTTCTTGTTGTTGGCTTCCCCCCCCCCCCCCCCCCCTCCCCCGCTGCTGTCCCGTGTCCCCCCTCACCTCCCAGACTCCGCGCACTGTCAACGAAACGAAAAGGCAGAAGAGCGGCCGACGCGACAATGCAGCGACTTCCATTCCCTCTCCCCGTATCCCTGTGCCTTCGCTGTAGGAAACAAATTCAATCTATAGTCTTTCTGGCCCGCAAAAGTGAGGCGAGCCATCCGTGTTCAAGGGACTGAGAGTACCCGCAAGAAAGCACATTGATCCAGCGATGAGGCTGTTGCCAGGACAACTGCGCACATTAAGAGAGGAAGTAACAGAGAAGGAGGAGAAACGGCAGAAACATGCACCACTGTGTCTCGAGCGCACTGTGTTCTCAAGCCGGCGCTCTGCTATACACAAAGGGAAAACTGGATCGAGCCGTAATGCGGAGACACAGTAAGGGGCCTAGCCGAGGCCGCCGCGGCGGGTCGCTCTCGTCGCCCTGGAACATGCTCAATGGCGCGTGCTCCAGTGCACATGGGTTCGTCCTTTACAAGCGAAGTAAACACAACTGAGTAGAGAGAGAGAGAAGGAGAACAGGGGGAGTGGAGGGGGAGGGATGGGGCAGCATGTTGTTTTTGTTTTTTTGCGGTGGCATGCATGATAGCGGTGCCTCCGATGCTAAGTTGCCGCAGGAAAAGTGCACATTGCTGCTTGTAATATGGAGAGTGAGAAAGATGAGAGGAGGGAAAGAAAGAAAGAAACAAACACAAGTAAACAAAATAGGGACAATGCTAGGAAGGGCGGAAACGGAGAAAAAGTGGCAGCCACCGAGAGTAATGGAAGCGGTGGCGCGGGTAGTGCGGGGCACAAGTTCCGTCCTATCTCGGAGTCGCAGACGCTGTCCCGAGCAGAAATATTGCGGCATTTGGAGGCATCGGAGAAGAAATAGACAGGGACTTCCGCCGAGCAACGCTATGGCAGTCATCGGAGGAGGGGGTATCTTAGAAGGAGCGGAGTGAACTAACTTCTTCGGGACGGGGATTTATAAGGAGTATACCCCCCCGCCCTTTTCTACCCTTTCCTTTCTTCCGGTGCTGCTGCGAAGAAGAATGGCTGCCCAAGCTGAACGGCTCAGGAAGTGTCGCTAAATCATCCAACACGACGGCGAAAACAAGCGGCTCGCGGCTGCAGCGAGAAGCAGCAGTTGAAGCGTGCGCTGAAGCTGCTTCCTGCCCTGAATTGCTTCCCTGAATTGTTCTTGTTTCGCCAGTGTTTAATATCATTTACGCACACGCTGTGAACCGTTGTCTGGCAAGTTAGCGTAAAGCGGCTCTTTTCTCAAAGGACCTTCTTATGCGTATACTCGCAATGAGAAATACTGAAGCGTCACAGCATCGGAAAATACAGCTATGGCGATATTTTTCTTGCTCATAACGTTAAAGAAGATGGTTTTTTCCTTCCTCCGGAAGTTAGCAAAGTTGGAATTCGAGTACGGTAGCATACAGCCGCAGGAAAGATCGACACCGTATAAATCTAAACAATAAAAAATGGCCTTGCTTAGCTTATGGTTAAGCCTAGAATGCGAAGCATAGTAGCCTAAAGAATTAAACATTACCTCGCTATACCTAGTTAACCATTCATAGACAAGACATTACCTGGCTATACCTGGTTAGCCATTTGATAGACAAGAACAACTCATGTGTTACTCTGCTTCTTCCTTTATTTTTCTCAAACCAATAAATAGACTATGATGATCAGTAAAGTAATTCGTTTCTCACGTTGCTTCTTCCGGTAAGCACGCTCCTTTACAAGGCGCTGTTCCCGCTGTTCAGGAGTTTCGTCAGCACGTATTTTCCGTTTGGTAGCATTTCGCCGCTCGAACCGAGTAGAAGTACTCGAAGCTTCATCCTTCACCTCGGCATCGGTGGTCGAACGCTGCCGTCTAGCTGCATACTGTGCACGTCGCTTGGCAAGCCGTACTTCTCGTTCTTCTCCCGTTCCCGTGGCTCTTTGTAACTTGCGCTTTGCGGTCTGGCGAGCCGCCCTCTCCCTGGCCGACATCTCGCTGCTCAACTGACTCAACGAGTGCGTCGCCTTTTGCGTGACGTCAGTATCTTCTAGCGGGAGTTAGGCCGCTGGCGGAGGCTGCGCGTCCGCAAGCGAGCGCACGAGGCCCCAGCTTTCACAGCTCTTGTGACGTCATATCACGTGGTGCGTCGATGAAGGTCAAGTGGTAGCTACGCGGCCGTGCGCGGCGCACCAAGGAAGAGCTCGGTTGTGCGAGTAATATGCTTCGCATAAAAGCGCAGTGTTAAATAATGAATGTGATGCGACGCTTGCTTTTACAATTCTGCAGTGCTGCATCGACGCGCGTTCATCACCTCTGCCTTTGTCTCGCGATGCTTCTGGCATAATTTGATACCATGCCCTCACTGAGCTAGGGCAAGGACACAGAGACGAGACTAGATGTGCTAATTGAAGTGTCAGAGCGACTAAAAACTCTGTGACTTATAGAACCATCTTTGCATAAAGCACCTAGGTTGTCCTGAGGAGAATAAAATAAAGTAGGGGAGCGTAAAAGGCAAGCTGTCTTCCATCTTTAGGGTGTATGGCTCGCTTTACAAAACGCTGACGTATAGTCGGCGCGCTTGAAAATCCCGTTGGTGTGAATGAAAAAATCTGCTCTGGGTCGTCTTATTGCACTATACGTGAAACTATTCTGTTGGAATCCCAATTTACCAGCCTGCCTTTCTTTTAATTTATACTTGTCCTTTTGATAAACTGCACACAATTACGACGGATATAGGCCATGAGCGCATTTGGAATGTGTCGTTTCTTCTTTTATTGCCCACGGAAAACTTGCACAGTACAGCGAAATGAAAGCCTCAAATATTAGCGTCCAAACAAGCTACTCCCGGTACACGAAGAATCAAAAGGTGCCGGTCTGCATGGCACTGCCCAGATGACTTCAAAATTCCATGTACCTCATCGAAAATCAAATGTTTCACCACGCACATAGCGAGCTGTGATTGTCCACGAATTACCTGAAGGCTTGCAGACTGACGGACGAATGCACACTGCTGTTGACGTAAGGCTACATACATAGGACTGCAGTGCTGGCCCGTCGTTCATAGTGTATCATTCGTGCAGCCGAGTGGGGAAATCGCAGTTACATTAGCCCAGCTTCTGTCCCAACCAAACCAGATGATTCCACAAAAGGTAGTATAGCATTAGGCGCACATTCTTCAGCCTTGTTGATTAAACATTTCAGGGCTATATTGAATTGAGCAATCCATTTGATTCTATAATCGGCACAGGTGTATGACGTTATCAACGGCGCATTTAATACGCCTATGAAGCGTGTGAAATAAAGTGGACTTATGGGGAGTGTGCTTTAGCCCCTCCAGGGCACTTTACGCTACGAGGTGCTAAGTGGGAAAGCATGTAGAGTGCGCTAAAAGCAAAATTTTTAGTAATAACGATTTGTAATCGTAACCTTCAGTATTACGCAATTGTTAAGAGCTGTAGAAAGCATAAAAATGAACATAAGTTAACCTTCGACCACGACCGCATAAAATTTGTTTTTTGGTAACAGTGTAGCAAGTTAAGACAAGTTCCTAGCACAACCAGAATCCGGACAACAAACAACATGGCGGATTACAGCGTGTTTTTGTGATGTGTTGCTTCGCTGGTCGCTGTCATAAAATCATTGCACAAATATATGTAACACAGAAAATAAACTCATATGCATATTTTGTCATATATCCTGTTCTGAGAACGCACCACGACCTGAGAACATACTTCGGCGAGTGAACTTTAATTACGGCGTTTAGCTGCGCTAGAGTGCACTTTTCGCGAGTGACACTCTTTATGTAAGTACAGCTTATTTTTCGCGCTCGACAGAGGTAGAAGTCGCGGTGGGAAGGGAGCACTTGAAACATTTAATACTGGCTGCACCCACTTCTGACGTACAAAGAATTGGCCGCACAGGACTTGTGACATAAGTAAATGAAGTTTTTTCGAAAACGTTTTGCCACCGCAAACCTGATAGGGACCAAATTTAGATGAACCAGAAAAGAGCAGTTTAATGCCTCCATGCTGATACTTTCCCAGTGTACCCAGGGGGCTTACCTGTACGAATTTTGTTTTTGTTTTGTAGCGGCGACGTCACTCAGAATCGTCATCGGTCATTCGCACACGAGGCTGAGTGTTTGAGCTCCTGACACCCCTTGCTTCTTTTCCCTCTGTGGGCTCCAAATGTTGTCTTTGTCACCGTGTATCAGTTGTTAATACACAAGTTTCTTTTTCCTTTCCTCAGCTTCATAAACCAGCGACTGCAATCGTAATTATAAATGTACAGTTCAGCTGGGCTGCTCAAGATTGTGCAACGGAGGGTAAATACACGAAAAATGATTTACATAAATGAATACAAAGCATGTAAGACTCTCTCAGTTCGAAAACAGCACTCTCATTTAGAATTGATGGCAATGATCAAAGAAAACAAAACTTCAGCAATATGAGAAACATTTACTCTTTTTTTTGCTCTCACTTCACAGAAGCGTGCATTTTTGCTAAAAAAAAAGGAATCGCTGAAATTTGACGCTATGCAGCAATCAGCATAAATTAACGCTGCAAAGCATGATCGGCGCTACCCACAATTAAAACTTATCGCAACTACCGAGAAGGCATTCAAGGATGCCTTGTACAGTACGGTCCATTGTTGAAGGGAACATGCGATCGCGTGCACTCCGCTCTTCACGAAGCCCTGCCGCTTAGATGCGGCGAGAATAGGCGGCGGGAATAGGCGGCACATGCGCGGAATGACCAGCTGTCATGCTTACTGCGCATGCTTCTTGTGCCGACAATTCCCACAAGTTCTCGGCGGCAGCGCTCCGCGAAGCGCGGAGTGCACGCGATCGCATGTTCCCTTTAACATTGGACCGTACTGCACATTCATATAGGCTTTTTGTCTAATACGAAGCAGACCCCGACAAGATGTGGTGAATGTTTTTTTTAGTTTTCCAACTATCTTTAAGGCTAGAGAAAAGATGCAAAACATGGCAATGGATGCCCAAACGGAGAAAACAAAAGATTTGTCCGAGGGCCGGGAGTGTTTCAAGAAAGAAACTCTTGAACCATTGGCGGATACTGTGTTTCAAACTTACCGCGACGTTTCCTTCTACGTCTACAAAGATTACGTAACGGCCAAAACAGTGACTCAGGCTCAACGGCTGCCCGCGGCATCCCCATCGAGATGCCACACCCTGTACGCGTCGGCCGGGTGAAGACGAAGGCATAAATTAGGCACAGTCTCTCCCTCTCCAGGGCAATCGCATGCAAATGAAAACCCTTCCAGACGCCACCCCCCCCCCCCCCCCTCTCGTTTTCTGTACGAACTCAAACTTGAGGGTTGGGGGGGGGGGGGGGGGGCGCACATACGATGCACCCCCCGAGACCCACACGACGCACCACGAGCGCGAACGCCATCTATCGCCTGCAGAGCATGGATGCACAACGCGCCTCTGGAGATTCACGGTATTCGGGCCGCCCACCCTCTCGTCGGCATCAGAGATAGACACGCTCAGACGTGCACGCGCTGTTGTGCGATCTATGGTCACGCTCGCGAACGGCCTGGTTAGAACTGCAGGGGTTCCGTCCTCCTACACTCTCACCCAGACCTCCCTGCTCCCTCCTTTCCACCACGGTAGCATCGCGTGAGCGCGCATCTCTCATTTCAGATGCAGAAGACACCATGGGATCAGGGACGGAAGCCCCCATCCCCGTTACCCTCTCCCTTCTATCCTTTCCGTCCCCCCTACCACCTCCTCGCTCATCTATGGAAGAGGAGTTTCTTTCTGTTCTCTCTCCCTCTCCCCTTATTTAAACGGCGAGCCTGGTGGAGATGAGAAATGGTCTCATGGGTGCGCGCTCATTGTGGGTCCCAGCTGCGCCGTTCCCGGTCCCAGAGCCCATTACTGTTATTGGCCGGGGATGGCGGACGCGGGAATTCCTCACCGCGAGCGCCATCCATCGTGAGGGAGATGAACCCCGCCTCCCCCTTTCCCCATCTCTCCCTTGTACAGAGCGTGTAACTTCAATTTCAATCCGCATACAGCTGCGGTATGTGTGCGCAAGCACGAGGGAAGGTTTTCCCCGTAGTAACAAACAAGTAGCAACCAAGCTAAAGAGGGGGAGGGAAGATGCACAGAGAGAAAACTAATTTTCGAAGCCCAGGGAACAGTTCGGGTATCATTGCGTTTGGCATAGCATTACGTGGTTAGAAATTAATTTTGCTCGTGATTGGACGGATGAGTGATGTCGCTTTGTTTTCTGTGTATGCAGAGGAAATTAATAGTTTAAGAAATGTCTGAGCCATGGCCTTACCGGCTGCGGCCTATACCACTCGCCATTACGCATAAGCGACCATGTTTGTAAACGGTAAAAAAAAAAAAAAATGTTTCTGCTTTATCTATTGCCTGTACTGTAATATATTGCTTTTTTTTCGAACTGAATGAAGTTATGCCTTAATAAGATTATTCTGGCTGTTGTGAGTGAACTGCACATATCTACAACAATACCTAACGTTTTCTGCTTGATGCGCCTTAACTACGAAAAAAAGGTCTAAGTTGATGGCCTATCAACGTTATTTTGACTAAGGTTCTGTACGTTAGCCTATTGTTAAGCACCGAATATAACCGCAAATAAAGCCGTTGCACTCATCGCTGATAACACAATAAACTGAGTAAACGTACATTAGAACCAGCTAAGGCTTAATTCAATTTACTAGTCAGTGAACGGTTAACTTGGTTCCGACTGAACTTTTCTATGACCATGAATATTTTTTAATGGCGCCTCAGGCCGCGCACGGTCATCACTAACAATAACTATAAGCTTGCAGATTACGCAGCAAAAATGTCAGTCAGGCAAGCTGATCGCCCCGTACAACGATAGTTAAGTCTAATGAAGAGTGACGTGATCGCTGTGAGCAAGAGTGTCTAGAGGACGCTGGAAATTCACTGTAGTAAAAGAAAAACAGCGCAACAAATGCACAACTCGTTGCCAGTAAATATTTGTAGCCGGTCAGTAGTAAAGGCGATATCACATTTTAGAATTTAGAAAACGAATTTCGAATATGCTGCGGCCGAACAAATTTTGGCTGCATCGTGACAAAATACATGCGCATTCGAAAAGCATGCAGGCAAAGCAACCCTTCCACTGTACATAGCTAGTCGAAAAAGCCAAATTTTGTTTAGCCACAGCGCCGAGGGTAATCGCGGTTTCGAAATTCTAAAAACTGATATAGCTATTACTAACTACTGGCTAAAAACCTCTATTGGCATACAGGTGTCTAACTGTACTAGTTGAAAAGTTAATTATCAGAAATTAGTGAAATGGCTGACAAGTTAACATGATTCACCAGTTTTCTGATGTCCACAAGTGCAGAAGCTATTATGCCGCAGAAGCCGCTTTCATACCTCAAAAAGGCTATACTTAAAAATTAGTGGCGGTCTTCCTCGAAACACTTGGTATAAGCTTGGTTGTTCATATCTAAAGGAAGTCGGGAGCTCAAATACTCAGGTGTTACCGTTACGAATATTCCGTCTTGGAACACCAACATTCCCAATATGAGTTCATCGCCATTAAAAAAACTGTTTCATGGGGCATCTATCACAAAATTTCTTTCTAACGTGAATCTCCTTAATTACCTTTCTTGATAAAGCCAAAACTTGAACAGGCATGCGTATTTCGGGAGCCGTATACAAGATCGAATATAAAGAAGATTGAAAAAATGCAAAGAAAGCTGTCAGGTTTGTGTATTCAAAGTTTTCAAGATCTGATTCTCCCTAGGAAAACATACAAGCTGGCGTTTTCCCGGGATACCCAATGAATGTCGACGAAAAAAAAAATACTGTTTAGCTTTCCTGCCCTTACAACTCAACAACAACCTGGGACTTGATTCATCATATCTATTTCCAGGCTGCAAAAAGCGCTAGTCTCTTCCACACCTGTTTATTATCACGCACCATACTTCGCACGAATAAATTTATATGTGTTTTCCTTATTCCTCACTCCATAGTGGGTGGGAATTGTTTTCTCGGGCCGAATTACCCTCCCACGGACAGACACTGACATTCTTGATATGTGCCACGCATTGTATCTTTTTGCAAGTTGTAAGGGCCTTGTAAGTTGCAAAGTGCCGCGCAATCTTTGTGTATATGCTTTTTATTCACTCTGTAAACTGCCCTTTCTAGTTGTACGTAACCAAGGCCTGTATATGTTCACAAATAAAAAAAATAAACTGTTTGCACCCGAAGGCTTCCTTTTCCTTTACGCGTGTCGCCACCAGCTCATCACACTGCGGAATGCAGAAAAAAAAAATAGCTGACATCATGCACTGCTTTACGCTGTGGAATTTAGGAACACAGAATGAAAAATGAATCTGTCGTTCAGGAGAGGGAGCAAGAGGTACCGAGCAATGCTGGTGTGGTATCACTGTATTTTCAGCGCGCGTATTACCCACGGTTTTCTTTTGTGAATTGTTTACCCGCGCACACTTCATTCGCGCGACACGGGCTAGCTCGCAGTCAGGAACATAGACACGGTGAAATAAAGAAACGCACCTAAGGCACACAATGCTTCCCAGTGTGATCATCGCGGAAGTAACCGCGCTAATATACACTGCAATGTTTCAGAGTGTGACGAAGGGCCGCTGGACGCGCGGTGGAAAATGGTTGCGGAGAATTGGAAAAGAGAGGAGCTCCTTTTGTGAGGAGCGACAAGGGTGCCGCGTCGGCGAGCGCCTTTGATCGCAGCGCCTTCGGAGAAGGCGGCAGAATCGTGAAACTCCGCCGCAAAACCCCCACGCTCTCCGCTCGCAAAGGTGCTGGTGGCGCCATCTCTGTGTAGCGCAGTGAAACATAGCCGAGCCCGCGAGTTTCAGCAGTTTACGATCTGCTGTCTACGCTGAACCTCGCCCAACGTACTTCTGCGCCTGAAACAAACATAAACGGCAATGTTTTCTGTACCAAGAAAAGGTATCAGACGATGTCAGTCATACTAACATCGTCTAACAAGCTATTCCTAATTTTATGATTTGAAATTATTTTGTCATCAAAGTATGGGAGGCTGTATTCTGTTTGACTTCTTATAATGGCTGTATTATTCTCTCCTCTGCTATAATGACAAAAGTTACGGGACCCAGCAGCATGTCTGGCTCGTCGGCGCTTTTTCTTATGTGCTTGTCTGCCTGTCTTGATGGGAATTGTATTTGTCGATTAATTAATTGCTTGGTTTTTAGCCGTATATTCGTTATTGCTCTATATATTCCGTTTTTAATTTCTTTCACCAAAAGTTAAGACCGCCTTGCTTTTAACTTAAGAAGGTACCAGCAAAGCACAAGAACCCGGATGTAAGAAAAAGGTGGTTTGCTTCTTGAGCCCACGTTCCTTTGCTTCTGTGGTACGTTATGAAAATCTAAAGTTCACCAACCGGCTGAACAGTTAACTTTATTGCTTTGAAAAGCAGCAATCCTTCTTGTAATTCGAATCGATTGTGCTGGTTGCTGAAAAAGACAGGGTGCCTTACACTAGCGTAGCATAGCGGAAGTTGCGCTAAAGCCATTACAGACGGAAGACTGTTTTAAATGTCACTTCACAACTTTGATTTTACGCACTTCCCTTGGTGCAAGAGCGTAGCTACCTTACCCGAGCTTACGCTGATTTGTCAGCTAAAATGTGCGCAGCTGATTGTTGATGGTCTGTCATTGTCCAACTGTTTGAATTTTAAAAACTTAAACCTTACTTGCTCTCGGGCATTGGTTCGCAATGAAGCCACTCTGGAAGGCAATGGAAGAATGATCGTGTTGGAGATACATGTGACTTATAACTGTATAACTGACAGCGATGGCTTAGTCGCTATGGTGTTCGGCTGCTAAGCCCTACGGCACGCGCTGAACACCAGTTGAGGGATATGTAGTTCACTGCATTTAAAATGCGATAAGGCCAGTGTGCTGACATATCGTGCACATTAAAAGAACCGCAGGAAAGCAGTCATTTCAATGTATTCGAAGGCTTGAAAAAAGAAAAAAGCGAGCGTAAAATTCCATGTGCAGCATGTACACATAAAAATCCAGAAATTAAAAGGACACGCGACCTATTATCTCAGTTTACACCAGCATGTACGTGTATACTATTCCAGCACCAGATATTATAAGGCCATTCCAAGGATGCTCTGGGGTCGCTGACTCTATACTGCTAAAAAATATATGAACGAATATAGTGTTATAAGTCAAGCAAATCTGCAAAGCGCTCGTCCCTGTCTACATCTATGTCCGTGTCTTTTATTGCGCCCCTGTGTCCTCCTGAAAAATTATGAACTATCACGCCCAAATACAAGTACTTTTAAATCTGCAATGCACTGTAAATAAATATAATGGGAATGAAGTTTGTGCGCCCTTTCCAATAGTTTTAATTCATTATTAAGTAAAAAGAAAAGTCCGACTAGATTGTGTCCCGAGGCCGCAAGTCTTGATATATTTGTCTATTCGATGCGCGTTGTATATATATGCTCCAGCTTGCTTCCATGTACACACTGCCACGCAAATCGAGTTATTAATCATACACTCTCCAGACACGGCCGGAACACTCTTGAAGTTTCAGGATCACTCAGGATAGCTTGTATGATGTATGGGATCATCGACGGTGTTTTAAGCACGATTTCTGGAAAGTTCACCGTTGTGTTTAAATGGAGGGCGGCTGAGAGCAATGGACATTTTGATTCCGGCAACTGCTGAGTGCTCTCATTTGATGATAATGCCGCCGCCCATTTGTTATATATATTAGTTTACCGGCACAAGCTCGCCCCTATGTAAACTTTGGCTGGATTCTATGACCTGTTCTGAGTTCTGGCAATGCCTGTCGTCACTGCCAGGTCAAACTATTACACGTACCGATGAGGGGGTTCGACCACGTGAAGCGTTTGTTCGAACAACCTACTGTAATGAGAAATTGCTCAAGAGTGAAAGGCGATTCTTATGCATCTGAATCCGCTAAATTCAACTTCCTCTTTACCCGAACTGATTATTCCGTCCCGTAATTAAAAATTATAACAAAATAATTTTCTTTATATCGAGCTCAGCACAACTCCAACAATTCAGTCCCCTTCGAAGCAGGTACTGAAATCAAACAGCAATTTCCTCCCATCGTCCCGGCGCTTGTGACGATATGAAGAAACAGTGGCACATTTCATGGAATAGATTTCGTAGCTGTCATCGTGTATAAAGTGGTCTTTGCACGACAGGACATCACATACTCCGCGCTTTGCGACACTGGGAAGGGGCTGCGATACAGCGGCACTCTTTATCAGACGCAGAAGTGAGGCCTACTTCAGTAATGACAGCGGAGAAGGAGACAGGATAGTTGTGGGGTAAAGGCGGAAAGGGTGCCCATAAATCCGCAAATTGCGTGTGTTTGAAATAAAGCACGTTTTTTAAAGCATAGAGACCAAATTTTTGGCTGCGTGTTTTCTTCATTGAAATTACGCGTAAGACATTCATGAATCACAACAGGGCAATCACCTACATCAGCTAAATAATTTATATTTGAATTTCCTCTACTGTTGTGCAAGTTTCGGTTGCAACAGCTGAACGACGGCTGCGCTATAATCGTTGCTTCGCACTAGTGGCTTAGTGGTTAGAGTGCTCGGCTACTTAGCTGGAGAAACCGGGTTCGAACCCAGGCGCGGCGGCCCCGTTTCGGTGGAGGCGAAACAAAAAGGCATCAGTGCGCTGTGTGGTGTCAGTGCACATTAAAGATCCCCGGGTGGTCGAAATTATTCCGGAGCCCTCCACTACGGCACCTCTTCATCTTTTTTGTTCTTTAATTCCCACTTTCTTCCTTTCCCTCAAGGTGAGGTTGAGGTGTTCACTGGGAAGCGTGAAAGTTACTGTAGCTTCAATTTCGTGAAAACCAACCGCTGTTTCGTCGTTTTAATTTCCTACAATTCTGAAGGCAGCCTGATTCAAGAGCCGCAGTGACAACAAATGAAGACGCAGCTATTATTTAACAGTTTTATTTAGGTACTTTACTGGACATATAATGACTCTTGGCGTCACAGGCACCATTTGGCTGTTGAAACCGAAACTATATGATAGAAGAAATTCAATTATACATAATTTAGCGGCCATCGGCGAATAACGCTTTGGGATACATGTATAGCAGTGTGCTGCGAATCGTTACAAAGAAGTAAACATTACACGTAAATAAAATTTTGCGTCTGCTGTACTGATTTAACTCATATGCCGTCCACACTACACTGAGGGCCGTCTAAAGATTTACACGAAAGCGACTTTTTCCAGTTCTGTTTCATAGCGACATCCCGTGCACACTATTATTGCATCATATCATTGCACCGTAGACTGTAATGCTGCGTCTGGCGCGTAATTGGCGATGCTTTCAAGTTTTTTCATCGCTAAAGTTGTCGTTGCTGGTCGGGCCCGGCTCCTCGCCACCCTGGTAAAAGAAGCCATCTTAGGGTTCCATTCATTGCTTTCGAAATTTCCGAACGTTTAAGACAATTAATAATGTACGAGAACTCTACACGCCATGAATCCAATATCCAGTAGCACACAAGCTGAGGCAAGTAATGCTGCTCTTAGCCGCCCAGTTTACGTCACTTCGTGGTAAGCCATTGCTGTCTACTACTAGTGCAGGCGTCTGAATTCTGCTTTATGTGACACACAGCTACACAGCGCTGAATACTGGAAGAGGATGTTAATGATAGCAACAGGCGGCTGTCGTCACCTCGCAGCTCACCGGAGAACGTGCCCTATATATATATATACGTGAAACGCAGTGGCTATTTGCGTTTTTTTTCGGAGGGGGGTGGTCATATTATACATTCTAAACAGAAAGGAGTAGAAAGGGTAAGCTGTCATATTTCCACTAACTACACCCTTTTATGAAAGGGTGGGCGCTAGAGGACAGCTTTACTACCTTTTTACTCCCATATAGGCGTATTCATGCTTAGAGTCAAGGCTTCCAAGATAAGGAGAGCGGCCCACTTGCGATCGAACGCGGCCCATAGCCGACTGTATGCAGTAAATAGCGATCTAACTGCGAGTTCAGGGTAGACGGAAAGCAGAGATTGCATATTAGACAGCACAGAATAAATAAAGGGCGAGAAGGAAGGCTCCCGATTGGGTGATCAATCAATCAATCAATCAATCAATCAATCAATCAATCAATCAATCAATCAATCAATCAATCAATCAATCAATCAATCAATCAATCAATCAATCAATCAATCAATCAATCAATCGATCGATCAATCAATCAATCAATCAATCAATCAATCAATCAATCAATCGATCGATCGATCGATCGATCAATTGATCAATCGATCAATCGATCAATCAATCAATCAATAAATAAATAAATCAATCAATCAATCAATCAAAATCCATGCCGTGAGACAGCTGCAGGCGGCATAGAGGAGTGATATCAGATGAGGTCAAGCGATGGCTGGCTGGTGGGCACCTTGTGCTTACCTGTTAGTTTTATTTGTCATTATGTGATGAATGGAAAGAAGGAACATCGACAATTATTTTTGTCCAGTAAAATTATTTCAAAGCACTAAAAATTCACGATTACGACGAAGAGTACTCTCGGCGCTTTTGAGCACAGCTGCGTTTGCGAAATTGGGTTGCGAATAAATGAACACATAATACAAGGACATACCTAAAAATTGATAAAGCTTAAAAGCTACTTTTCTGGAGTTCGCTCAGTTATTTTTATTGATTCTAATTTTTATTTCTTATTATAAATTTCAAAAATACGGAACATGGAAAGTATTATGCTAACTTCAGAGGTTTTTACCGGAGAGAAGAAATAACCTGTAATCAAAACAATTAATATCGAATTTCGCACATACGCTACCACCAGCTCATGCACATACAGCCTTTGCACAAAATGTCTTGCCGTCTAAGTCATGACCATTGCATTGCACACATAAACACCGGAACAGCGCGCACTAAGACACGGACACGAAGGGAGACAAGACACACACGAGCGCTGACTTTCAACTATATATGCATATATGTTACAGTATCTGAAGCCTCGGTTGTACGTAACGGCCGAGCTTTAAGTTACGGTGAAAATGAGTTACCAACTTGCCCAAGCATCTGTTTTAACACATAAACAGTTGCACGGCAGCCCTAAATTCTTCATTATTTCCCGGTGCAAAAGCCCTGCGGACCACCCCATCACATGCTGCCGTATTATAAATTGTCCGTAAATCAATCCATGAGACACTAAAAGACCAGTTTGGTGACGGCAATCCTTTCCGCCTTTTAAACCTAGCGTTATTCGCTCTCCTAACCTTATTTTATCCGATTATTTCACCCAGATCCAAGTTCTTAAAAATTAGGTCAATGGGACTTTCTAGGCTGAACCGGGTTATCCAGCGTTTTGAGCGGTAGAAATCCAAATTTCCGCATATATGTTACAGTATCTGAAGCCTCGGTTGTACGTAACGGCCGAGCTTTAAGTTACGGCGCCAAATGCAGGAGTTTCGCATATTACTTTGTCTATATTTTTTCACCCTTAATTGCGCATGTGAAATAAAATGGCCAGATTTTCATACAAGTTACAAAATTCTTCACGCATGTAATATGCGTTGAGCCTTCAAGAAGGGTGTCATTAGAAGCATTGTATGTGCCGGTATTATAATGCAGCATGTTTGTAATAGTTATGAAGGTTGATGTAGCGAAGAATACCTGCTCAGAATAAAAAAAAACAATATAATCTTTAGTCATTATGGAAAGACTTTTATCTGTGCATTTTTGCGTGTTGAGCAATTATGTTTTTGCGTAAAAGATATATTCGGTAGTTCAATACCACTTAAGACAAGTTCGCAGAAAACGCTGTGTAGATTGCCTATGTTTATAGCTTAATACTTTTCTATGATTAAGAACTGTAGGGTTAAGAAAAAAAAACTGCGCGACAAATGCGGAAATAAAAGAAGAATAAGGTTAGGAATTGTGAAAATAATATGGCGCGTTTTACAGCAAACAAAATATCCTTTCAAATTATAACACATAGCAATGCAAGACATTTCAAGGAATTTTAACAAAAAGTTGTCAGAAAAAGTAGTGCGCTCAAGAAGAGGCGTCTGGGTATGATGTGTCTCCTACACTAGCAACGTTATGCAACTTGAATACTCATGCAGTCTTCAATACACGAATAAAACATTAAAAAATATTTCTTTTTAATCCACACCCAAGTTCTTGGTTTTTGTGGTTTTTCCAAGTTTAGACAATATTCTTTTTAACCAAAAAAGAGATGTCGGTGGCTTTCTGTTAATTAGCAGATAAGCTTCCGTAGAATGCAGCGTTAAAAATTTATTATTTATTTTATATGAAAACTGTCAAATCTAGCAAAAAAAAAAGTTTTTTCGTGGGCCAAAGACGGAAAAACTCCAAAAAGAATTAAAGTCATCAAAAACACTTGGGCGCCATCCACTACAGGCATAGATTTGTTCTGTAAATTTTCAGGCAATTTCTCGTAATATATTTCCGGTAAAGCGGAACCAAATTTGGCAAAACCAGCATTTCTATTAAGCTCGGGAGTCCTCCTGTCTGTTTAATTTTTAGTTTTGTCTGGAAATAATTTTTGAGAAAATAATTGCACACCCTTCTTACCAGTCATCAGGCAATGCCATAATAATGCTAGGTAGATCCAAGGTGCCCACCAGTCACCCAAGGCATGATCTTATCTGAAAGAGCCCATGTTTTTCTGTCCCTTACTAAGTGCCGGAGGCAGCCTAGTCAGTTATTGCATGCAGGACTGCGTAGGCTGTGTTACTAGGCGTCACAAAAATTATACAAAAAAATTTCAAGAGTGTACCCCGTCCGATCTCCTGCCGACGGATAAGAAACGTAAATTGAATTACACCTTCTTAGCGTATTTAGTGCACAAAAATTACTTCTGCCTTAAAGAATAAACACTGATGCCATGGGCTATTTGGCTCATGAGCAGTCTGGAAATATCAGGGCCTCCGTCTGAGCGCAACTACCACGTGTGATCGTGTCAGAGGAGAAGATCGATCCACTCGTCGGCAGACCCTTCTCGATAACCTCCGGCCATGCCGTTTTGTGCCGCCACTAGCGACATCTGTCGTTGAGTCGGCACACTGCTTGGGCTCCTCGGCGCATGGTTGCGCGTTCGAGGTGGGGCCCTCGAAATAATTTTTGTTAACACTTTCTTTTTGTTTACAAAGATCATTCGAGCTGTAGTTGTCTACACAGGGTGTCGGGGGACGGGATTTATATAAGAGGAGGTGTGTGATCTCTTTCAGATGTTATTATGCCTGCAGCTTTGAAAAAAATAGGCTCACAGGTTCCCAAGAGGTGGCTACTCTTTTTGCAGTCAAGAGTGTTTATTCAGGAGTTACAAATGAGAGTGTTAGAAATATTTCCTCATTCCTCACACGCTGCTCTGATTATTTTGAGAATTGTAGCCTATATTAGCAAAAAGGGATTGCTTGAAACCCAATTTCAATTTAAATCCTTAGTTTCTATAATGGTCATTAAAACTCGCAGAAGTTGTAGCTCTGAATAATTATCTTTCAAGGAAAGAAATATTGTTTTTAGAGCTGCAAACTTATTCAGAAGAAATCACGAAATATTGAAACCTTTATATATTCTATAATATTTCTTAAATCTGAGGGTTGAACTCGGCTTGCAAAGTCTACTTGTGCGATGCCCTTAGTCCACTTGCAAAAATGGTGGACATTAAGTGTTTAATGCGACAGTTATCTTTCAAGTTTTTTTATAAGCTGCCGAGAACAGCTCCAGAAACGAAACTTTATCATGCTATGGGTGTATCTGTGCGGCGGCCATAATTCTTTTCTCTCTTGGGTGCCCTATGCTTTCTAATATGTTTTCTTCCCATTTTCATTGGCCGCCTATGGAAGTTATGTGCTTAACTTCTCGACACATAGTCCACGACTTATAACATCAAACGGAACAGAAGCGCGTATAGAACTTCAAAAACACATAGTCCACGACTTATAACATCAAACGGAACAGAAGCGCGTATAGAACTTCAAAAAGCGTTAGTTCTTTCTTTCCTCTTTTGCTTCCTTTAATTCCCCTCTCTAAGTGGATGGCATATCCAAAGGTACGCTACGCCTGGCTAACACTCTGCTTCTTCCATTTGTTCTATAGAATTTTGATGCTGCCATAGATTCACGTATGCGATTAAATTTTGGGAATAAAAAGAAAAAGTGAAAATGAACACTGTTTTAAATTTATGAAGTATCCCCATTGTCATGAGCCGTTCAAATCTCTTAGCTTGAAATAGATATCACCGATGGTATAAGGATTTTGTGGTTTCTGGCGTCTGTAATCGCCTATCACCCTTATCAAATGGGCGACCACCATCTCTGCTGTGTATTACCGAAGTATGTTATTTAATTACCGCCTGATCGGTAAAAGTCGGGCTCCGCTTCAGGACAAGCTCAAGTTGTACGTGCTACAAAGAAACAAAGTCGCAGACCCCTGTATGCCAAAACTCCGTGGAGCGCTGCAGGCTGTATTCTACGCTGTGGTTATTCATGTATACTGCGTACAATAGCTGCGATAAAGAAAGATTGTTTCCGCTATTAAGGTGCACTCTAAGGCACGACATTTTCGCGTGAATATGCTGCGAATGCTTTGGTGATGAAAGATGGAATGAACTTAGAGGTGGCAAAGAAAGAGAGAGTTGAGAGTTTGGCATGAAATATCTTTCGTGACTCATTTGTTTATCTGGAATACTTTACGTCTCACGTAAGACAAATGAACGGGTGCGGCAATAGCATAGTTGCGAATGTGACCATAGAAAAATACTCGTAGTGTAGAAAGGTTTTCAGTCTGGCAAGAAACAAAGAAAAAAAAAACAACAATAAAAGAGCTCCAGGCCATTTTGCTACCCTCTGGGGCCAAAAGAGGCAACGACGTCTTCACCCCCTCCCCCCAACTCTATTCCCCTCCCTCCCTCCCTCTATCGGCCTAAAATGCTCACTGCGTGTGTCAGGCCTACCTGCATTAGATGAGCACAGATCTACTTGAAAGCACCCGTACTCCTCGTCTAACCTGTATAACGTTCTCATCAGTGAGCAGGAGAGCTCAGGTGCTTTCGTCTAAGATACACTCTACCGACTGTGGTGCCACTCACGTTGTAGAAAATACTTCGCATTGCTATCATCCCAGAAAACTTCGATTCTGAGGCAAATTTCAACTGAAGAAAAAGTAGCACATTTTTCTCCCAGAACTTGGAAATATATAAGCCTGCAAGGGAATGGCCCTGGAAATAAATATATTGCCTGCGGTGCTTCCTGCAGCTATTGCGTCGAAAGAGCATGAATAAACGTAGAGTATATTACACCCCTCTCACACAGGCATTGAAAATACCGTAGAACTGATAGTCTATGGACTCGAAGGCAATTCAGTGCTGCTACACGGGCGTTTCAATGGCCATCGACTAAACAGAACAACGCGGAACTCTATCGAGATTTCGAGTGCCTGCGAGCGTTGTCCAAAGTTGCTAGCGCTTATTTGAGTGGGTCCAACACGCACTATCGGACACGCGACATTCCCGGTACGAAAGCATGAACAGACATTACACTCTCAAACTTTAATGCAAGCAGAAACATTAGTCTGTACAATAATTTAATGATTATATCGGTCTGCTTAAAGCGCATTAATTTTGTACTCCCCATTGCAGAAGACGGAAACTCCAGCGGGACCAGTATTGCCAGAGCTTTTGAAAACTGCGACAACTAATTGTACAAAAGACAGTGCCTTTGAGGACAACTCAACTAGCCTTTAATAACAACTATAATGCTCCTATGACTCGAACATGTAGTTGAGATTTTTAAAAATATTTTTGTTATTGGCGCAAAACCGAAAGTAGATATTGTGGCGCCACACAATCTTGGCGTAAGAGACGAGAACCATTTCAATGGCCACTGAGATCTGCCGTGTAGCAGCGACACAACTCCTTTGAGTTCGATAGCGATTGCAAATCTCGAAGGCTCTGAACACGATGGCCATTGAAACTGGCCCTGTGACATCAGTATTACTTCGCCGCCCTTCTCTGTCTTTGCCAGATTACACGTATACTTCCGTGAAATCTGTGTGAAAAGTGTCACCTTCTCATCTTCGGCACAATTTCTGTAATACAAACGTCCAGCACAAGTTCGGAAGCACCCGTCAGACTGAATTTCGTGACAAAACCTATTCAAGTATTTTTTGTATCGTTTTGCTTGTATACGATACCACTTACATTTGGTACACAGTCAGGAATAATTTGTGAGGCCCGTTGGACCTGGAAGTTCAATTCTTTGGACACTGAGCTTGCAAATATTGACAACGTCGACTGCGCGTTCAGGAAGTAATATAGTTGCGGCGCCTCTTTTTGTCGCAGGCGTACTTTCTCAAGTCGCTTTTTTAATGCACGACGTTGCCCATAAAAGTAAAATGAAAAATAGATTATACGTAGATTTCTTGAAAAATGCCACAACATGCAGTATAGCGTCAAAAATCTTATTGCAGACAATCGAGTGGTCAGAATGTGCTGCGCTTTACGGTCGAGAGCCATCCTGCACATATGATATATGCATCAATTTTTTTTGTTTCTTGTGCTTGCTGTTGCTCTTTGCTAGTGTTTTGTGCTTTTGTTGTCTTAGCGCTGATGACAGCCGCGCAGCTACGTGAACATCAAAACACTTGAAAGCTGCAAAATTGCTGAAAATACACTAACATCATTATTGATGTCTTAAGGTTTCGCCTGTGTTCCAGACAAAACTAGTTTGCTTGAAATAAGTTTTTATATAGCTGCGGGACTGACTATATACGCTTCCTCTGTGAAATGGTAAGGGATGGTTTAACTCGAACAGCGTGCAGTGCAAAAGGTGTCATCCCATTAAAACCAGTGCCGAGCCTGGCTGCTGTTTTTAAACCTTCTATGCACATTGTCTCTTACGCATTACTGCTTTTGTCCTAAATACACTCCACTGTACTTGGCATCATAACGAGTACAACGTAAAGCGCAATGTATATAGAAAGCTCGAGAACAATAATTATGCGCGTAAATATGATGACATCATTAATGGACGCTGCACGAATTAACCCATGCATTGCTTTTATTGCGTGCATGCATCGAAATGATCAATCCTCTTTGTGAAAAGTTTTGACTGTGTTGCACTGTGTTGCTCTGTTTTGTTGTGGCTACCCGACGACCAGTGAATGCACCTTGTCTTGTCTGATTCGAGTATGATGACCAATGTTCGAATCATGTGCCTGCAGTGTGGCGCTTTAAGTGCCGGTTTATGTGCCGTCATTTCGTCCTTCTAGTGCCCCTTTTTTTGCACCACGGCGAGCCTATTAGTTACACTTCTTGCATGGTAACTAAAGCAAGAGGAATCGAACCGGCTGGCGAAGGCAGATCAGCCGCTAGGTATTCCACTTTCAAAACAATAAGGAGATTTAGAATAGGGAACCCAAGCTTAGAAGCCCCCTATTCACGCGGGCACGGCGGCCTTGCAGTGTCTGCTCGCGAGAGCTTTGAAGTAAAGGATCGGCTGCACTCGGATTACGTTAGCCGCTCGGAACGACATTTTGGTTAAAAAGTGAAGCGGTACATTGTAAAGCTCGCAAATTTAATTTCATTTACAATTTAATCTACGTCAGCATAGACGAAAATCCGTTTTCAATAATAAAAACAAGGTATATGAAATTTGATAGCGTGCAAGGTCTAAAGTGAAAACACCAAATTCTTGAACACCCTGCTCTTTCTGACGTCATATCATCATTACGACCAAACAGCGCATATTCGCTTTGCCTAGCAGCTGCCCAGATCCAGAACCAATCTTAAAATTTGGGTAGTTTTATCGAAAAATTTTGAGGCGCTGGAATTTTCAGACAAATGAAAAGCTTTGTGCACCATTAATGTGCTGTGCGATGTCAGTGCACGTTAAAGAACTCCAGGTGGTCTAAAAACATCAGGAGACCTTCACTACAACGTCCCTCATAGCCTCAGTTGCTTTGGGACGTTAAACCCCCCAAAACCCAAACAAACCCAAATATGCCGCGATTGCGAGACACAGTAAACGAAATCGGCGAATTGGTGTTGAGGCGAGCGCCCCGCTTCGACATATGCCGCTGTTTCCTGACCCCATCCAATGCCATAGGGACCGCGCTATTTCACTGGAGTTGGGTACAGCCTCTCCCGTAACCCAAAGACTAAATGCATTTTGCGTTTTGCGCATGCACGCTGGCACCTCGCAATTTCCTGTACCCCTAACCGAAATGTCCCTCTATTTAAAACTCTCCAATGACTGATCGTCGTATGTATATGGGACCGCTAATGGAAGCGGTGTGACAGCGGCTGGTGTATAAAAGATGAAGCGCAGAAAATATCACCACACAGGCGAAGGAAAGACAGGGAGTTGGCTGTTGCTTGGCTGCACTTACAGTGAAGCAATAGACAAGTAAACCAATCAGGCTCTGGGTTATAATATAGTTTAGGTCATTAATGTGCTGCCGTGATTAAGCAGGCCTACTCATGCGACAGGTTACTCTGGTTTTGGTAACGTTAGTGGAATGTGATTACTACAGCTTACGACTTCTCTGAAGTCAACAGAACAGAAGTAAAAACATCTAAAAAAGGAACGAAGAGCTATGTGAAACGGAAAAAATTGGCACATGCAACAGTTTTGTGAACGATCCGTTTAACAATGTGCAGGGCAGCCACTGCTTATGGTGAACATGGCATGCCGCACAGAGTGCGTCCATCGTCGTACGGGTAGCCACAGCTTATTGCTGATGATTTTGCTACACTACAGTGCTTCTTATTTGCTTGTGTGCTTGTTTCACGCTTGTCTATCATTTTTTATTGAGTGGTCGCCACATGCATTCGAGTTCTTGTTATGACAGATTTTCAATGATGCATACGGTATATAAAATGGCATAGATTGTCTGTTTTCAGAATCCATTTTCATTTTTGCTTGGTTGCGGCGAAATGGTATCAGGGTGTGTCAGTTGTATTGGTTTAACTTTGTGAAGGTGCAGTGAACTGGTTATTTCTGTGCTTTATTTATTTCGCCCGTCGGGCTGTTCACATGTGTTTCTTCAAATATTTAGTGATGATATTATCGGTTTCTTTACGTCCGAATAACTTTCCGTAGTGGTACGTGAAGAGGATTAATTATTTAATACAAAAAATTGGTTCCTGTGGTTACTTTTATCACAATAGTGCTGGAAATTAGACGGGTGCTTTTAAATCTGAAAGTGCGGCCTGATTTCTGCTTCAGTGTCCTTTTCATAAACTTTGCCACGCAAAATTCCAGTTACTGCAAAATGGAGGTGGCCTTCGATGATGTTTTATAAAATTTCTTATGAACGGGAAATCTTTTAATGCTCGTTTTCTCACCAGAAAAAGCCAAAAAGAGCCTATGGATAAGTTATCACTGTAAATTTAGGCGTTGCGCTAGTTTTATGACTGACCTGATTGCTGACATGCGGTCTTGTTAAATGTTCGCTTCATCGTTAGCACTGTTATGCATGATTGCTTCAATTCTTTTTTTTTTCTGATGGTCTTTGGAGCATGGTCGAGCGTTATGTGTCTGACTAAAAGTTTATATGAGAAAAGTACACGAATTAGTGCACCACCAGCGCGTATGAGTTTACTGCCTAATAAATGAAACCTTGAAAGTTACATTCTTTACCTAATTTGTATAAGCTGTCTGAGTAAACAGCCATTATGCAAATTTTGGTCTCTTACAGCGATATAAAGTTTTCAGCTTTTTTCTCAGCCTCTTTGAGTTTCGACGAGGAAAGTGCTCAAATAGTGTGGTGTGAAAAATGTGGTTTAACATGCTTAAACGCTAAGCGTATTATCCGCGGAAAATCATGTCTCGATTTCGGTTCCTTGCGTCGACTGCTGTTTGCGAACTCCTTTTCTGCCTGTGCTGAAATATGTCCGTCAATTCCTGCTTGCTGCATTGCCTAGCACTGTGGGCAAATAGTGCCCGCAGCTATTTCGCTGAGGCACTGGAACGCAACATGGGAATTTGATCATCTTGCCTCTTGATGTAGGTCAACATCTACATGCGTTATAGTAAAATGTTTGCTCTGTCTGCAGGTGCAAAACAGTTGAACTGTTCTGAATAAAAAAGAGTGATCTTCACTAGACATGTGTCAGGCAATAAGATTATGTGCATAAAGAGTACAATTAAATGACTGCAAGGTAAGTGTTAAGATTTGTATGCACACAAAATTAAAGCCTGCTTCTTTCCGACAACATCGCTAGCTTGTGACAAAACAGCTTTCTGTACTGCGTTTAATTTAACTTCCCCAAGAGGATGGCATACTGTTAAGAGCCGCGAACAAGTAGATACGTAGATAGCAATTTTCTTCCGACGTCTATAGGACACATGAACGACACTACTGAAGAAAGGTAAGAGACACAAGAAGTGCATAAAAAATTTCTGCATTGAAAACGTACACAGAAAATGGTGGTGTTCAAGGGCGTCCGCAAAACATTTTGCAGGGGAGGGAGGGGGGAAGGGGATCCCGTTGCTTGTAGTCGATAGAGGGCAACAAAAAATAGTGGAGGGAGACGGTATGAAAGCACAAAATTCACTATTTGCGGTCTTTAAGACGAAGATGTCTTCCCGCACAAGTTTACTGTAGCAACTATTCTCCCATAATTTCTACGTGCAGATGACCTGGCGAAAAGCCAGAAGTTCTCATTATTTCAGCTGAATGACAGAAGCTGCCCTAAGGAATAAGTTCGAGTTAGTAACTTTCTTACTCTGGGATTTAAAATACGATGCCGATTTGATGAATTTTTGCGAGACAAGGTTTGAATCACATGATTAGTGCTACCTGCTCCATGGATATGAGTGGTTTTCTAGAGAGAAACGTTGTGCTGGCGTTTTTATGTGCGTACATTGCACTCATCAATATAAAACAATACCCGAATACACTGTTGATCTTTGGAGAAAATTTTTCAATATTTAAAATTGCAAGGTAATGTTATGGAGATATTGAAGATAATGGTCCATTCTTCCAATATGTAGCAAAATATTTCTTTTGTAGCGCTTCCATCGCCAGCATCGCGAAGTTAAGACTGCCATAGAAAACGAATGGGGAACACTTGTGACGATAGCAAAAAACTATTAATAAAAAATGCCAGCCTGTCGACGAGAGATCTGCTGCTATAGAGGTTTTTGTAGTGAAATCTTACAATGCATGAAAAATTTGCATTCGCAAACTCGTTCCCGTTCAAAAGCGCTTTTGTCCCGAATTGGCGGGCATGGTTTCACATTGCAGTGTTCTTAAACATTATTTTGGATCGGTGCCCAAATTTTTTCAGTTTATGAAACGCCTATTTGAATCTTATCGGAGAATGCAATATAAATGCCTTTTTGGAAAACACAGTTTGCCTGCCATTCCAAGAAATGTCTAATCCTATTCATTTACAAACAATGTATATTCACCCACAGGGATAACAGCTCTGAAACTGAAGCCACGATTGAACTTTACATCACAAGTTTTCCTCCAGAAGAAATTCAGTCCAGGAACATAATGTGTGCTATAAGCGATCACCTAGCAATATTTTCCGTGCTACCTAACAAAGTCTTACATACCTTGCCCCATCACAAAATGAACAAGGGAGGGGAAAACCTCAGGTTGCTGGAGCCAACGTTTCGACAAGGGGACTTGCCTTCGTCTGGGCCCAGACGAAGACAAGTCCCCTTGTCGAAACGTTGGCTCCAGCAACCTGAGGTTTTCCCCTCCCTTGTTCATTTTGTGATCGCAAAGGACCATCTACCACACCCTCTCTCTACCATGGATACCTTGCCCCATGTTTACTTATCGCGGTTATATTCAAAGAAAACTGCGAATAAGTTCATCGATCACCTCTCTGGTTGTGATTGGGAAACAGTGGCAAAAGAAAACCGAAAAAAAAGCATACAAGACTTTTCTTGCCTTTATATAGACGAGTATAACAGCCTTCCATTTACAATTCGAAAAATAAAAAAGAAAATAAGAACTTCATAGATGAGTTACGACCTGCACGGTATATATTTAAAGAAAATAACATACTCTTGAAAGTGTCTTTAAGTACTAAGGATTAAAAATACCTTAAACTATTTAATAAAAAGTGAAACAAATTAGATGCTGGCATTAAGAAAGCTAAATGCTGTGTTGTGTTGTGTTGGATTTATTGGCGCATAAGCAGCTAAGGCTATCATGCTCCAAGAACAAGGTATGGAAAAAATATGCTTGAGCAGAGTTTGAAAACAAAGTGGATAAAAACGGTGGTGTAAAGGACCTAAAAGTTATTTTTACTAACTAGGAAAGCTAAATGCGAATAATATGAAAACGAATTCTCAGGTATTATAGAAAATAAATGCTTCATATGAAGAACGATAAGGGAAATATCAAAATCGCAATCGGACTAAAAGACCTGTTCCTACACAAGAATTGACTAACAAAAACTTCGCAAATATTTTAAATACACAGTGCTAGAAGTTGGTGCTTCAATTTTTACTCCCGTTACAACACTGTGTGAACAATACATGATGGTAAAATGCTCTTTAAAATTATTCCTGCTCCAGCTTGCCCAGAAGAAGTATTGGACATAATCGTGTCATTAAAAGAAAATTGCTACTCGGGTTCTAAAGATGTTAATTCTATTCCTCCCAAAGCCACGGCTGCTCATAAAACTCCGGTTTTCACATGTGTATGCAAGTGCATACTTCGAACAGGGATATTTACAAATCAAATCAAGGTCGCACACGCTTCAGCTATTCATAAGGGCTGCTCTGTTGACAACTTGAATAACTATAGGCCAATATCGGTTCTTCTGGTGTCATATAAATTCGCGGAGCATACAATAAACAAGGCAATTACCGCTTTTTTGCACACACACAACTCGATGGTAAACGAGCAGTTCGGATTTAGAAGAATAAGACATCGGATATCGCACTACTTCACATCAAAGAAAA
The DNA here is from genome assembly GCF_055824585.1 of Amblyomma mixtum. Classification (NCBI taxonomy): domain Eukaryota; kingdom Metazoa; phylum Arthropoda; class Arachnida; order Ixodida; family Ixodidae; genus Amblyomma; species Amblyomma mixtum. Next base: position 87,806,266 of record NC_143017.1, on the reverse strand, counting down.
CATGCTTGACAACACTAAAAAGCTAAAGCCTAATTTGGGTGTATTACTTGATCTCAAGAAAGCCATTGATTCTGTCAAGCATGAAATATTATTAAGAAAGCTCACATTTCATGCAATTCGACATATAGCATATACACTCATAGAAAGCTATTCAACTTACAGATGACAATATAGTATAATAAATCATACCAAAGCTAACCAAGATACTATTAAATATATATTTCCACAGTGATTTGTTTTAGGACCTACAATATTTTTACTATATATAAACGACATTGTAAACACCACAAGTTGCTCTAAAATATTATGCGCAGATGAAACTAATATATTTTCGCAGGTCACGATGAAAGCCCGATTTTTAGACAGCCAAATGAATAACTTCAATATTTTAACTCGTCGTAAATTTCCAGTAAACGAGACATCAACATAAATAAAACGTAATATCTAATTTTTAAACCAAAAGGCAGCGAAAGGGAAAATTACTTCAATTTGACATTCTGCAATAATTTCATCGACCAATCCACTACAACTCTCTTTCTGAGTGTTTTATTCCACGAAAACTTACTCTGGAATCCGCACATAAGTGCCCTCCGAACTGAACTTTCTCTTGCTGTTGGTATACAAAATAGATTGCGCGACTAGTTGCCAATATCAGTAAAACTACGAATATATTAGGCTCTTTTCCACTGACGCTTCCTTGAATGGTAAAGTACAACTCAAAGAAGCCTGAATAATCTGCAGTATTTCCAGAAGCGATCAGTATGTGCTATTTGAAACGTTTAAGAAACAGAAGATTGCTTTCCGTACGTTAAGAATTTCCGAATATTAGTAAGCTATTCAAATGTAAGTTATAACTCGAAATCACTCGGCGCTTTATGTTAGACAGGTCACTATTTGAGGTTGAATAGCATAAAAATATACGCTATATGAGTTTAGGAAGCATGAAATAATGAAAAGACATCGCACGAATTACGGAGATCCTAGGTTATGAACACAAATACCCAGCCTGCTGAATCTATATCTAGTCATCTTTGAATTACTATCGACTTAGTATTGAATTACTATCTGTGAATTACTCAGCTTCGAACTAAGAAAATACAAGCATATATACGTTACGGGATAAAAGAGGTACACACATTATTTTGTGCCATGTGGATGCTCATCCTTCTGCACAGAAACAGCAAATACTTCCCACTCGTAAAAATTAATTTAGACGTATTTCCATTTAGTACTTTACTGGTACTTTACCTTCCATAATGTGCATAAGCATGCATATAATACTCCTGGTATTTTCAGTTACCGTGTTTTTGATGTAGCTGTACTTACATAGATGCTTCCTATGTATTGGATCCGAAACATGGTTGTGAAATTTTGTCTGATCTATTGTATTAAAAGTACTTTCTCTGAATTTTTTAGGAAGTTGCCACTGGTCTCAAAGGTAGGATGGCTTCGTTAGGCGGGAAAATACCTTTATCCTTCTCACCCAGGACGAACTTTGTATTTTTTTCGCAAATAAATCATATCGCTTGTACAACTACTAGTATTTAACTATACAGATCAAACAAAAATTAGAAATGGAAAAATTTCTCCTGTCACTTTTCGTCTTCCCTGATTACTTTGGTGACCACTTCAAAATCTTCTATTCGCCTCTTTCTTATTTAGTCGTTGCTTGTTACATTCTTCCGTTCCGGCCGCCAAATCCCGCCGTTACAGCGTGCGCACTGTTCCATATTGTACAGACGCACCGCAGACGTCTTGATGAGAGTGTGGCTTGCTGGATATTTACATGGTTCACATTTCTCTGAAGCGCTTGACACTCGTTCTCATACACCGAAAACTAAACAAGGTACGCAATGTTACGTATATAGCGCTTCCAGGAATAAAAAAAACGCATCTAATAACTACCCTATTTAGATAGATACACCCATGCACAAAACTTGGCTTGAGTTTCATTTAACTGGGACCAAAATAGCTATGGGGTGCTTGCTATCTTATCGTGTTGAAAGCGCTCGCATAGTAAGGATACTATTGGTCTCTCTGACTTTAGTGCAATATACAAGCTTACAAATTTTTTTAGGGCCGAATATATGGGACAGGTTTGGGTGCTTGGGAGATAGGGAGGTCGAAATTTCATCAGGGGAAGAGGTAAAGGGGGTTTACGAGGAGAGGTGACGCCACAGGAGGGTGTTAAACTCCTCCTACTAAGCGTATAGAGGGGGCACCATTTCCTGCTAAATGTAGCTGGAAAATTATCCCAAAACTCACCTTCTCGCAACAAGAATACGCAAATATCTAAAAAGAAAACACCAAGCTTTTATCTCAGTATCGTTAGCTATCTTTAATAGCCATGGAGCACAGCCAAGCTTTATTTCACTGTCTTGACATTACTGGCAAGATTAGTCATACTGTGTAACGCGTAAAGTTGGATCGCAATCCTGAATGGCGTTTCGTACTGATGTGTGGGACCTGAGTGTGCTGATCAAGCTGCGTACATTTATGCCAGTGAATAAAAAATATACTATAAGAACTTCTAGAGGGCGCGGTAGCCGCCCCCTCCCCCTTCATGGACGCCCATGGTTGTGAGGCAGAATAAAAAGAAGAAAACATTTATGAGAGGACATTTTCTCCAACCTCGACGTACTGGGTGGAATAACAAATCTGCAACTCTGTAGAAAACAGAATGGACAGGAACACTTTCCAAGCTGTTGAGTGTCGCTCGACCGTACTCTGTATCTTTACTTAAGAAAAAAAAAACGAAACAAAAATAATCCATTGCCACTTTTGAAACATGACACGACGCGCTTACGCAGAAACAAATCCTAAAAAGTCTGCCCAGCCATTTCTATCAAGCTTCGACAACGCAGGAAGAAAAAATAAGGAAATAGAATAAGCCGCACCATGCAAAAGAGAAAATCAAACAAATGATGAGGAAGCAACGGCTTCGCCAGCCTAGAAAAACAAATAAAAAGTCCTTGGAAAGAAATAATTCACAGAAATAAAGAGGAGCCAAGAGTGAGACTCTCTACGACCAGTGTAGGGCCAACATTGGCGCGTACGCGGCCGACGCCATTGTACGCTCAGCGGGCATTCCTTCGAAAGCAGCATTTTCTGCTGCTGCCCCGAGGTCTCGGTTATGACCAGCCCGCAAGGAGGCCCGCTCTCTTCCCCTTCCCCCTCTCCCAGCCATCCCTCGCGCTGGTTTCGATTCGCAGAATGGCATAATAGCGGCCTCCGCTCCAGCGACGTGCTATGGCGCCCGCGCGGCTGGCTGACTGCACGGCCGCACTGTTACTGAAGGAAGCGCAAGATGAAGGGAGGTGGTGTTGGAGGAGGGTAGAAATGCACCCCCCATCGCCACCCAACCCCCCCCCGTTGTCGGTGGCCACAGCTCGCGAACATAGACGCGCGCTCGACTGCGAAGAACGTCTTTTAGCCTAGTCGGGCTCCCCTCTCCCGGATCGCGACCACCACGCCCCTGCTGCCCGGTGGTGAAGCGTCGAACAAAAGAGAAGCAGTGCTGAAAAGGAGCAAAGCAAAGTAAAAGAAAGCCGCCGCCAGCGCCGCTCTTTGAGCTTACTCCTAACTAACTACGCCTCCGAGAAGAACCAGGTTATTTTAGGTGCCCTGATGTTACGAGTTCAGATGTAGCACCACCGCTTATTGACTGGGCATGTGAGGCTATAGCTTGTGGTGGCTGGCGGAAGTTACCGCAAGCATAATCTTCGGGTTTTACAGGCGCTAGCTTTCCGTGGCCTTCACTGCCTGGCGAAGGAATGGCGTCTACATTTAAATGCACTTCCGTGCGCGTCCTGGTGATCGCAGCTATGCTTGTCAAGAGAATGTTGCGAAGGCGGAAGTGAAAGAAAAAGAGAATAGCTTTAGAATATTTCATTCGAAGGAAATACGCGAAATCAGTTGTCCTTTGAAGGTTGGATATGAAGCTGTAGACTTTCCAAATCAGTTGTGAATTACGTTAATGATTCGGAGTTTTTCGGGACAAAAAGCTCTATCTTTTCTTCATTGCCTACAGAAGCCAAAATATACTTTTTCAGGGATGTGGGCGTCTAATTCAAGATGTATGGGAGACGTCAAATATGCGCAGCAATATAACAGCTTTGACGATCACTTTTTTTTCTCAACTGTTTGCGATTTCTTGCGTCAGTGTGCGCGATAAGCTTTCCTCGGCAACATTACAGCTTGCAGGTAACGAAGGAGTGCCAATTATCTGGGTAACTATGCCCGTGATACACCCGACAAACCATCTGCCCATAACACATTCCCCTCGCACGCCAACATAGTGTGATATAACTTATTTTGGATTCATCTGATGCAGGGTCATAAATGTCGCATGAGTTAATGTCCACTAAGCGCTTTTAGCTACAGTTGCTTAAAAAACGTGCTAACCTAACATTATAGTGTGGCTGCGAAAGGAAAACAACATAGCCTGGGCGTCCAAGATTATTGAATTTTTTGTGTAAGCAGTGTATTCTAGTATACACTAAAACACCTTAAATTAGATAAATGCAGCAATCGCCAAAGCAACAAATGTGCTATCCGAATTAGGAAATGTTAGTCATCCAGATTTCGGTTCTATCCATTTACATTCTACGTTTATGTAGGCTAAGCTACTTCCCTGCATTGCGACTACGCATGGGTGCTCTGATTAATTATAACGGTCCCGAGAAACAAACATGCGTGCCCTTATTAGCGATGAAATCTTCTTGTTATCCCCTTGTGCGCACTACTTGAACTGTAAAACAGAAAAAAAAAAGAATGCGTAAGCATACAGTTCTGAATTAATGCAGCTTGTTTTCATTTATCTTAGTGCGCTGATGACCCTTGAATAACCTCAGTATAAGGGCAGATTTATAGTGGACGCTTTAGGGGAAAGAGGAGGGGTTATTGTATTTGAGCAATGCATTTTTCGCACTTTCTTCTTAGAAGAAAAATACAGTTTTCATGGTTTGCCCAGTAGAAAATTCCAACTGAAAGGAGGCATAACCACCCTATATCTCCCGCCTATATCCGTCACTGCCTCCGTAGCCGACGTCACAGATAGCAAAGGACCTTAGGAAACCCCAATTCCATACGGCCAGCACATGTCTTCCCCTCACGCATAAGTTGCGGCATGCAAACATTAGCAAGAGTGCTTACCCCACAACGAACTGACGCACTCACTTGTTCCACGATAGACCGTTATGAATTCTTCGAACTCCAAACCCACATTTAACCTCTATATTGCGGTAAGATGACATTATTCCACTAAATATCTTGTGTTTTATCATTTTTGGCCTCTCTGTGCACTTGGAAGTGACTTGTACAGCGACAGTTATTCCGTGTTTATTTATTTTTCTTTTAGTTTAATGCCTTTTATATTTTCTTATTGCGTTCATGAGCTTCCATTCTGCCATTTTTTGATTCAGTACCCCGCTGCAGCCCTTCCATGTTATCTTTGGGGCGTGGGAAAATTACACTGGTACTCTCTTGAACTTGAAAATAAATTATCGTTCCATCCACCCTCGTCAATAAGTTGTCATTATGTGCAGCAGCAGTGGGGCTTTATAGCTATACCTGTTTATGTAATACATTGTGCGATACGGCTGAAATGATTACGCGTTCTGTGTGGTGCAGCGTTACACAACACGCAGATCTCTCAAGCCATGGCCTAGTGGTACTTTTGGATCCTGAAGCATTCAGCCTAAAAGAAAATGTTTGATTGCACCCAGCTCTTGGTGTCAGACACCATGGGTACTGTGGGATAGCAGTAAGTCGATGTGTCCGCGTTTCAACATATATTTGGGTTAAGCATGCACACAGAGGTGAAAAGTGCTGCAATCTAGGCTGTCATGCAGGCATTCTGCATATTTAGGGCATGCACGTAAAAACGAGGTTGTACGGTAAAGCTAAAGGGCGCTGATAGCTTGTTCTTTCAATGACGCTGATTAGAGGCATCCATAAATAAATCACGAAGCCACGTGAATTTGCAAAAATAAATATGGGCGTTTGTATAAAACGTCCTGCACGAGCATATCACGAATATCATTTTCATCTCCATTTTTCCTTGAAATAAAGCTGGATTATTTTGCAGTCTAGTCCACGCATGTTCTTTCCTTCCTTCCCGACGAAGTCGCAGTACCAAGTTAACAGCGCAAATCCTAAAACAGCTGCTAATTTGTGTCTTGTTATACACGTGCCCGCCCATCATTCTATTTCTTGCTGCTCTCGCAGTTTTACTGGACGGTATAAAGGATCACCATATGATCAGCATTGAAATCCTTTTTGCGGTTTTCATAGTTAGGTGAAAACAGTTTTCATAGTTTTCCCAGTTTCATATTTTTGCGGTTTTCATAGCTAGATGAATGAGAAGTCTGTAAGAGCGAGAGCCAAGTTTTTGAACTATTACCAACCATCTCCACTCCCTCCTTTGTTATTTCTTTGTATTCTGAGAAAATTGCTCTGCAAATGCCGAGCTCAAGAAGGCCAAACTAGGGATGCATAATATTGTGAGAAAATTTGAGTGGCCGTGTCGAAATCAATTATCTCAATGCTCAACCAATTGCAAATACGAGACATGTATGTGCATAAAATATGCACAAAAGAAAGTAGTGTTAGGGCGGAAATATAGATGGCGCTACGAGTACTGATCATTGCTTCCGTTAGAGGGCGGTTAGTATGCGTCCGTAAATTCCGTTTCCGGTCATGGTTGTGAGAAAATGCGAGTAGGAGGGAAGCTGTGATATGCAGCTGCACCAACGGCAATATATCTTCTAGGAAAACTTTAGTGCATTAAGTGCGAGAAGCAAAGTTATTGCAATGTTCGTGCCTCCTTTATGAAAACGAAAGAGCGAAAAATGCTCCAAATGGCTCGGTGCACACCGCAGCTGGAACGCCTACCGTTATGCATGCACTTCGATGCTGAAAGTGACGCACACAGGCTTCAGTACACTGTAGAGATTACTGGCGATCGACCGCCTTCACTTGTCCACCCATCTAAAATGCTTCCTGAGCTTATGGAACGCCCGATTTTCCCTGACCAGACCTTTCATGAGCCTTCTTAGGCTACAGCCTTCATGCCAGCTCCACTATATATATATATAAGGTAAAGTCACCAGAAAGTGAAAAACATAACAGGATTCAATTCGCGACGTTTCGGCTGGAGGACCTTTTTCGAGTGTATTACAGTATTCGAAACAAGGAGCTTTTATAGCTGCTTTATATATATATATATATATATATATATATATATATATATATATATATATATATATATAGAGAGAGAGAGAGAGAGAGAGAGAGAGAACGGTAGTCATAAGGGAGAAGTTAGTGGTCTGCCTGCAGTAGGTTATTTTTCTTCAATATTAACGCAACCACTAGAGATGTCTCCCTGAAAAAAAAACGAAAACAGATAGGCTTGTGACCATATATCTGGAGCATTACTGTTTCTCTAGTGTCGCCGTTTGCACTGTTTAAAAGTCCTGGAGATGTATAAAGATTCAGGTGAAGTTTGGCAATCCAACAATCTGTGCAGCTGGTAATCGTCCCTCAAAAAAGCTGCACGGTCCCATTTTGGCCATCGTTGTAACGTTCTGTCCTCGTTCTTGCATATTACTCGTGGGGACGGTGGGCGTTCTGTGCTCTGAATTGATTCTGACTGGTCTATTCGAACATCGGCAGATGGGTCCCGTAAACACCAATCAGGGAGCAGGAAAAACACATGTCGGTACATAATTTTAGCGTCGCGGTGCCGAAAATTACCCAAATTATATAGCATCTTGAAGCAGCGGGTTGCTCAGAGACGACACAAATTCTCGAGCGCATAAGCTATGCCACAATAATCAAATTCAGTTTAATCAAAGCACCTGCTTTAAGAAAACAGTTTAGGAGAAAGCTTCCGTGCCGTTCTCACATGTTTTTGCACCTACTTACGCATGGCTATGCATATACATCCCGCGTTTGTCTTTAAGTCCCGGGATGACTTGGTAGCGAAAAGACAGAAAAAAGGATCAGAATGCTTGTAAAATTTATTTATTTATTTTCTAGTTTATACATTAAATCCAGATTTTCTCCTTGTTAAAGAAGCAAGTGAACAAAGAAATTTTAATTCCGTATTGTTCATTATCTGATTTGACCGTGTTTGTCTATTTATTTCTTTCTGCTCACATTCTGCTTTGGTCCATACATTACTTTTGTATTTGACATTTGTAATTCTTTTGGAAAGACCAATAGTGCTACTAATAAATGGCATTCCCTTTCGTTTGTGACTCGTTCCGATGGTAAATACGTGATGGTGGCTTTATATACTTGTCTTTATTCTTCGGCTCCTTTTAAACATGCTTCATCTCAGACCACCTTTTTTCTGGAAATAAAGAAATTTCGCGTCAAAGCGACACTTGGGCAATTAGGTACACAGTAGTGCACGACTTCGAAGTAATTTCGAGCACCTGGGTTATTTCACATGCCTCAGAATCGCAGTACACCAGCATTTCTGCATTTCTGTACTATCCGAATGCCACTTGGATCGCACTCCTGGGTTTGTTCTTTCATACTTATGAAGTGCCGCGGCAAGGGGGTCTGTGTTTTTTTATCTAAACACGACCGAACAAGAGAGACCGCACCTGTGTTCAGCACTGCACGTGGTGCCAAAGTGGAAGCTGCATGTCTCTCTGAACAGCATTCTAGAGTAACAGTTCGTTCGCATTGTTTTACAAAAAAAAAAAATAAAAACTCGTTTTGCACCGAGGAACTCTCATGGCAAAATTTTCGGCCACCGTGTATGCTTTCTCTGGCGTTCCTATTTTGTCGGCAGGGCGGAAATACAATGAAACACTCGCAAACGGTTGAACAAGCGCTGAAGGATAGAAGGCACATTCTTTTCGAAATTAAAACCAGCACAGAAGAAAAGCCCCGGGGAGCAACGCATCGCGAGTGCAGGGCTGCGGAGCATCACCAACTGAGAAAAGCCTGCGTGCTTCGGGACTCCGTCAACACTGAGAAAAAAAAATAAATAAAGGATAGGAAGAAGGAAAAGAAACGAAAGAAGCGCAGATAGAAAAACGAAACCGTTTGCACCGCGAGCAAAACGCTCCAGCCGCCGGCGGGTTCAGATGGGGAAAACAGGCTCCCAGCGGCTGCAGGGACCAGGGATTGCACTCCCCACCAACAAAATAAAGCGATGCAGAAAAGAGGGACAGATGCGCGGCGCTGTGGGCACGCCGCGGTCGCTAGGGAACAGAGCAAAAGCCCGGCACGACACGGAACGGAACCGGCGTTTGCCCTGGCGGGAGAGCGTGCTTCTTTTTCTGATTGGAAGCCCAGCCAGGGGGGCACCCTATGGGCGGTCCCCGCGCGCTCTGCTCTCCTTTGTGCACAGTCGGCGACGGCGCGCAGACGCAGAGAACGAGGGGGACAGATAGAAGCGAAGGACTCGAACGGAGGGCAACGCGCGCCGATTTTTTTCCTTCTTTTGCTTCCCGTTATCTGTAGTTTGTTTACTCGGATGCTCTGCACAGCCTCACTACTACGCGCCGACTCAAAGGAAAAAAAAAAAAGGTAAAGGAAAGGGGAATACATGGCGAAACTGAGGAGAATGGTAGCTGTAAAACCGGCAAAAATTTTTTTGCTTCACGTCGCGCCTCTTCGTTCTTCAACCGCTCCAACATAGATGCGCATGTTGTCGAATGTGCATGGATGCGAGGAAATGCTGCTTGAAAGTGTCAATAGAAAATGTGACCTCGAAAGGACCAGTCTGCATTGGGTGCTCTAAAGATGGCACGGATGCAAGCTCACGCTGCGCGCGGTTCTTTTACAAAGCGCACCGTGGCAACCACAAAGTCACCCAAAAAGGGGCACCCTGAACCACCCACGAGTCTTTAGAAAACGTACCGAAGAGAGAAGGACAACACAGAATGTTTCAGGCCCGTGGTCGTCGAATCCTTGACAGCCGGTGAGAAACAGGCTTCGTCGAATGCTGTAGAAGGTCCGTGCTTGTCACAATATCTGTGGTCGTTCCTATTGGGTGCCTTTCAACACGCCATTCCAGCGGCGGCGTGTTGGTTGGAAACGGCAGGAAGGGACCAACTGCTGGAGCTTTGTGGAACACCGGCTGGACACCCATCTGTGCTTTAAGATCGTACTTGACCTCAAATTTATGCTTCGCTACACCTGGCTATACAGGGTTCCCAAACAACTGTGATAGTTGTGGACAAGGATGCCGGCGCTTGACTCAAACTGGTGCTCCTCTAGAGCTTGGAGAGCCCGGGGCACTTTTGAATCCGTCATGCTCTGTTTTTTTTCTGTGAATGTATTCAACTCTGTACGCTTTTTGAGACCTAGAAACGGATACTAGTTTAACGTTTTCGAGGCCTGATATTCTCCTCTCATCTGTTCCTCGACGGTACACTAGGGAGTGTGCTAGCTTTAAAAAGAGAATAATTATTCAGCTTTGTACATCAGTAATGAAATGTGCTCACAGCTTCCTTGTTTTTAAAGTCTGGCTGCTTGTTCTCCATTGGTTTTGAAACTTCTTTTGGTTTTAACAGTTCTGTTCCTCCTAAGTGAAATGCTAACCACTTGAAACATATATTCGGTTTCCGATAATAAGTGCTGACATAACAGATTTTTGTTCTATCTTGAGACCATTGGAGAATGGATTAGCGTTTTGAGTCCATCACAAGCTGGTACTAGCCACAACTGCGAGATATAAAGTCACAGTAAGAAGCGTATGCTTTCAGATGCGGTCTGAGTTCTTCCGCAATACGTTTCACCGACAAATACAAAAGTAGCAGAGATATTAGAAGTGTGGTCTGGAAACTTCATATAATAGAAATAAAAGGAAAGGAATAGAAGGAAAAGAAGGAGGAAGAAAGGAAAAAGGAGGAAGAATAGAACGAAATTATGCGTTTACAGGGCACAAACGTGGAATTATTGTCGGCCTATGGGGTACATCGACTTGCGAAAGAATTAGGGCTGAACAGACTAACGCAAAAGAACATGAAGGAACAGAAACCTTCTTCCGACGGACCTGTCTTCAAATGATCGTAGGAAATTATTGCCGCCGTACACAGCCCGTTAACACCGTATATATTAACGATATTTGTTAACAATAATCACAGGACTATAGAAATTATGACATACTCCCTAATTTATTTCTTGCGGCAGAACTAGTCATAAATAGTTACAACTTATTTTCGTATGTGAAGCAAGCTGACGAGAGCAGGTCAGTCTGCTAAAGTTTCAGCAATAGAATTTCAGACGCAAAGAAACGTTTGCGCCTCTGTAGCACCAGTAACAGCTTGCTGCATACACACATAATATTTGATGTGTCTGTATGTGTAAAAAGATAAATTTGTCTCAACGAAATGAGTGTACATCGAGCCCATGACCCCTTCACACAATGTAGCGAGCGGGCTTCTGCAGACTTTTCCCGTGCGGGTTACTCCTATTATCTCAATTTACCCTGTCCCGCTTGCCACACTTAACCTTGCACCGTGGAAAACAGACCTAGAAAGCCTGTCGATTTCACCTGTCCTCATCGCATCCCTTAAAGGGATATTGAAGCAAAATCTTAAAATTGAACAGAAACACTGAAAATAGACTCTCGGAATGTTATTACACCGAAATATAGTCGTCACTTCGCATATTTTTCAGCGGAGGGTTTTATTTTCGATGTTTTATGAGCGTGCGCCAAGCCCTCCCGGCCAGCGCGAGGTGAAGAGCATGACGTCAGACACCCTCGCAAGACAGGCAACCGGTCTCGTCACGCGCGATGTCGCACTGCAGTTTGGGTAGACCAAGCGATAAGGGTCCGACGAGTGCGACGCAAAACTGGCAAAACCCGCGAGTAGCGGTGGCCATCGTGCTCCTGCGGAAACAGTGGGCGCGCGGGTGTTATGACGTCTAGTCACAGATTCAACAGGCGGCTGCCAGGCGCAATGATACGGCAATAAATCGCGACAATAACGCGCTATCCGCCTTTTTTCGCTGAAATGTCTGTCGCATTTATCAGTTTTAGCAATCAAGCTCTTGTTTACATGAAAAAGAGCAGCTCCGAAAGTTTGGTTCAGTATGTCTTTTAAAAAAGAAAGAAAGAAGCGGGCTTGCCTACCTCAATTGAGATGCGGCGACGATACACTGCCTTTTTCACGAGCTCATCCACAGCCTCTATACACAGGCTCTTTGGAGGCCATATCGTTCGCGCTTAACATCTCGTAAACTGCTACCCGAGCGCAAGCACGTTGTATACTCCCACCCGTCTCATGCCCCACACACCTACCGCAGCTTGGAAAGCCCATGTACGTCTGTATATGACAACACAGTGTGCTGTATATAACAAACCACCGTTCCAGACTAAAGCTTATTCTGCGAAGCGGAGTCGCGCCTGAAGGAAAAAAAAAGAATGTGCAGAAAAGACAAAAACAAAACAAAGAAGGTCAGGAGGGTAGGGGGGGGGGGGTGGACGTGTGGAAGAAGAGACCACCCCCGTGGTCCGTATATACACAACCCCTGCACTGAAAAAAAAGAGAAATGGTGAGATAGCTCAGGGCCAGGGTATTCCGTCCCAAGCGGCGGACGTAAAACTCTCAACAGCCGCGCAAGTCCGCATGCAGCGGGCCGCTGGCCCGAGGCTCCCGTTTTTACGACTTTACAGCTGTTTCTGGTCGCGCGCGAACGCGGCGCGACGACAGCTAAGCTGCCTGGCGCGTATGTGTGTATTCACAAGTTCGCGTGCCGCGGGCGTGCTCCTGCACGGGTGAAGAAATCGGACGGGATGCTCACAGCACCTTGTGCGGGCACGCGACAGAGAGTAATACAGAGATAGAGAGAGGGGAAGAGAAAGAGAGTGGGCGACACAGATAGAGAAGAAGAAAAAGAAACCATGATAACGAGAGGCGATGCGTAAGCCTGCCTCGCATTCACATCGGGGTTGCGAGACAGGAAGTTTTCGTTTCACAGCTTGGTGGACAGATCCGCGCGTCAAGTGAAGGAGGCCTTGGAGGCTGAAGAAGGAGCCAACGACGACTCCACGCGTCAGGCTCCCCAAGTGTTCTGCGGCTGCCAAGTTGGCGGCGAACTCAAACCTGCGCTCGTGAGAGAATGTAAATCACTTTGGTTTTTATGGAGTTCCCGGCGCTGCCGTGGAGGAGAGGTTGTTCTGAACTGATGGCTCGCTCGATGCGTTTGCCTTCGGCGCCTACCGCGTTACACTTTTCTGTCCGCGGCACGCTCGCAGACGTCTTCCTCCTCACCTTTTTTTTTTATTTAAAAAAAAAAAGAAGAAGAAAAAAAGTGCGCTTCTATTTGTCGCTCGCGCGCGCGTTCTTAGGCGCCTTGCGTGCTTGTTATAGGGTCTGGCGTTTTGTAGAACAGCTGAAAGAATGCCTTGTCAGTTACGTAATGATGCTTGTTCGGTGTCTTTGCGACGGGCATATCACCTTAGTCTCTGCGCGCTGGGCAAGCATGGAAAGGAATTCAGGAAGTGCCCATGCAGCTGGCATTACGTTTGTTCCTTCAGTTGAAACGTGTCTTTTTTTGTGTGCTTTTAATGAAGGGGCGAGTTTGGCAGCCTCAAGGATGTCATTCAAAGCTGCGTTCTTGAAAATAGTGAATGCAGTTTAAACGGGGATGCAGGAAGTTCGTTGAAAAATATGCGAAAGGCATTTTCGGAAGCCGAATTAACTCACTCGCACATTGTTCACGCAGCCAGAGTATATGGTCCAACTTATCCCATTACGCTTCATCCAGTTCAAAAAGATCTAAAACGTAGCACTGCGGGAAATTTTTGTTTCTTGAAGGGCATGCTTAAGTCGCATTTGCATACCCATTGCTCACTTTTAGCCCGTAATATCGTGTATTATTACCATGCGCTAATCCTAAATTAGGAACTAATTCGTTACCTTGTAAGTCAGGAACACATGATTTCCGATCAATTTCGTCCAACACGCTAGCTGCACCATCCATCTGAACAAAACAAGGATCAATCCCATCTTCGTTCTTGCTAAAAAGCTGTGCATTAAGTTATCACAAACTATTATGTGCGATATGTGATTTAGTTCATATAAAAAAAAAAAAAGCAATCAGAACACTTACACTCTTGGTAATATAACAAAAACTATACAAAGATGAATTTTTTTGTACTTTTTGTAGCTATTAGTTCTTGTTTACTCCCTTTTTGTCCCAATTTTGTACCAATTTTGGACTTCTCACACAACTCCTGGCCAGGGGTCCTTCTTTTATAAAGGGTAAAATGTAAAACCATGGAATAAACAAAACATTTCTTATTCTGATTCTTTCCTAGTGGGAATACAGTTCTCTGCGATTGCTTGTCAACATAAGCGAGCCCACACACCGAAAACTACTTCACACCAAAGGCATCGTTCATCAGTTAGCATGTGGAAATTTTCGCGCAACCAGGGCGCTCCTTTGTTGCTGCGCGGTGCGTAGTGTTCAAATGAGTATATTATATCCCGACATCAGTAGCGCTCGTCAAAAACGACGTTGACTAAGCCTGGAAACTAATGAGTATATTATAACCCGACGCCAGTGCTGGTCGAGCACGACGTTTACTAAGCCTGGAAACAGTGTTGCTGACAACCAGTAGCTACGACTTATACCCAGTGCCAAATTAACGAACTTTCGAAACACACCCGTATGTAAAACTTGGTTCATGATTATTGGACACTTCTGCTTGGGCCAGTCAGATTTTCCGACAAAAGAATAGTCAATATTCCCATTCCGATAAGCATGTGAGTTGGCGAATCGCAGCAGTTAAAGGGACAACATTCAAAGTGCTAGCCAACCAGGGGAACTACGAATTGCATTGTGAATCCAGACCGAAGGCCTCAACAATGAACGCACAGCAGACCAGTTTAGTGCATAAAATATGCGAAAACAGTAGTTTTTGTAGCACCGGATAGATGGCGCTGCATGTAGTTTAATTTGCATGTACTGCAGGTTACTCACAGAAGAAAGATTTTACATATATTCAAGAGTGTGGAAGCTGATGTGTCACAGCTGCATTTTTTTGTTGGTTTGGGTACCTCCGCAGTGACTAGAGGAAACACAAAATAGATCAGTGTAGTCACAAGGCGTTGCTGTTGTGTATGTTGACACTACAAGCTTTTAGCTTTCTCTTAGGAGGAAAAAACAAGTAGCTATAGCTTGAAGCATCCTCCCCCCTTCCCCTTTCCCCTGCTACCTCCCTAACCTCCTTTTGAGTTCTTATTCCAAAGCCCACTTCCCGCAGATGTGAATCACGTGAGCATACAGATTGCGTGCTATTATAGGTCAGCTGGTCACGCAAAGTCTGTTCTCATTGGACAAAAGTGGACCACGTGATTTCCGAGTAATGCCGCCCATGAGCTTTCTTTTCCGATGCGCGAACTGGTAAGGCGTCCGTCCAGCTTTGGCAACGTCACTGATACCGCTATTGTCGTGAAATTGGATACACTTAGGCAGCTCATCCGCCAGTAAGTGAAACAATAGTCAATCGCTCGCAATAACCCGTGCCTAATTAGCGTATTACAATACACTCCGAACGAAGTCGCACAATTACCCATGCATTACAAGTACATTAGAATGCAGTTCTTTCCTTGTGGTGCGTCATATATGTATTTACATAAAACATACGAACAACCCATGCAAGCGCTATTGCACTGGCATGTGCCCAGTTGTGATAATGATGTTTATGAGAATGAATCCAGCTACTTCGACTTGTCAATATTTGCAGCTTCAGTACTGTCGAAAGTAGTGCCACTGACAATGGCTGTGTTATTGCATTAATTTATTTGTGGTAGTCTCTTCATCATCATATTTTCATCATATATTTATTCCCATCGTGCGATGCAAGAATACACAAAGATATTTCAGACCTCGGCTGCTGTAAACTGCAACTCAGTTTTTTTTTTTCAATAGCATTGATTCATCAGTAACGCCACCGTGATAAAACTATGATGGTGACTTTCATTTTGTATTTTTTGTAACTATATTTGTTTCCTTGCTGAACCCGCTATTTTCTTTTCCCTGAATTGGCATCATTACCACCACGATGCCACTATTGTGATGAATTCTTATTTGTATTATATATGTACCTAGCCTGTTCACCTGTATTGTCTCCTTTGTATCCACTCCTGCATGCGCCCGAGAAAGGCCTGCAGTATCTGTAAATAAATAAATAAATAAATAAATAAATAAATAAATAAATAAATAAATAAATAAATAAATAAATAAATAAATAAATAAACAGGAGGAGGTCCCGAAGTCAGCAATGTCTGCTCTTGCCTTTCGTTTTTGGTTAATGGGGTTTTAACGTCCCGAAGCGACTCAGGCTATGAGGTACGCCGAAGTGAAGGGCTCCGGAAATTTCGACGACCTTGGGCTCTTTAACGTGCACTGCCATCGCACAGTACACTGGTCTCTAGAATTTCGCCTACATCGAAATTCGACCGCTGCACGCGGGATTGAACCGCGTTTTTCAGCTCAACAGCCGAGCGCCATAACCACTGAGCCAACGCGGCGGCCTGTTTTCGTCAAAGGATGACTTGGTGTATTCGTATCCACCTCCATTGGCCCATATTTATCACTACTTGTGGTCCTAAGAAGATGTGTAGGAGCACTCGGTGCTAATATTACGGGCCAAGTCGCTTTTCGCGTGTTTGAGGCAACAGTTGGTTTCAGAAAGCCGTCCGCTGTTAGTATGAATAACTTAAGTTTGCAGCAGGTATTGAACAGCTAAAAGTTAGGTAACTTCACCGCAGCCCCAGATGCGTCAAGCATTAAGACATGGTTTACAATATATTGAGCGTATTAAAATTTACTGCGTATTTTTGCGGTTTAAATAAACTGTTCAAAAGTGGTCCACAAAGTGACGCGCGTTACTGTCTCATTGATTCACTTGACAACGAGCGTTACAAACCTGACAACATTGAAACGAATATCTGTATTTTTCAACCTGTAAATAGATCAGTCGAAGGGCGGCAACCACGCTGACTGGAGGCGCGTTTTCACCGCCTAGTCGCGAAGGTCGCACGGCTGGTTTTGGCTATTTTTCGACGGTCATGGCATTGAACACAATTCCTTCAGGACGGTGACTCACTAAACATTTTTTTTTTGTGACACGACAGACAGCGTCCTCAACCATTTAGCAGCTTCACAGGAAATTACGTCTCGATGCGTATCATTTGTTTACATTCGTCGTCACGAAGACGTGGCTCTCCTCGTGGGCAGGAAAATTGCTGACATGGGATGCTTTTAGTGACTGTTAGTGGCTGCTAAGAAAACTCCTTTTCGTCTGTTCTATCTCTGTTTTGATGAAAACAGCAAAGGGGGAGGCTGCTCAGTCATCTTCTCACTAACGGTAATGCGCAAAGGAACCCTCACTAAAGACTGTCCCTTCAGGAGTCTTGATGCCTGCGCGTAGAACCATATAAATTTGCATACTGTGCATGAAAATGAAGGAAAATAACAGATTATATATTACACTTTACGTCACAACCATCTGTAAAGAATACTACTGAGTAATTACTCCCTTAATAAAGAATACTACTGCACAAACAGGCGTTCACCCGGGGGGGGGGGGGGGGGGGGTGATACCGAATGCATAATCACATGGGGACAACGAAAAAAACGTTTTGGATGCGAAAGTCGAAGTGATGAATCCCGCATGAAGTGCATGGTCTGACCGAACTCAATACAAGGGCCCTAACCACGACATCTAAGTTTTTGGTCTCTCTCTACACAAGTCGCCCAAGTAGGGATGAAATGGGCGCTCCTCAATTCACCAGTGGCGCTCTTACACTCGCATACATTCCATTCACAAGCAACTATAAATACCTCGTCACTGCTTTTCTCGAAATAGAAGCGACTGACATCGCGGTTTTTATACTTCAGCAGCCAGCGAACACAGAGAAGAAGCACAAAAGGGTCTAAACCGAGCTAAACGAGAAGAAACATCACGTCACAGAACTACACAGGTGTCGCGCGGAGCAGTTTTGTGTGGCACCGAAACAAAAAAAAGAGCCGTTCACGCCAGTTCCTCGATGGCATATAGGTTTTGTGCCGAGAGCCCACGCATATTCTCCGCTTCCTGGGAATTCTGCCAACGGGACCGCGTGCTCAGTGCCGGCACGGCCGATCATACATCACGCCTCGCAGACCTTCTTTCTTTCGCGCCAGCGTGATTTGTGGAGCTCGAAATAAAAGTAAGAAGAGAAAGACAGCGAAAGGAAGGTGGAAAGAATAGGAATAACGAAACGGAAAACGCGCAGGTATATAGGCGTCTGGAGAAACACGCGGAAATAACCTGTGCACGTCGCGCACCTGACCCCGAACCGACGCTTGCGACGCGCAAACGCGCGAGGGCGCTGCTCATACTGCGCACGCTTTAGGAGGAGGAGGAGGTAAAAGGAGGGCTTGGTGACACCGCCCACGAGCGCAGGAACCGTGACGCAATTGGCTGGCGCGTCGCGCGCTTGAGCGGTGCCCCAGACCGGACAATACGCGCGGTTCGTGCAGTTCAATTTCACAGCGCGTTGAGCATATACCTGTACATGGGTGTCCCTGACGGTATAAAAATGGAGAACCGTGGTCGGCGCGGAACGCGGTGTCAGTCACGGCTTTTTATGTTCACAACGAAGGTCTGGGCACTACGTACAAAAATGCACTTATGTAGTCCTTTAACCTCCCCCACCATAAACACCATCTCGACCGGAAAGGAAAGCGAATGAAAATTAAAACCGAAATCAATTATAGTGAAAGGGTGAAAGACAGGGCACAGATCAGGTTACGGCGCAGTTTCTCATGTTACGGGGCCTTTTTTTCATCCGGCTTTTTCGGGCACAAAACAGCCAGACAGAAGTACTCATCGTTGCGTGAACTCCTTTTGACAACGTTGTGCATCCATGGTTCTACCCTACTTTTCGCCACTAAACAAGGGTATAAACAGCATGGATGGCTCTGTAATCGTTCCCGTTATATATACGTTCAAATCAGAGAAATGCTTAGTATTCAATTATTTTTTGCTAGGCGTACATAAAGGCATAAACACGAAGTAAATGTAGGCGAATGACGACCAATATTAACACGCTAAACACGCTCGTAGCTTTTTCTCGTTTTAATATCCTCATGCTGAGATAGAAATGACAACCGTCTTGCATATGCGCTTTCGAAATGTCGCGCAAGTCACGACTCCTATGTATATTAGGTGTTCATATAGGCACGGAGCCCGCCCTCAGTGAATATGAAAGAATTCCCCATGCAAATGAACTTCCGGGCACCAAGCTTTTTGTCGCTTCTCCTCAGTGAGCCTATCACAATATATCTTTCATACCGGTGAAATCCTTTCTATTCGTTACCTAGTATGTCAGCTATGATGCAGATTCTATAAATCTCGGCAATTTTCATTTCTTCCGACAGAACGCCTCGATCTGCTAACATTCTTGATAATCTAAGCAAATCCAAAGCGCCAGCTGCAAAATGTGAAACAAACGAGGTATGCTTAAAGATAAGTTCACGCAAAAGCCACCCCTAACGGCTAAGTATGTCAGCTATGATGCAGATTCTATAAATCTCGGCAATTTTCATTTCTTCCGAGAGAACGCCTCGATCTGCTAACATTCTTGATAATCTAAGCAAATCCAAAGAGCCAGCTGCAAAATGTGAAACAAACGAGGTATGCTGAAAGATAAGTTCATGCAAAAGCCACCCCTAACGGCTAAACAGGCTAAAATTTCTATGGTCGTAATGCTTCATTGGCAGATGATGGAGCGCTTTCGAATATTTCTATCGATTTGCTATATGCGCTTGACTATCTGCAGTCAGTTTTATCATCCCTATACATTCAGAAATAACCAAACTAGGTAGATTTAATTTTGCTGCAGTAATATTGTCCTGAATAAATATTAGTCTTGTTTTTTTTTCATTGCAGGGCCATTTGTAAT
Source organism: Amblyomma mixtum (assembly GCF_055824585.1). NCBI lineage: Eukaryota > Metazoa > Arthropoda > Arachnida > Ixodida > Ixodidae > Amblyomma > Amblyomma mixtum. The sequence goes on along the minus strand of NC_143017.1, from coordinate 87,786,335 downwards.
AAAATCCAGGGAGTTAGTTCATGACTTTTTATCGACGTTTTCAATGCCTGGCCATCACAGGGTTAAAACTCTGACGTGCTCCAAACATGGTTTTGTCTCGGTCAAACATGTTCAGTGCTTTATGGAAACTTCTTAAAACTGTGTGTCATGCATACTCGCCAGAGGCAGTTATCAGCAGTTATGCTGACTCAACATGTTGACAGTAACGCACACCGAAAAGCGTTCAAGCGAGTGCTCAACATTGGCTCGTTCTTCTAATCCCGCTCAGAAAAGATGCGTCTGTCCACTTCTGGTGTATTACGTCGTTTTGATGATGAGAGCAGTTTTTATTATTGGTTATTCAATAAAAATTTCATACCAAACTAAGCATAGGGAATATCATTTAGCTCCTTGGTTTCAGTGACTGTCACCTTCCGTCATGTAGGCTATTTCAGGTAAGACAGCGTCTTCTTAACGCTTAAAAGTCCACATTAGTATAACATTACGATTTTAACGTAGCGGACAACACACTGTTTTGTTTTTTGAGAGAGACTGCCTTGATTGACAGATTGTGACTGTTTCCCGTTCCTTCTCTCTTTCCTCTTTAATTCCCCTCATTCCCTACCCATGTGCAGGGCAGCCAACCGGAATCCTTTCTGGTTAACATCCCTGCCTTTCCTTTCTGTCTGTATCTATCACTTAACGTAGCGGAGACATGAGTGTTAGATGTATACGGGTAAGCTAGAATATGTCTGCGTTAGTACGTCTCTGCAATTTTAATAGTCTATCATTCAGTGACTCGCATAGTGGGCAGGTGCCCAAGAGTGTGTGTGTGTGTGTGTGTGTATTGGGGGGGGGGGGAGTAAAATCTTGATGTGCAATTTTTTTTTGTTACATTTGACCAACCTATAAATGATCTGGGAGACATAGACAGCTGACTTTTTTTTTTCAGCTTCATATAAAGAAAGGTGCGAAGACGCTGAACTATAGTCGGATACAACTCAAGAAGGAAGTGCAAAATGTCTCTGAAAGGAGCCTCTCTAGCCAATGCATCGGCCGATTCTCTCCCTTGACCGTTTCATCCACTCTCTCCCCCCCCCCCCCCCCCCTGACCGATTCCCTTGGTCCAACTAGCCTGAATTCACAGGAGATTGTCTATAATTCGGGAACAATCACGGCTTAATCGGATTAACCACGGTGTCACGAAAATAGGTCGACGCCATTGGCTTGAGGGCCTCGATTGTGAATTATCTGCCCCTTCATTGTTAGTTGTATCCGACTCTAGAACGGTGCACATCTACGCTTTAGTTTTTAGCTATAGCTGATGTTTTTCTGCAAAAAAAGCGGAAGAAAAACAAAACAATATCTGAAGGAAAAAAGAAAACAAAAAGTGAATTTCTGCTAAAACAATCCTTCTAGTTAAATGAAGCGAAATCATGACCTATTTAGAGTCTTTGCTGAAAAAGTAGGTCTTAAATTTGCCTCAAAACACATGGGACGTATACACTCCAACTTGTGCTCTTAGTCATGTCTGAAATTTGCTGGTCAGCATTGTAGCGAAATTTAGTAATTGGTGCGTGAAACTTTTTTGTTTCCAAGCGTGTAATTTATATTCCAGTCTATTTCTATATCGCTACCGCATATAAGCTTTTTTTAAGGACTCTATCATTCGGTCTCAGAAACTTAAAGCATTTTTTATATAGCTACGCTTTTGTGAATAGGACTTCTTTCCTTATGTTTTGAGCATATACATATACTGTATTGACCAATTGAGAGCATGTCGATGCACACCTTGACTTCATCTATTCTTCTGTTTTTTTTTTTTGTTCTCCAGCCTCTACCAATTAATGATGTCCGTGTATGTGCCAAGTCTCCTCAGTAACTTTTTGCCCTGGTGGTCATGAGATTGCAATTTTACCGCCGAATGAAATGCAAACACGACAGTTAAAATGGTAGTAACCAAACAAGAGGAGTTGACTTGCGGTTGACTTATTTTAAAGCATTTCATTACCACTTTGATGGCGTGAAGAACGCGGCGTGAAGCCCTGTATGTATTTACTTTTTAGCAGGTCAAATTTATGTCTTCGTGTTTTGGTGGTAAAGTTTGCCCTCTCGCATTTTCTATTGACACCTATGGTATTTTGTACAAATAAACAAATTTATTTGGTTCCAATGAATGCTTTAAATAGGCACGTAGACACAGCGAAAACTCCTGTGACTCCTCGGAACGACGTTAATGAGTCGCCGACGGCGATGGCACGACAAAAAGCAAACTTGGGTGCAATAACGTTTGCTATAGTCTCATTACGTAACCTGTCATCGCTAGTCCTCCTGTAGGAAGCTTCTAAAACAAGCAAGTGAAGTGTAAGAAAAACGGAGATATGAACTCCGTCAAATTGTTCCGGCGTTGAAACCGGGCCCCGTTTGTTGGCGTTCGAAAGTTCTAAATACACAAAGTGCCCGCGACGAAATAAACGCCCTCTTTCGAGCACGTTCTGAATCAATAAACAAGCTGCCAGCGTACACTTGACTTCGCGAGAAAGCCGTCACACGGGCAATCTCCACTTCATTCAACTGACCTCTCCCTTCTGAAAAACCGGCAACTGGGCGGGGGTGGTGCAAACGCTTCGCTGTCTGCTGTGCGAAGACATTTCGCAGACGTTCGAGTCAAGCACGCAGTGCTCTGTCTAAACAGAGGGGCTTCTTAAAGAGAGAAATAGAAAAAAAAAAGAGAGAGAAAGAGAAAGGGAGAGAAAAGGAAAGAGGGATACACACGCAGCAACTCAAGCACACCGCGCGCAGCCCCTTTGCGGTGTACCCCGCACTGCACCGCCATCTTCTTCCATGGACGCGCTGGGAAGGGAGCACTGGGAAGTGTCTTCCACAACACGGGAAATGTCCAGCGACAACCTCGAGGGGCAGTTCCGGGCACGAGCAGTACCGCAACAGCGATGGCTTCTAAATATACGTTAGATGCTCACACGTGAACCCTCACACTCACATCTCCGAATTCCTTGGGCCGACGTTGGACCCACCTCGGGCCGCTGCTTTGCCCTCGGGCTCGCTGTGTAAAGCCATCCCCGCCGCAAAAGCAGCAACAGCGCCACCACAGAAGCCCCCAGTTAAGGGGCGAGGCACAAATAGCGGGTGCCTTATCGGGGGACACCTGCGCCCTGATATAGGAAGCCTCTTCCCTCCTTCGTACGCAACGACCCCTATACGGCAGCGTATATATATACGTTACGCGGCGAGAGAGCCATCCCGTCGCTGCCAACGACGGAGATAACTTCTCCGGAAAGACCGTCGCCCGCTGCGCTCGATACATTATCGAGCTCGGGAGTCAGCGCTTTTTCGGCTTCTATAGAAAGGCGGTGTATAGTGCGGCAGAGCGCATCGCAGTCCTTAGAGGTCGACCTTTATGCTGTGGTTTCGTTCTTCCGTTAGATCAAGTTCTCTTCATTCCAGTCTTACAGCTGCTAAAATGGCGTAAAGCGAAGAAAATAGCCCGTCACTACAGCATATGTGAGTGCTTTAAGATATTTTCGATTCGACAGGCTGTGAGCATGTCATGGAATTGATTATTAGCAAAACAGCAGAAACAACAAGAAAAAGGCGGCAATAGCAAAACACGTAAATGAAGTTTGCACACTCACAGCCCATTTATACAGAGCGAAGACAAATTTTGCTTAGTGTTATAGCTTGTTTTCGGTATTGTTTACTGGCTGTCACGGACGCTGTCTTGACACTTTCTGGCTAGAGAAGCCCCGGTCATGAAAATAAGGCTCATGCTGAACGAAATCGGATTTATAACATGTACACAGGCGAATCTGCCGTGAACTTTCTCGGTGCTTCAGTTCGAACGCTGTGATGACAAAGCACTTTAGTCCATCGTTTCGTATCGTGCAACATAAAACCTTTGCACCTAATATCTGGAATGATAAGGAAGACCCGAACAGTGTTGATTGCATGGGCGAGGAGTCTGTCATTGCACTGAGCAAAATGTATTCCTAAAAGATATAACGGCGTCTTAATTTCTCGACAAAAAAACAAGAAACACCTGTGTTCACGGGATTGCACAGGGTTCCTTTATCACCAGCTGCAAAAGACAGTCACAATTAAAATATGGTTTGGTTTGGTTTATGGGGTTTAACGTCCCAAAGCGACTAAGGCTATGAGAGATGCCGTAGTGGAGGGCTCCGGAAATTTCGACCAACTGGGGTTCTTTAACGTGCACTGACATCGCACAGTACACGTGCCTCTAGAATTTCTCCTCCAAAGAAATTCTAGCCGCCGCGGCCGGGATCGAACCCGCGTATTTCGGGTCAGCAGCCGAGCACCGTAGCCACTCAGCCACCGCGGCGGCCAATTAAAAAATATATGAAAATTTCTGAATTTTAGGCTCGTTCAGAATAGTGGGATTTCTGTAGCTTTTGAATGATATATAACACGTCGGGGTTTTTCAGGCTTCCTTTGAGATGTAAAGTGTGGGAAAAAAAAGTGGCCGTGACCAAAGGCAGCATCATTCAGTTTTCGTTCATTTGCATTATTTTACGCCATTTCAAATTCATTTATTAAGCGATATCTCGCTTTTGATTTTTCAACTTTCTCTTTGAAACCACAACGATTTCTGGCTGCTAGCTGCATTGTTTAGCATGCGCTTATCAATATTGATAAAATGGCAGTTGGCCTGTCAACCAAATAATTCTGGCCAGGTGCCTACAAACAACGTTTTCAAGAGTAAAGACTGTTCAGAGAGCTGATGATGATGCAATTTAATGCTTTAATGGTAGAAATAAGGGAAGGATCAAAGTGTTTAAGTAGTTATGTGTCAGTCCTTACCGCTTTCGCGTCCATCGGGACATATTCGGACCCACGACGGATACAAAAAAAAGGTGTTCCAAAGTTACCGGTTTATGAAAAGCCCAAAAAGAAAAAAAAAACATGGAAAGAAGCTGCGCTTATGCAGAGAGTAAGAAAGACTGTAAGCAAGGAACATCCTAGTGTAGTAATTCCTGTTCCGATTGTACACACACGATTATGTTCTTGTATACCTGGCCAGTAGGTTGGCTTATGCTCCAGCTCGCATAATTTTTTTAGTAGCAGCAGTAATGTCCGCACAAAACTTACGGCGGCAGTTTCTATCAACAGACACAGAGTACGGCAATGGGAGCGTCAATATCCATTACAACGGCCAATTTAGTAATAGAAGCCTTGGAAGGAAAGGTACTAGCCACCTTCAATCCTGCACCGAAAGTATTCTACCCCTACGTAGATGACTGTTTCGGCATTTTGAAGAAGGAAGTCGTCTCACGCTTTCTGGACAGCCTAGACGCCGAGAATGCGCATATACAATTCACCTTGGTACTGGAGAAAGACAGCTCATTACCTTTCTTGGATGTACTGGTCCGCAGGGATGAGGGTGCCCTCACCTTCTCCGTCTACAGGAAGCCTACGCACAAAGGGTCGCTGCCTCAATTTCATGTTTTGTCATGCGGCCGGCCACCAGACGTCAGTGGTATCATCCTTAAGAACACGTGCCGTACACATCCGCTCAGGTGGCAATTCATTGGAAAAAGAACTCAGGACGATCCGCCGTGAGCTGACTTATAACGGCTACCTTATAGTCGCTTTGTCTGCACGATTGAGAGGCGTATATTGAAGCCGGAAACACAGAGTAACCAGACATTCCAGGCACGTGCAGCCGTTCCTTACGTACAGGGAATCAGCGAGACACTATCGCGCGTATTTTCAAAATACGACATGCGCATTGCCCACATGCCGACCAGCCAGCTCCGTAATCAGCTCGTGAACGTGAAAGAGAGTCTGCCGATTGAAGTGTTTCCAGGCGTCATCTACCAGATTCCATATGATGATTTCCCCCAGGTTCACACTGACGAAACGGGAACGTTCTCGGACGGCTTAACGGCCACAAGCGCGACGTAAGAAATAATAATCACACGACGAACGCCATTGCCGAGCATGTGCAAGAACATGGTCACACGATTGACTGGGACGACACCACTGTCGTCGCGAAGGAAAGGAACGTGTCATCTCGGCGGCTGCTGGAATCTCTAATCATCCAATCGACACCAGCCACCATGAACCGGATGCAAGAAACTATGCCACCCATCTACGCACTGTCTTTACGCAACGTGTTGCGTGTATAAGTCGCGATGATTCCTTGTCCCTCTCAGTGATGAGGGAACCCATACGAGGTTCTGAAACGTCTCGAATTTCTTGACCTGGTCAGTGACCGTGTTCTTTTTCCTTTAATTCAATGCCTGACCAGAAGGAATTTCGTCGAGCCACTGATTATGTTAATCTACGGTAAATAGTCTACTCAATCTCGATGAGCATTTAATAAATATTATGCGTTTGAAACTAAGGAAGTTTACTCAGTACAAATAAAAGGAATTTTTAAAAGTAAGGTTTCCACTGCAGGCCCAAATTTGCGTCTAGCAAATGTTCGTGCAAACGATTATTACCGCAGCTTTGATTATGCAACGTTACAGAATATTTTAGGGCTAGCACTTCTAAAATCTCTCTGATTCTATTCTGCGAACACATCAAGGGTGTATTTATGGTTGCCCGCCGCCGCTGCTTTCTGTATAGAGCTGTCTATTGCATCCAAGAAAACGGTGTTAAAGTATCAGTAAATATGAAAAAGACCTCTCCTGGTGACATAGGTTCGAGCCTATTCCTAACAAATACCATGAATTCCATCCAGATATTATGAGTGGGATATTGTCTGTCTCCCTATCTAGAGTGAATTCTGCGTAACTCTTGTTATATCATCCCATAGCGACAGGAAGGGGACTGGATTGCTGATACTTTCACATTATGATCAGAACTACGCTCACGCAAGAAGGGCGATATGAATAAGGAGACCACACTGCGTGGTTCGAGGACACTGCGGAGTGATTCTATAAAAGTGCGCCTATGAACTAAAGACGTACGAAGGCACATTAACTGATAGAGGTGCGCTCAGGAACGAAAGCCAGAAGAAGGAACAACACCAAAGCCAAGTCTGAGCATTTTCTGAGGTGAACTTGATAAAACTTCTCTCAGGAAAGAAACACTTCGGAGGCTGAGGGTGAGTGCTAGTGAGTAACTGATATGAGCACTTGTATCTTCTCCCTTCTTTGTTTTGCGCTACGGAACCTCAGGACGACGCTAATAGATAACACCACTGCGAAGAGCCTTTTTTGAGGTAACCTGGTAAAACTGCCAACGAGCGCCAAGACGAAAAAACACCTGTGCGATGTTTGAGTACCTTTCGGAAAAACATGATGAAAAGTGGGCTAAAGAAGACATGTATAGAAGGAATGAAGTGATGTTCTGCAGTTTTCTCCCTCATCTTTGTGGCCGAGCGTAGTTTTTACCATATGTTACCGGAAAAGGCAATTACTAAACAAATTAAACCGCCAAGTGCAATTTTATAAACTCTCTGTCGCTACCGCAAATAGGGCCCAAGACTCTGGTGGAACATTTTTCTACTGTTCCTTTAAGGGAACAGCAAGAAGTCATATTCTTGTCCGCTTCCCACTTCCCACACACGTTCATTGAACTCTTCATTGCCTTGTTTTGAATTTACTCGTTTATGAGCGCCGCATGGATCTGGAGATACACACCTGCTGTTGTTTATCCACCTGCTTCATCTTTATAAGGATTATGCAGGTAATCAGAAGAGGGAAAAAGCAAAACGAAAAGATAGCCTCGTTTAACACGGCGTGCAAAATCTGGCCTGCTCGCTGATGACATTAACAGCACCTACAGCCAGACAAATAATAACTTTATATGTGAGGCCAGTGTCCGAAGAGGTACACGCAGAGAGAGAGAGAGAGAAAAAAAAAGAAAGGCTGCACCCTGTATAGCTATAAGCCAGAAATACGCTGTCTATACGGCAGCAGTCTGGGTGAACGCTATAGCATAAATCATCCCCAAAGCGACAACTACTTCTACGCGGGACAGATAACCGCCACGGTACTTAAAATTCTCAGATATGAATGTTCGACACGAACACAAAGAATAGACCGGTCGCGCTCGACGTGGTGGAACATCTCTCCAACCCCGCGAATCCACAGAGGGTATTCTTTTAAAACTATTTATGTCTAACCTTTCCTCTTCAACTTTCTTCCTCTTTTCATGCTGCCGCCTTTTATACAACCGACAGGCGTGAAGGCGCTGCACTCAAAATTGTGCTCCAAGAAGAAGACGACAAAGCAGCGACCTCTCGACTGGGGGGAGTCAAACGTCCTCAACAAGCAACGCCTATATAAACAACAACAAACAACCACATGTATCTCTCGCGCTTCAAACCGCAGGATGCTTCCTCGCAGCGCTAAAACAGGTTTCGCACTTTTCGATGTATTTTACTTCTTTTTCGTCGCCATGTGTATGCATGTGTGTGTTCGTGTGTACAACACGGTAGTGCACAGCCAAAACCACACCCTCCCCTCGCACATCGTTCAATGTGCGCGGCAGAGGCTTCTCAATGATTTAAACGCGTAGAAATGCGAAGCCACCAGGGCAAAAGCCAAAACGCGGCCGTAAATCCTCGGGGAAGAGCCGTGCGCTCGTGAGGGTGCCGGAACAGGACCGCCCGCTGGGGCTTTCGACATTGCGACCAACAATACTGCGTGCCTGCGCCGAGTTCGAACATCTGTAACGACGATCGCGATGCCTGCATGCATGGCTGCACGGGCCAGCAGAGCATGCATCCGCGATGTGTTTCCGCCCGTTCCCATATACACAGCCACGACACCGTTTGCAGTGAGAGGGAGGGTGAGGAACACATGTATACTCATGCAGAGACTACACCGATGGCGAACGCACGGCTTTCTCTAATCAACAACAAAACTGTCATTCACGGGAACCTCCCGCGGTAGCCTCCGCGCTGGAAGGCGGCAGCCTCGGATGGAAGCATCTGCGCTCAAGAGAAAGGCGGAGAAGATTTATGGTCGGAACATCATATCCTGGGTGTCTCGTCCATCAAGGACAGCCATCGAGGCCCACAGTTCGCGGCGTGCGCGCAGTGCAATATCGCTTCTTTCTCTATGGACTCCCCCTCTGTGCCTCCCTCCTTTGTAAGGCTTAAGACGCGGCCCTCACACCTGAGTCGAATTTTTGAAGGCAGCCAGCGCATAATGAAAAAACGATGTCAGGTTTAGAACGCGGACGACGAGTCCCATTGTTTCGCCGAAACCGAACGACGCGACCCTTCTTTGTGGGCTGCACAAGAAGCGCGAATGTATGCAGGATGAGGGGAGCTCCGTGCGTTGAAGGCACACGTCTATTCTTCTCAGCTTCATTTTGAACTCGTATACAGACAGGGACCAAATGCTGTTCACCTGGTGCGGAACAATGTGGTAACAGCGTTGCTTCTTCGCGCGTTTTTTTATGCTGTATCTGTTTCTGTTTTTGTGTGTATGCATAGCGCTGCGTGCGGAGTTCCTCATTTGTGCATATGCACGTGTAGTTCGCTTTGATTTATTCGTTGCGAGGCGAGGTGAAAGTGCGGTGCTCTGGACGATTTGTATTCGGAGAACAGCATCCTTGACACACAAGGTGACACTGTTCGACGTAATGAGGCCCTTCGTGATTTTGTCATACACTTGAAATACCCAGGTGGAACAACATCACCTGAGCGACTTCAGCTTGAGACGCGAGGAAGCCCGCGGAGGTACAGGCATGCAAGGATACCGGGCATCCTTGGGCTGCTTGGGCAGTGTCTTCTTTAAGCAGTTCCCCCAGCTTGTAAGTTCAAGGGCAACATTAGAAAAGTAATATGAGTCTATTGAGTGCACTGTTTCTCCGAGTTCTCAAGCGTATTGCTTTCTAATTACTTGACGAACGTCATGAGAATTTGGTTTTGTGTAACGAAGCAATTGTGCATGCTCTGCTTGCGTACTTTTGGCACGCTCGGAAGCCTCCAGCGTTCATTACAGTTCATGAATTTGACCCGTGACAACTTATTTCTGGGAACCGCGGTCAGGATGGACATGTTATACGAACCAGAATAGTTCAATTACAAGAAATGACGGCTCATCAAAGCAGAATAGCTTTCTTAGATGGCTAACTTGGCTATGCTATGAAATACATGCTGAAAAGTTGCGGATTAGCGCACTTGTCTTCGAGAAGTGTAAACACGCGCATATGCGTGATGGAATTCTGGCGCAAAATGTTTTGAATAACCTCGAATGTAGTAAAACTACTAATAGCCGCAAGGACGTCAGCAATATATGAAGAATACGAATTACCCCAGGTTTCATGAAAAAAAAAAACAATGCCAAGAAAGAATACTTCGCGAAATAATATTCGATCCAGAGGGAAAACTTATTGGTGCAACCTTGAAGGAGTTTCGTTTGTTCAGCTTGTTCTATTTTTTTCACATTTATTATTGCTCAAGCATTGTTTACTTTCCTCTAGAACTACTATTCGCACGGCGATGATGTAGAGGACGCCATATTGCCATCCAATGAGCATAAAATTGAACAAAAATAATTACGGAAATTATACAGCGACGCCTTTCAACTTACTGAACCAGAATATCGAAGGTACCTAGCTCGAATCCCGATGTCACTTAAAGTATTCACTGGAAAAAGAACCGACTCAGAAATGGATCGAAGAGATGAATGCATGGGGCGATGCAGCCTGATATAACAGGGCGAGTTTATAATAGGAATAACTGTGGCCAACGAGAAAGCCCAAAATCATATTCAGGTCCAAGTGATAAAAAGACGAGCGATAGCGGCAAAGTGAAGGCCCAAAAAGAAAGAAGTGTGGATTGCAGAAAATAAAACGCGAGTTGTTGATACGTTCTAGCTATGGCTGAAAGGGCTTACGCGGGAAGTGCAGTGTAGAGAAAATACAAGCGGTGGCAATAAGTGCCCAGACAGGGAGACCGTAGCCAGGGGCCTTAGGGGTGGTGTGAATAGAAAACTTGCTTGCATAGGGTTACCGTGGCTCCTTTAGGACAGGGTTCACAGTAGGTGAATCGGAGAGGCCTTTGCCCATGACTTTGAACATGGTGTCACTTATTACTATGCGGATGATGATCCTAGCTCCTTGGTGAACGTTGAGGCTCGAGTGAGCGTTAAAGTGTTCAAAGTTTTTCAAGGCATATGCACCCCGTATAATAGACAAAGCAAGTCAAAACTGCATTTTTTCCTCCTGTACAAGTGAAACCCTTCCACACTGCGTACTCTTGAGTACTAGGAAGGAAACAAGCTGACCCGCCATTATTCACCGTCCGTTCCGGGGCATCACCTACGTGGCAGGTCCCCGGCGCTTCCCGATCCCACATAATACGTTTTCGTTGTTCCGGAAGAAGCGTAAAAAACCAAGAGAAAACTTCCCTGCCATCCCTGTTCACGCGCACCACACACGAGGGCGAAAACAATACGCCCAACCCCCGACGCCGCCCGACAGCGTGACTTATGAGGCCCCAGCGGAACCTCAGTCTGATTTTATAGCCGAAATAAAACCATGCAGCCGGAATTGGGATCGGCCTTGTCTCTCCGGCGTTCGCCGCCGCATCTTCTCTTGCCAGCCGGAGCTTCAGTCCGCACATAGAACAAAGGCTGCTCGCGAACCAAAGCAAGAGAAGGAGGAAAAAACCGGAGGGGAAAGCGGGAAAAAAAAGATGCAAAACAAAGGAATGGCAGCAAGCAGGGAGGGTGTATAGATGGTCCAAAGAGGAGCAGGCTCGGATTCTTATATACGCACGCACAAGTATGTGAACGGACCACGCACCCTTTCCCTCGGCAGCAGCATGGAACGGAAGCCGCGACTGCCTTGCTCTCCTTTGCACGCCCGCCTAGCCATGGCCGAAATGGTGGGGCGCCGGTAGAAGCCACGCTTACTAAGACCACCACCAGTGGAAGCCGCCTATCTCTTCTGGCGCACCATTGAGAAGACCCCGCAGAAGCCAGTGGCGAAGCTGACCCTACGGGCCCGTCTCGGAGAGCATCCACTCTGCGTGCCATATCCTCTTGGGTGCACGGCACTGCGTCTCCTCCTCGACCTTATACCGAATGCCCGGTTCTCGGCTTTCGCACCCCCCCCCCCCCCCCCCCCTTCTCGCAATTCTTGGCTCGCTTCTTTCTCGCGCTGCTTACTGTCAGAGAAAGCAGAAAAAGGGTTGGCCCGTCTGCATGTGCTCCTACGGCGGAAAGAGCTGCCTGGGGAGCCCCCGGTAGAGATAACGAAGTTTTCGCCTCTCGGTTGTGCCACCGGCCTCTTTCGATGTGCCCATGTGGAACGTTGGCTTCTCCCTTGGAGGCAGGTTCCAGTGGGGCCTATATATGTATAGACGGGGACCGGCGCTGTTACGTGGCGAGGTCTAATCCGTTTACGCCGCGCTTAATCCACTCGAGGTGTAATCGAGTTGCAAGGCCCTTATGAGGGTAGACGTCTCTTGGAAGCGATTCCTATGCTGGTGGATGCTTGCCCAGGGACGGCTGATAATACGGGAAGGAAAATACAATATTAGAGCGCAAGAAAATATATGACAAGAGCTTCGTTAATCGGCAAACGAAATTCTCCAACGCGAGGCAGCATTCCACAGCGAGATCGAGAAAGGGCGATTGGAAATGAAAGAAAAAGTAAGAAATATGAACTAGAGGGAGGAGATAACAATTTTAACGAAAAAAGAAAACACGCCAAGGCCGCACTGCAGACGTGTTAGAAGCACGGACTGTCTGGCTTTCCCAAACATCGCCGCCGCTGTGTCGAGATGAGCTACCTGTATTTTTCTCAGCCTTTAACCGGACACTCCTGTAGCCGGTCACCATGTACTAAGCTTATACGATGTCAGCCGAACGTTTAGAAACGGCGTGGTAAATAAACAAACGTCGCATGACTTAGCTCAATGGTATGGGGCGTCATGAACCTCTCGCCTCTTCACGAATTGTCTTTGGTTGCCCTACTGCCGCACCTCAAGTGTGAGGCTCGGGAATTTATTAATATCGACAAATATCTTTAGGATGTTAATTGCATAGTTTTTTTAATTTTAGCACTTCCGCAACTTTTGACATGGCCCGTGTATCAAAATCCGGCACTCTGATTGGCTAGAAACTCCAACATTAGCAGATTGTCAGGCCACCTGGGGAAACCAGCCAGCCAGACAGAACTGCTTGGTGCTGCTTGAAACGACGCTATGATCAAGATAGAAAGGTTTCGTGGCACTACCAATAGCTGATTTCTCACATTCTAGAGGTCGCCTCGTTCTGCTAGCCTCCGGAAAACTACACTCAGGCAATGCCCGGATTTTGGTGCTGAGCTACGTCTTTGTTGTGGTCAAAGAGTCGGGTTCAAGCCATAAGTTGTGCCCTGTACATACATCGCTCACAATAAACTTGTCCCAGCATACATTAACTCACTGAGTGCAGAGATTGGCATGATGAAAGTTATCCTACAGGAGCTTGCTTCCTACACTTAGACTTATTTCACTCCGCAAATCCTTCTCAGGAGATTAACAAATTGGAATTCAGTCGCAGTATACATGATTAGCGCTACCGAAACGCTGAAATGCATGCGGAATTTGTATACGTGCCATGAACGACGCGCAGTGCCGTTTTTTCAAAACATGCACGTCCCGTTCGCCTTCAAAACTCACTGCACGTTCGTTTGCAAGCTGCACATAAATATATACTGAAGCAAAAGCTCTGTGTGAAGGTTCTTCTTTCGACGCGCCAATTACCGCTCTGGCATCGAGAGCACCGAGCGATGCATGCCAAAAATAAAAGCCGATGGCAGGCTTCTATAAACGATGGGAAAGAGTGCAGATGGCAGCCAGGCTACTGAACCACGCGTGAACCAGCGCCTCATGGATGGCTGGCAATGGACTGAAAACGTATGCACGTGGAGTTCGTCTGATTGAAAGTAAAAAAAAAAGGAAAGTAGAAAGACAGGAACAAAAAAGAGGAAGGAATAACGAAAGAAAGAAAAGGGTAAGGCATACGTCTTTTCCTTATTGACAGCTCGCACACTCATCGCAGTCCGTTGAAATCAGCCGTTTATTTACAGAATATTTTAGAACTAACGTTTCCATGAAATAGCAGAAACGGGCAGAGGGCGAGTAAAAATATCGAGGACACTTTGGCAACCAAAGTGTTGAGAGGTGAAAGTCGAGGACACTATGCCATGATGACTTCCGGCGGATGTGACGTCACGCCGTTTCCGTGGCTATATGATACCTAAATTGTACATTTTTGGGGCATCTTAAGTGTTAATTACGCTTAATTACACATTTTTCCATCTAATTTGACACAAATTCGACGTTTTCTCGACCATTCTGTGACAATTTTCACTATTCCGTGACGACTTTTGGTGGATGTGACGTCACACCGCTCCCGTGTCCATATCGACGTCCGCGATTTTTCGACGCAATTTCGACATTTTGCCTATAATTAATTAACTAATTAATCTACAGTCATAAAACTTGGCTTCTAGGTTCATTTTGTCCTCCTGTATCTGAAGCAGCCACGGTTTCTATCTTTTTTAGTTCCCGAGTTAAACGCGTGTGACACGCTCTGTTAACGGACGGCAGTTTGAGCCATGAAAAGCTTTCGCCTTGATATTAAGCTGATTCTTCGCATACCTTTCCTCAAGCAGACATGCCTAGCTTACCATGACGGAACTTGGTAGCCGTCTTCTTTCCTGCATACTTATATGGTTCTTGGAGCCAGAAACGTTTTTTTGTTCCGGCAGTCACACAAACACTTGGGACAGGTGAGGTAAAATTGCTGGGAATAAATGAAGTTTAGACACAACTTATTTGTCTACAGAAATGTCTTTGAAATTATGAACTGCAGCGCAGAAGGCTGCGTATAAAGTGTGCCTGCTGTGCACATATTCTTCACCTCTTAGTCAACACTGTGTAAACGTGGGGCTCAAGTGTGCTGGTAAGCAGCGTGTCAGTTCCTCGATGCGTATATATTTTTAGCAGTGACAACTGAAGTTCCTGCGTTTGGATGCCCATCCGAAATTTAGAACCATACTTGGCCTTTAATCAATTTAGCAGCAGCGCCGGTATCCCATCTTGCGTCATATACCACTGCAGGTGTTTGCATTATTCTCAGGATGCGAATGGGGAGCGAAAACTATGAGATGAAGGGCTTTCTTTCGTTCAGGACGCTATGCACAATGTACTCAGCACCAATAGCAGCAGCTAGAGATGGCGGCCAAAGAGCGTTATCATACAATGGGCTAATTGGTCATGGGCGCTCAATGAAGACTAGGAAGACATACCATACTTAGGCCAATGGTGTTTCCAAAATTGCTTTACATTTGTATGAACGCAGGAGCTTCGCTTGTTGCTTATACGTACGCTTCGACCTCAGATGTTGGCTTCGCAATCTCCAAGTGTAACAGTTGTTTTCAAATCGCTTTAATAACCATTGGAAAAGGCCATTAACTTGGAAAGCTGAGTGCAAGTTTAGAGCAAAAGAAAGTGCAGTATATCTCGCGGTCGAGATTGGGCATAAGCATCGAATGCGTTTCAAGAAAGGCGGAACACGTTTTAGGACGGCTTATATGAGATGGCAGTCGCACTTGGGCATCAAACCATTCGTCAACACCTCATTTCCCCTGCTTGTATAATATATTTGCCACATAGAAGAAATGTTTTAATGCAAATGGCATTCTTACATAGCTCGTTTTCATAGTCAGGTGGGAGGCTGGCATCAACCGAGGATACCCCTTCTGTATCACTACTAGTTTTCCATTAGTTCTCACTAGTTGGTTAGTTTAAAAAAAAATCAGCCTATGTCTAAGGACGTATTCGAAAGGCGGGTTAGATGCTCTTCCGACTACCTACGTATTCATACTACTAATCGAATGGTCTAGGGTAAAGCCATTCACCTTATGCGCAGGAAGTGCTGGGTTCGAACATATTGTACTGAACCTGCCAGTTTTCTAACTGCTTCAGGCGTCTACCGGGCAGATATCTGCTTTCCAAACGAGAAAACTTCGAAAATCTGATCTATTCAAAGAAAATATCTTCGCCTTGGCACAGACGTCGAAAATTTGCATTAGCTTTAGAAGTATGCCTCAGATAACCAGTATTGTTAGTGTGATTGTGTGAGTGGAGACAGCCTGTAATTGAAACCAGGGCTATGTGCAGCTGCATAGGAAGAGAGGACTTAGTTTAGGCTTCGGTGACAAGGACAGCTTGTCGCGGAGTGCAGTACTAATCCTCGAATTTGTAGGACATCTCAGTGAGGTTGACGTCATCATTCACGCAGAAACAGCGCCGTCGGCGCGAGTCGCCAGAGTAAAGCAAAAAAAAAAAACATGTTGAGTCAAAATTTCAGTCACACAATCCTACAATTTATCATTCTAGACCGCGTGTTTCTTACGGGAAGCCGCCGAAAACGTTTGAACGGCGTATAAAAAAATAATATAGGGGAGATGACTGGCTCACACTGGCTCTGTCAGGCGGTAGCGTTGACAGTAAGTAAGTGAAGTGCAGTTGAATTTACTGACGCTCGAGATTTGTTCAAAAAAGTGTGAAGCCGACTTTTCCTCAGTGCCTCGTGTGGATGAACAGAACATTTTCGAAACAACTTATATGTAGCCGTATTTGCTCTGTTTTCTGCAGCGAAACATATAAACGGGGTTCCTCCGACAGCATTACGCGCACTTGTCATGCACGGTATTCGGGATGAACACCTAATCCGCTTCTTACTAATGGCCCTGCAGGAACGCCGTCAATAGTGCTACGTGAAACTTGGGGAAACCAAATTAACAAATTGTGACGGGAATTCATTATAGGGTGGAGGTGCGTGATAACAAAACGGGATATGCTCTCAATTAAGTGATCTGCTCTCTTCCGTGAGCATGCAAACTATACAGGTCTTTCTCGGACGCCAGTATTACGACAACGAAATGGCTGTGAGCTACCGTTGGAGCATATGCCAATGTGTCGCATGAGAAAGCATTTAAGGCTTTTCGTCTAGGGCTGTTGCCAAACCAAAGCAGCTCTTCTTTCCTTTTTTTCTCTCTCTCACGATGCTTTTTATCGTAACCTTAAAGCACCAAGCATTTTAGGTGAGTTCTTTCCGGGAAACTCTAGTGTGTTTTCGTACGCAGCCATGGAGCCGGCAGAATTCCGCTTCAAAGAAGTATTCCTTTACCGCGTTAAGGACGTTTTCTGGGGCTATTATTTCTTTCCAAGTCCAGGTGAAAGTGCACATTAGTTATAGCAAGTGCGCCACCTGCGCCATTTGTGCCACTGGCGCAAGCTACCACATGAGGCACCAAAGTTCCATAGTGCTATCTTTTCGTTAAGCTGCCGAAAGAAACCTAACTCTACAGCCTAGCGTGAATGGTTCTAAAACTCAGGGGTGGGGAGTTAGCACCAACATCCAGTGTGCAGCCAATTGCAATAAATAGCTACTAGACGGTGGTCAGTTCAACTAAGGCGGTTTGTATGCTTGCTTTTGTTACAAAAAGCCGCCCCCTCATCTCCGACCGTCGTTAGGAGAGTGGCAGCGGAAGATACCTTCGCTTTCGTGCAGGAGGTAGAAAAGTGTACTGCAAAGAGTTCCTGAGTATGCTAAATAACAGCAGGCGTGTTCGCAATGGTATCCAGATAACAGAAAAAAAATCATGAAGAAACAAATAAACTCTACCACCGTCGGAAAATGGGAGCCCATGTGGAGACGTTCGCGTTGCGAGCACAAACCGCGCTGGAAGCGAGATTTTATCTCCCCCTGGCGACTGCGCGAAATGGCCAGCGGTTCCCGCAACGAAGACACCATTGGGCAAAACCATCGGTAGTTACTCAGTGCCGACAGAAACGGAAGCACGGATTGGACGGTGCGGCTCTATCTGAACCTAAGGCCATCCACTCACACGATTAGCGTCGCCGGCTTCTGCCCTGTATTTCCTATATTTATATTCCCCTTCTCCCTTACTCTCAAACTCCCTCCAACACTGGGTAGCAAGTGTAACTTCTCACTGGTTCAAACCACGCAGAATTCACCTTCTCAAATAAAAAAAAAAAGTTTTTTTCTTTTTTTTTTATCTAGCGAGACTTAACCTTTTGGAGCTCACATGTTCGTTTTTCTTTCGTGTCTTATTGCAGAGCTAACCGATGAACGAGCCGTGCGGACGTGGGGCGGGGATCCATTTCTTCGGGATCATCGCCTATCGCAGCGCCGCCTGCCGTAGACAGCGGCCGATAGGAAAGCCGTGTCGGCGGAAGGAACAACGCCGGAAACACCCCATTGGACAAGCCGAGCCAACTGCCGACAGGAAGAAACTGGGACCTCGCTGGGCAACCATTGTTGGCGCCATACGTCTGCCGGAGCAGCACCTCCGGCCTTGAATTCAGATCCTTCTTTCCATCTCCTAACTTTTCGTGTTTTTTTTTGTGAACAGTGAGGCAGCGTACCAGATGGGTTACTGATGTGTAGTCGAAGACAAAAAAAAAATATAAAAATAACAGCGTCACAGCACAGGACGCCTATTGCAGAATAGAACTTAATAAAAAAAAACAGCAACAGTGCGTCATGCTGTATTACTCCGCTGACCAATCACAAGCAGTAAACGAAATCAGCTTTTCGATGGTTTAATGTATCAAACAAGCCACAGGCATCAAAACTGTTGAGCTTATAATTTCGTCCGGCGATTAGGTTTTTGTCTAAGCGTCTCTCATAGCCTGAGTCGCTTTGGGACGTTAAACCCTATAAACTATAAACTATAGGTTTTTGTCTAAGTAACAAAGAAAGCTTTAACATTGGACTACTTTCTGTCGCGGAAGAATTCTGTGTGGTGGTCACTGAAGGCTTATGCTGCATGCGACTATAACCTGGAATACAGAGGGGGCGTGCAGTGTCTGTGTCTTAGGTATATACTTGCTGCCGCATTCTCGAGCGCTGTTTTCTTGCAACGCATCCTCGCAGCGCTGATTCGGAGGCCCTAGCCAACAGGATTCTTTATCCAAAAGCAACATGAAATAAAGCTAGATACGAGATGTATATATAGGCAGGCCAATCCTGGCCCCTTGTTTGTAAAGCGATAATGAAATTCTACAATGCGATGAGACTAAAAACGCTGTCCCTTTACTTCAAGAGAAAATTGTTTTCAAAGATTCTGCGAAGAAATATTCTTGCAGATGAGATCGTTTTGTTCTAAAAAAAAACAAAACAAAGCGGTCAAACCGCAAGTCCTATGCCAATGACCGATAGCCTGTCGAGAATCCCAGGGTCGCAGAAAAGAGCCAGAATAAAGGAACCAATTCAGCAGCTGGCTTCCGAAACGGAACTGCTTGCAGTTCTTGCGCCCACAGCATGCTCCGCTGCTCTTTATTTTTTGTTTTCTCTCAGATGTCTCAGCTGGCGCCAAGGCGCCATCTGTGAACGCCGGTCTTAACGTCTCCGCGGCGCAACGCAGGGCAGGTTAGTGCTACAAGTTGGCTGATGCAGCGGCTGATGATACATATTTCTTCACTGAACAGAGCCGGAAGGCATATCAAGATTAGAAAAAAAAATATTCTTTTCGAAGTTAGGAGTTACAAGTGAGGCGCCAAAAATGGAGAAAAATTTAGAACAAAAACCTGGCATGCAGTAGACCGAAGGGAATCAGTCACCTAAACTGAGAATTGATTTGTATGCTGATGACGCATAAACCAAGACAAACCGCGACAGCAGTGCATCATTTATCACCGTGCAATGTTTACTTCTGATAATATGCACCATGCGTCTCCAGAACAAGCCTCAAAGACAGAGCAAGCGCTGCAGGAGCACACTGAGGTTTCTCAAGGCTTTAACGAAGTACCGTCGATGCAAAATACATACATGTGATTAGCGTCAAATCGTTGTCCATGGATATTCGAAACTTTTTCCAACACCAAACTTTTCTTGCAGGTTGACAAAGCATTCGCTGAAATGTCGCCGTTTGCAGAGGCCAACCCTTCACTGGACAGAGGCGTACTGAGAGCGGGCAACGAACTGAAGAGGACCCTTTCTATAACAAGAGGTATGTCCCAGTGGACGAACTTTACGTGTCTCACCATTCGTGCTGACGCCGAGATTACACAAACAAGCGAGAGAAAGGGAACGGACGACTTCGTCAAGCCTTTTCAGCGTGTAAACTGGAATTCACCTCGTACTTTTCACTTTTACACTTAACGCATCGCCCATCCTTTCAGGAGCCTGGTTTACGATTCAACATAAATTCAAAATTTAAGCGCCACTTGAATTTTCAAGAAAAAAAGAATTCGTCATAATGTTTCATGGTTTACTTATGACTATACCTATTACACAGACACCTGGCCAAACACTCACCATGCACCGGCTGCGGCGAATTGACTCCTTTAGTTGTTGTACGTTATTTGTTGGTATACTTAAGCTAATGCACAAACAGCCTTTACATTAAATTTCTACGCTCACAGTTAACTTAAAACAGCAAGAAACAAAAACAAACAGATAAACGTGCCTGTGCTGCCGGAAGGTTTGGTCGAAATTGTTCACGGCTCTTCGACTTGTCAAACCGAATATTTCAGCGGACAGTCTTCACGTTTTCAGAAAATAAAATACAGAATCACACCGTGTAAAAAAGTGCAAAATATTTCAAGAGGAAATATAGAAGCGCTAACACCTTTTTGGGGACATCTGCTTCCTCTCCACTTCTCTATAAGAACAGCATAGTCTTTCCATCCATATAGCTTCTACTTATCGTTAACACGGGTTACTATAATACATATCCGAAAGAACACAGACGATGGAAAGACCCCACTGTGTTAACAAGAAAGCTCCCTCAAATAAAGACATCGCATCTGTACATGCGGCGAGGCACTCAACTGCACCACTAGGCACATGTTCCCATTGTGCTAGCGCGAACCGTTTCGGAATGGCCGATAGCGCTTCATATATACCTCGGAGTCCAAACACACAACTATACCCGGCATACAAATGACCCATTTGGTCTCACCCTCAATGTGCTTTTTTATCTTGCCGAAGCGCCAAAAGCGTCATACGAACGCGTTTTGGTCGAAGCCACTCAGCGGCTGTCATTATACAACTCTGAAAGCCATAGGGATATCGAGCGATAGAAACGCGTCAGGCAATGATGCAGCTCTACACGTACGGCCCTCGGGAAAACTGCCTACTCCGAAGCTCTCCCGGCAAAAGGACAGGTCGCTATCTAAATGAGCCACCTCGGCCAGCTGCAATTAAGATAACTCATTTCGCTCATTAGTCCAGCTAGGTTGCCAGTTTCCCATCACTTCTTTCAATTTCTTTTTCTGTCTGGCCTCAAGCGCCCTGAGGTGTCCTCGGTAAGCTGGCGGCGCTTAATGGGAAAAATACGCACGTGGAAACGCCTCACCAAATTTGCCGTGGGAATAGACGAATGGCCGGCGAAGACCTCTGAATATGAGTGCCCGCATTTTTTGCGGCATTGGGGCTGATACCACGGTGTGCTTATATAGAGAGCATGGCCAGTCGTTCTTTTGTCGCTGGTAGCAGCGGCTCTTACCTGTTTGTGTCGAGTTCATTCTGTACAGGCGGCTGTTTATCCCTACGGTATATTTGGAAACATTTCATTAGATACCGCGTTTCGCTGAACTACACTTGTTCGACTCGTTTGGCCTGGGACGATTTCCTGGAGGCCCCTCGCCGTTTCTAGTAAAGCAAAAAATCTAGGGCCTAAGTTTCTTTTAGAGACGGTTTCCTGTTAATGGACACTATAACAACACTACATTGAATAAGGCTTAAAAATTAGTAATACAGGATATTGATATTTCATGAAATAAGGATTTTTAACAAAATTTCTGATATAAGGCGTAATAAGCCAACAGCGAAACTCGCGGCCATACTGCCAAAAAATTAAAAATGTAGCTTTTAAATATGCAGAAAAAATGAATGAAGCCACTTCTTCATGAGAGTTCGGTCACACAGAATGAACATCGACATTACAATAGTCTTAGTTGTTCTTCGACATAATGGAAGTGGCATTTAAGAATCCGAATTTGAATCATTTCGTCATCATCAGTCAAACTATGCCTACTGAAGGAGAAACAATCTTCTATATCCCGCTAATTAAACCTGTCCAGTGCCACATTGCAAGCCATGCAAACTTTCTAATCTCCTCCACCTGTCTGACTCTCCGACGTCCATGCTACGCTCGCCCTCTTTTGAAATGCACTCCGTTACCACATGGGGCCATGGTTATTTTGCTTTCGCATTACCCTGCCCTGCTAATGCCCATTTCTTCTTCTAGATTTCGACTAGGATATCATTAACTCACATTTGTTCCCTGACCTACTCTGCTCTCTTCCTGTCCCTTAACGTTACACCTAACATGGTCCTTTCCATAACAAGCTGCGCTATCCTCAATTTAAGGTGAATCTTTTTCGTTAACCTCCATGGTTCTACCACATAGGTTAGTTAAGTTCACTCCACGCCAGGCGAAGAAGACTTTGCGCTCGACCCTCCCCGATTGCTTTCAGACAATTTATGGCTCTTTGTCACACTGTCGAAAATAATTTCCTTCAATATTTCTAAGAAAAAATGTTCTTTGAATTTTTTATAGGAATGCAGAACTAAGGCTCTTTAGGAAATTCACAAATATTTAGTTCTTGTTTCAAGGTGCAAAATTTCCGTGAAGAAGGTAAAAGCATTCTACATACTTTAGTAGCAGCCAAGAATGAACTGTCAGCAAAAAATGTTTTATATAATTACGTTCTTCCAAGTCCAGCTTTCCGGGAAATAAATTTTGAAGTATGGAATATTGTAAGGTACTCTTATGGAAATGTTGAAGGTGATGGCCAATTCTTCTGATGTGTAGCAAAATCTTTCTTTTAAAGTTCTCCAATCACTCGCATCAAGTAGTTAAGACTTCCATAAAAAAAAACCAATGAGGGACTTATTGCAAATTTGCAATTTTGGTTATAGCAAAAATATCCAAGATATATCCAATATATCTGGTGATATCTTTATTGTTGTACTGAAATTGTACGAAATAAAAAATCTGTTCATAAAAAACTTTTTCCTGTTGAAAAACGCTTTTTGTCCACAATTGCTTGGTGTGTTTTAGCTCAAACAGTACCATTTGACAACTTCTCCACAAAACGAACTCGACATTCGTGAACAATATAAAACGCTGCATATGCTGTCTGCGAATTAAAACTTGGTAAAAATATCGGTTTTCGAGCAGAACAGAGCAAGTTATTGGAAACAAATTCTGGAGTGCGATTTGCCGTGTATTCAGCCTTTAATCCCATGCGAGACGTTCTAAGTACAAATACTAAACGCGGCTCATTCTCACTTAATAAGATCGCAACTACGCTCAGCAATTTTTATCAAAGCTTTGTTTGTTTTAGTAAAGAAGAATAATTTTGAAAGCGGATGCCATCAACACCGGTGATTGTTGCGCAGTAATGCCACTTTACTGCATGGCACGCCCTCGCCAATTCCTGAGAAGAGCAAATCGGCCATTTTGTGCGCTGGTTTTCAAGTGAATATCGGGAACTGCAGAAACAAGTTGCATCCTTCCTGATTAAGTGAAGATTTGTGTTCAATGTCTGTGTGCGCTCTCGCTCTTGTCTGCTAGGTTGCGCAACACTGTCGAATGCAAATGCCGCGTTCGCGCGTTCCTATAGCAAATCTGGGCGTGATTTTTGGCTTATACAACTCACAGCTAGGAGCTTATTATCCGAGGCGCCGATTCACATGGTAAGTGCTCTGCAGCAATTACGTAACTCCTACAAGTACAGTTTGCTGGCTCTGTTTCGGCAATTAAAATTGTCTGTGCCAGAGAAAAAATGTGTACTGTGCGATGTCAGTGCACGTTAAAGAACCTCATGTGGTCGAAATTTCCGGGAGCCCTCCACTACTGCGCCTCTCATAGCCTTAGTCGCTTTGGGACGTTAAACTCCATAAACCAAAACCAACCTAAAAATCAGTTCACTTTGCCGTGACTAACGATGTGCCTGTTTAATCACATGAGCCGGAAAACGTGGCTCAGTAAAGATAAGTGTTGACACGAAAGCTGTGTGGGCACACGACGAAGGATATCTGAAACTGCCCTCTTGCAGCAAGTTGGCTGTCATACCCTGCGTAGGCCATTAAGGAAACGTGGTTGGCATGTCTTGAGGATCGTTTCGTTAACCAGGTGTTTCACTTTAATTTGTGCATATCTGTAGCCGTCGACTAGCTTTAGGCTGTTTCAGAAAGTTGGCTTATTATTTCGTGACGAAAAAAACTCAAAAAATTTTGTGGAAGATGGTCTATCCACTCGTGATGTTGAACGCATCATCTCTGTCGTATTTACTGCGGCTGAACCTGCGGCATAGAGGAAATTTTGCTATTAACACCGTCACTACAGCAACACGCCTCAACACCTGAAGGCGCTTGATGCTCCACTGGTCCGGCAAAATCTCTTTTTCTGTATTCGGGATGAGGGATGTCCCGTCTTCTTCGCGCAAGTACGTACCCGTTCAAAGATGCCCAAACATGAGTATTACTTGGGATGAGGACTGCATTTCCCCTGCTCCATTAGGCGAATAACTGGTGTTACATATCTCGGAATCCCGACAAAATTTGTCGCCTCTGGGCGATAGGTGGGAGGGAATCAACAGAAGACAGAGCGAAGCGGTGGCGAGATGCCCGAGTCACTTGAATTTGCGTGCGCCACAGCTCCTGTAAACACAGCACGTGAGAAGCGCTGCTAAACCAACTGAGATCAGGGCGTGGGAGCATGAACGCCTTAACGCACCCGCCTGGCATGCGGAGGTGCGGTGTTCGATCCCCAGTGCCGCCGGGTACCCAACAGTTATACAATTGGTAAAAGCTATCCCCTGGTCTGCTGCTCGGCTTATTCAGGGTGAAATGCTTGGGAAATAGGTCTTTGACCCCACCTTGTGTAGAAAATAAAATACCTTGTGTCATGGCGCACTTTGGCCAGAGATGCCCTTGCGCCATTAAAAATTTATGATGATGATCAGATTAGGATTTCGAGCAGCGCTGTCGCCGTGGCATTGCACGATAACAATCATAGGCGGTGATGGCACTGAACTTAATTTTTTTCTCGCCCAAAACAGAAATTCATTGCTTAAAAATTCGTGAGCGTAATTGAAATCATGCTAGCTGTGTAATCATACCCAGCAATTCTGGACAAAAGCATTTTTGAGCGGGACACCGCTTATGAAAGCACTTTTTCAGATTTCAATATAACAATCAATATAACCGCAGATCACCAGACGGCAGTCTTGAATTTTTATTCCAGCAACGTTTTTGCTATCGTCAAAAGCGTTCCCCATTGGTTTTCTATGGCAGTCTTGACTGTTTGATGCGATTGATGGAAGCACTTTAAAAGAAAGTCTTTGCAACGTATGAGAGGAATGGACCATTACCTTCAATATTTCCATAGCAGTAAAATCAATGCGCGCAA
Source organism: Amblyomma mixtum (assembly GCF_055824585.1). NCBI lineage: Eukaryota > Metazoa > Arthropoda > Arachnida > Ixodida > Ixodidae > Amblyomma > Amblyomma mixtum. The sequence goes on along the minus strand of NC_143017.1, from coordinate 87,760,955 downwards.
AATTCAGCTTTTTTTGCATCATACAATTTTTTCGATAACTTATTGTTTTCTGTTCAGATTCACACGTTAATACAAAGTAGTACGGTTGTTAGAAAGCGGATGAAGCGTTTTGTGTTGGTCACAAATGGCGTGTACGTTTTCTGAAATAGTGTAAACGTTGTACTTTTTGAGCTGAAACAGAAAACTAAATATATAGAGCAATTTTTTTCTGGTAGCTTATAAATATATATATTCTTGGCTGATAGTAAAGTACTATGCTTCTATACTGTTCAGAAAAAACTGCGAGCGCAGAGTTAGAACAAATTTTTTCTAAAATATTTAATAATGCTTATTTTTGCGCTCGCCTGGAACATTCAAAAAGGCGTGAGGTGATCAGACAATGTTTTCTTCCCTGAAGTATTGAAGGAAACTACTTTCGAGAATGCGATAAAGAGCGATAAATTTTCCGGAAGCAATCGTAGAGCGTAAAAGTGTGAAGGGCTTGGCAGTAATGGACCCTTAGCGCTTTCCTCTTGAGGGAAATTGGTACACTGTTATTGATACCTCACTGCCTGCCAAATACATCCGAACCCTTTCTCATTTTATTAATTATTTCACTCTCATGGTCCGGATCTGTGCTATGTAGATGTATTCCCTTACCCCTTCTAATGCTTCGCTTCCTGTTGTAAACTGTTGTTCCCTTTCGTAACTGTTAAACATTACTTCAAATTTCTTCTAATGAATTTTATAACCCGCAGTTCTGCTTTGCCGCTCTACGTTCTCGATCATGCTTTGCAGTTAAGTAGCCGAGTTAATTAGCAAGACAATGTGAGCAGCAAATCTGAGATTTCCAATGTACTCTCCATTAGCTCTTATCCCCAGTTGCTCCCAAACCAGTTCTCTGAATAGCTCCTGAAAGCACGCCGTGAATAGTACTGGAGAAATCGTGCCTTCTCGCCTGCACTCTCCCGGATTCGGATTTTATTATTTTCCTCATAGAGTGGCTTTGGAGCCGCTATAAATATTTTTCCGTACTTTTACTTGTGCCTCTTCTACACCCTGGTTCCGCAATGCCTGCAAATTTACACAGGTTTCGGCAGTCAAATGCTTTCTCGCAATATATGAAAGCTATACATATATATGGGTTGGTTATACTCTGCGGATTTTTCTATCAGTTAATTGAAGTTGTGAATATGACCTATTGTCGAGTAGCCTGGCCCGAAGGTTGACTGGAGTGTACAATTGCTCTAATTCTATACGCGAGTACCTTAAGATACCTTGTAAACAATAAAGGATAAGCTGATGGTTTTTACATTTTCAAGTTCTTGACGGCTCTAATCTTATGGATTAAGATGGCCTTTGCGTTCTTCCAAGATTCAGGTACTCTTGGGGTCACGAGGTACTGGGTTTTTCTGGACAGAAGAAAAGAAGATTCTGAGTGCTTATGTACGTTCCGGCGCAAGCGAAAGCTTGTCTCGGATATTTCTGTGCTCTACAAAGTTGACGTCGCGCATGTGCCTATACGCGGAGGCTGAAGCCAGCAGTGGTAGCCGTGAAAGAGAATTTAACTAAGGAGAAGTCCTCGGGTGTAGTATAGATTAACTCACGTTGATTGTTGGCATGAGTATACCGAATAAAGGGGCAATTTTGAAAAGAGGGTGATGCAGCACAACAATGACGTGCACAAACATGTGTGACAAAAAAACGTGCTTGTGGAGCATGCATGTCTCCTGGGGCCATAACATCGACTGGGTAAACGCGAAGATAATAGGAAAACAAAAGAAGAATAGTAAACTATCCAGACTGCGGCATGCACACTCAGTCATAATAAAGGCAGACTAAGACCTACTACAACCATTGCTTTCGACATAACATAAAACATATGTAATCAACCTACACTTACCTTTTTTTTAATTGTAAACAAGGGCCTCGAAGCTAGGCCGAAAAGGATTTTTATGTCCTAATGAGTTGTCGGCACTTGATACTTTTCTGGCGTGATTAATCGCGACCGGACAGGTATGCGTTAAACCGCTGGATTCATTGGATATCTGCCGAAAACGTAAGCGCACAAGAAGGCGGTGACAAGAGACAGACACACGACGAAGTACTGACGCTTCGACACGGTGACGAAACGCGGTGACGAAACGCTGACGACATGGACGCATATAAATGCTAAAGCGAGTAAAACAAAACAAAGATGAGAACTCAACGCATGCGCGATCCAGTTGAATCCAGGAACGCCATTTCCTTATCCGAGAGATTAACTGAAGGTGTACTGACTCACTCGGCTTACGACTCATTCTTGCTTCTATTCGTAACAAGGCAGCTGAGTGCGTCAGTACACCTTCAGTTAATCTCTTGGATAAGGAAATGGCGTTCCTGGATGGAATCGGCTTCCGCATACGTTGATTTCTTCTTATCTTTGTTTTGTATTACTCGCTTCGTTACTTATATCTCTCCGCGTCAATAAAACACGGTTGCAAGTTAGTGCTTCGTCTTGTGTCAGTTTCTTGTCTCCTTCTTGTGCGCTTACGTTATCGCCAAAAATATGAGCAATTAACCAGCCCAGGAAACAGCTTTGTCGATATCTGTGTTCCCAATCTGTTGATGAGCATGTCAGTTTAATTTTAATGACACAAGTACGGTATGGCCAAACGGTGCGATGCCTAATTTGTTTGGTTTTTAAGAGATATTGGCGGAAATTTGATACTTCTAAATGACTGCGTCATGGATAATTTGCTTTGTCAGATATATTGGCGTGAAGTCGATACTAATGAAATGACTATATATAACGACTCGTGTACAGGACTAGGAACAGGAATAGGAAGATTGGGGAATGGAGTGCAGGAAATTGCTTGCCAACAAGCGTTGTTGCGCATCGCTTACTTTTGTGGGAGGTCTGAGGCAGGTGTCAAAGCTAACTTCATACTCTCAGCCCTGAGGGCAGACTGATGTTAGGAATGGTACGCTGCATAGTATACGTACCAAAGTGGGGAGGAGAGGTATGAAATAGCTGCTTTACTTCAGAAAAAAAAGGACAAAACACCTCTTAAACTGACGATCGCAAGATACCATAAAAGTGAGCTTAGGTGTGGTTGGCATAAGGGCTGTGTACATTTAGGGGAAGCTCCATTTCCTAGTGTTTTCTTGTGCAAGCTTTCGGCAGGGCGCGGAGCACAGTGAGGCAGGCTGCACACGTGGAAAATTTCAGTCCTAGCAGCACGTTAAGAAGCTGTTAAAGTCTTCTTATTGTATATCTGCCTATGTCTGGTTTGATAACGTCGAGTTCTTTTTATGTTCGACTGCACCAGTTATATGTGTTCGGTTAGTCTGTGAACGGTGGCTAGCGATACGTTTTCTAAGCACACTAACATACAGTGCACCTCGTCATCGCAATGTCAAGAGCTTAATGTAAATGAGCGCAGGTAAAAAAGGGTGTCATTGCGCTTTTTTTCCTCTTTTTAATTTTTTTCTTGGGGCGTGCGGGGCTTGTATTACAAGAAATACAGGAGCAAGTAAGATAAGCTGAAGGAGTACGCAAAGTGGGAAACTGTACTAAGCGATCATTATTTGCGCACATCCGACTCTTCGCTTCATGCAACCAATGGGCGCAGAACAGGGCACTGAAGAATATATACACTGACACAAGACCGCCCGAGAGCAAGTGCGCATTGTAGAGCCCTGTAGAACCCAAGAATAAAGCCCTTCAGGTTGGAAGTCGCATAACACCCATCGCCAGTCAAGGGAAATTTGTTCGTCAATAAGTCACGAGTACGACTCTTAGTTTGCACAACTTCACGCGCTATATTGTATAAGCACACACACATACACACACGCTCGCTCAAGCACGGACACTGCCGCTCGCGCGAGAGAAAACACACCGTCGTCCGCTCTTCCATACTTTCGCTCGGTATAAATCCTCGGAAAAGCGCTCGGAGAAAGTCGTATAATCCGAACAGAGCGCTGCGCAGCGGCAGATATGACTGCCACTCACATTGCAAGCAGTGTCGGCCGCGGCAGCAAGCTATATAGTACAACCAAGAGAGGGGGGGGGGGGGGGGGGTGAAACAAGGACGAGAGAGAGGTTTCGGGGCCAAACTGCAGTGCGAAAGGAGCTGCATGGTGGTGATGGCGAGGGAAATTAAGAGAGGTCGGTGGGTGAGTGCTCAACAGAAAATCGCGAGAAGAAACAACGACACTCTGCCTTTTCGCGCACGGGCACGAAAGGAAGAAAGATACGTCTTATAAGCTGCCTTTCCCCGCGGGCTGCAGAGCGAATAACAGGGCAAACGTATATATACAGGGAGACCCAGAACTGAGAAGGCTTACGTATAAACGCACATAGCATTGAAGCTATAGCGCGAAGGAGAAGCAGCAGTACAGTGTGAAGGGGGGGGGGGGGGGAGGTGCTGTAGGCATCGAAGAAAGTCGTTGTGAGTTACACCCGTCGGCAGCAGTCTCAGCCAGCGGTGCGGACCTCCTGCGCGCAGCTACCGCGTATATCACGCGCTCCGTCAGCTGGAGCCGCCGGCGCGGCGCTAGCGCCTGGCGAAAAGTGACTGCGGGGCGCAAGCAGCAGCAGCACCGAGCTTATTTACGACGGCGTAGGAAAGAAACTGGCAGCGGCCGACGGCACGCCGGCGCTCGGGCCTTTCTCTGCTGCGTGCTTCGCGCACCGCTGCTGGAGCGGCGTGAACGCCTGAGTGCGGTTGAATTTGTTGGCACTCGCGCGACATCGTCCCGGGCGCTCGAGGACGATAATTCTCTTTTGTTCGAGCCCGCTCGTATATAGCTGCAGCGAGGAATGGCCCCGCGGGGAGGACAGTGCTGGAAATGTTTAGATGAAGACGAGAGAGGAGGCGATAGTAGTGGGAGAGAGATGAAAAAATGAACGCAATAACGATTCCATCATCGCGCGATAGAGGCAGCCGGGTCCTGCTGCGTATACAGGGGAGGATGACCTGTGTGTATATACACAAAGGAATTCGGAGATCTACTGAGCTAAAAGAGGTAAAGTTGAGAATTGTTCCACCAATATATGATAACATTATAAAGGTGGGAAACTAGAGTCTATTCTATGCCAACATATCTCGCACCGGCACTATCATCGGTTTTATTTGTCATGAGGCTGTCAGTATAGAAAACTCGCATTTCAAAGAGTGTATATATGAGCAGCGACATTTCCTGACGCTGTGAACCACCGGTGGTCTGCGGTGTTGCCTGCAGGAGCCTTGCACCATGGGCATCTGAGGGAACATCTTTGCTTTCATCACATCAGGAATCCTTCTCTCTATGTAACGCCTTTTCTTTAAGCTAGTAGCAAGACTGAACTGCAGTAATCGGACGTGACCTTATTTGCGGTAAATCCTCTGTCCTATACCGTCATCTATTTTCATAATTTTTTTGACGCTGCAAGGAAGGACTAAATCGAAAGTTGAGGGGAAAAAGTGTTCCTTGAAGCACCGATGCTCTAGAAATCAATACAAAACTAACGTAAAGAAACGTATAAAATTTCTGAAGTGCTACGAAGAAAAAGCTTTTTCACAAATGTATTTGGCTTCGCTTCTTAGAATTTTGTCACTCACCTTTTTTAAATTCTGCGTGGTGTCCTCACCGGAGAGCGAGTGTCACACTAATGGCATTCATCAATTTCATCAGCAAAAATGAAGTGTCACTTGGAAAACTTGAGGGGACATTGAGGAAATATCCGTTTCTGTGAACAATCGTGTAATTTACATGAGCATGCAGCCACATATTTTAATTTTGATGAAGTGAAGACATTTCAAGGTTACAAATGCTACCTAAAGTCATTTTTTTCGCAGTAATATAAAATGGGCATATGTCTTGTGCACACATGAAACTATGTAAAAAATGCAGAAAATTTATTCAGAATGTCTCTATTCATCATTGTAAATTTTGCTAATTAGGGGAGCTCTTCTTTGCTGTCAGGTACATTTTTTTTGGCACAAATGCCGACTGGACGGGAGAAGCCTGCCACTTCAATCGATAAATTAGTGCATGTTTAAATGAAATTCCAGCGTAATTTTTTTCAGAAATCGTTTCTTGCTTACCTTGTTCCTCAGACTGAAAGTGCGGCAAATGAGGTAACAAATTTGCCCAGCTTCGGCTCTAGAAACAAGAGAAAGGGCCGTCCATATAAAATTAAAGTAGATATGAAATTGCGAATTTTTGTAAGTGGAAGTATCGCTTAGAAAAGTTTTTCCAAGCTGTGCAGCTTCTGAACTAGTACTCAAATTTTTCTGAACAAAAATTTCAGCCTGCCTGCCGACATGATGCAGTTTGACAAGTAAGAAGTAGAGTAATAGTTCCAATATAGTCACTGACCTGGTAGCTGCACTTAGCATTCCTAAGGTTCTTAAAAGACTTGGGGTTGTATTCCCGTTTATAATCTTTAAGTTTTTAGTGCGCGCCCTCTGTCCCCTTGATATAGTGGTCAATGGACACTTGAAAAAGTCATTTCATTGCTGCTCTTTTTCCTTTTTTCCCCCTTTGTTCCCTTCCCCAAGTGTAGGGTAGCCTACTGGGCATCGCCTGGTTAACCTCCTTGCCTTTCCGTTCATTTTTCTCTCTCTCTCTTGGCCGGGCAGGCTGCAAAGGTTTAACTGAAAATTTTTGAGGGACATTCCTTCGAGTTGCATTTCTCTGCACTGATTTGCCAGATATTTATCGATACTGACCGGCATTTGGTCCGCAGTAGACGAATGAATAAAGATACCTGGGGATTTCGATTTATTTCTTTACACGTATTAATCGATCGAACAAAGCCTTCCATTAAAGGGTAGGAGACTTGGGCGAGTAGGTAATGAATTGGTGCTAAGAGGCGCAAGCGCAAAAATAACAAAAAATTTAAAGCCCTCATGAAGATAGCGTCAACTTTGAAGGGAAAGTTATTTCGAGGAAATAATCATAAATATAAGCAAGAGATTTATATGAAGCTTCAGTGGCATAGCTGCGTCCTATTCTTTTCATGGCACCTTTATTGCCTCCGTACTTTCAGGCCAGAAACCTTATTACTAACTAACCCAATTGTCCACCACAATATATTACAAGGCTTTGCCTTAGCGCCTGTGCACTCTTGCCGCACAGGGGCTAAATCTGCCTGCTGTATTTCCAAACTCAAACGATTGCACGTAAACTGCTCGAACAAGGAAGAAACAAATTAACATAGTAAGTGCGTTTGGGTTAACAAGGCCTTTCAACTTCGCCCTTTTTTTGCCCCAGTCTTCAGCGGAAAGGAAGGCACGCAAGGCTGATGATTTTTAAAAATGATTTATCATTGTTCCTCATCTACACTTCTACCAGCAAGAATTTCAAGAAACTAAGCGCAGGTTCCTCCTAAAAGTATCCCGTATACAAGGCTGTACAACGAATACGTTTCATTTTGATGACAGCCATCTTCTACAAGCCAGTGAGCCAAACTTGTCATTTGTGGTGTTTTAAGATATGCGCCAAAGGATGCTACGTAAAGGATGGACTTGATGCGTTTGCAGCCATGTTTGCAGAAGCATTTTCTACTGCGATATGCAAAATTGGCTGTGAGGGATGGCGTAGTGAAATTCAGATTAACTTAGACCACCTAACCATTTTTAACGTGCGATGAAAGTTTAAGCACAAAACCACAGGAGGGCGGTTAAGGAAGGCAGGTAACACACGAGCGCTCGTGTGTTACCTGCCTTCCTTAACCGCCCTCGGGCGAGGTTGCGCTTAAACTATCATGTTATGCCATACCACACGCCCAAACTGCAACTTCAATTAACGTGCGCTCGCATCGTGCAGCACTCGGGAGTTTTTTTTTCTTTCGCCTCAATTCGAATACAGTCGCCGCGGTAGGAATCCAACCCGCGACCTTGGGATCAGCAATCGAACGACAAAGTCACTGAGCCCCCGCAGCGGGTCACTGCGGTACGCACTTAGCCTATATGAATGCTTCCGAAATGTTGAAGAAAACATTGTTGTCTTTCGGGGCCTTCTTTTATGGACAGGAAAAAACAATGAGCACAGATCGTTCCACATGGACAAATTTTGGGGCCTGTTTTTTAATAGTAGGCTTTCTTGCTCGGCACAATTAGTGCTGTGAAAATGTCTGATAAAGGCTCGGAAGAAAGTCAACGTGGCAGAAAAATTTTTCAGACTGATGGTTTATGGGGGTTTAACGTCCCAAATCGACTCAGGCTATGAGGGACGCCGTAGTGAAGGGCTCCGGAAATTTCGGCCTCCTGGAGTTCTTTAACGTTCACTGACATCGCACATTACAAGGGCCTCTTGAATTTTACCTCTATCGAAATTCGATCTCCGCTGCCGGATCGAACCCGAGTTTTTCGGGTCAGCAGGAGAGCGCTATAACAACTGAGCCACCGAGGCGGCCTTTTTCAAAGAAGGAGGAAGGACAAAATGCTGATTATGAAGAATATGTGCACAGTTTTTGGCAAGAATATTGCACCGCAATGAAGTTATTGTTGCCGACATCGTGAAAAGCAAAAGGTACTGCGATAGGCTGGTTTTGAATTCTCTTTTGACAATGCGCCCACAATTTTGGACCCTACTTTTCAAAACTTGTTTCGTATCGTGCAGAGCTGTTTTCACGAGGTAAGTAATGCCGGCTGCATTTAAAATCATTGGTGGACAAAATGTGGCGGTGCATTTCGTTCCTGTAAAGAAGTATCGCTTTCAAAATCGGAAATAAATATTGACGTCGCGAATTTATTTGCACGGTGCGTTTAGGAAGAGGTGTCGGGTGCTTCACTTTTTTTTTTTTCTCTCATGGGGTGGAATGTTTTACTAAAATAGACTCAAACTAATCTTTCGTTACGGAAACAGCTTTGTATGATGAAAAAAGTTAGTTTTTTTATAAATGTTCTTTTTAAGAATACGGCTGAACTTCTGGCAAGGTGGAAGTGCTCGGCGCGCGTGAATGATTGAAATTTTAGAGCTAGTCATATTACTTTAGTTGAATACGAGGTTCGAAAAATGCGCACACAGATTTTCAGATTTTTCTTCATAGTAGGACATAATAATAGCCCGAAGCGAAAGTGCCACTCATAAGCACAGATATCGACTTCTCCTTACATCTGCTGTTACGGGACTATAATTGTAATTGTCGTCCGTGTTAGATACGGACCTGTAGCCATATGCAGATCTGTCGGGTTCACAGGAAAAAAAGTTGCTTGAACGGTCAGCTTTTAATGCCGCTAGTGCGAGGATGCAGTCCTGCCGTTATCAGTACTCAGTAATTTATTTTTGGTCAATGCGTGACATGCACACACGTTCTGCCATGAGTAGTAGTATGCTTTCGTGATTTCGTAAATTACAGCTAAGTTCAGTGCACTGCTACTGCTACTCTACACTGCTACATGTTTGTAAAGTACTTGATTTTGGAACCTTACTAATCAAAACATGTAGCCCAGGAATTTCATGCCAGCATTCAACTAGCGCCTAGTTTTCGGAGGAGTAATAGAAGTGATGGAAAGAATTTGCGCTATATTCTCAGACAGTACCTACAACTACGCGTGAAATAGGTCACAGGAGCAACTAAACTCGTGTTCTTTAGAAGAATATACTTTACTTCCATGCATAACCATGAATGCAATTTACCCACAATTCCTTACTTACTGCTCCAAAGGGAGGAGGTCAGGACAGGCACCCCTAGCCCTCTCGAATCTAGATAAAATGCCCGCCAGCAGTCTTGGCAGTTATCTAATTAGGCACGCCCTTGCTGCAAGAAATTAATGGCTGTTTCCTAAAAAAGAAGCCCTGGCTACGTGCCTATTTCCGTGGAAGAACTTCCCCCTTTCGTCGTCGTTGACACAAATTGGCATTTACGCGTCTTACTGCGCAACCGCAGCATCAAAAAGCAGTTTTCTATATTGTTCACAACGAATAATTCTACCTTCGTCGCTCGGTGATCGCTAGAGATCACGCAATGGGCACTACTCACATTTATTTAAAATTGAATTTAAAACTTCAGCCAACATGCTCCGAAATCATTGACCGCGGCCTTGCACTACAAAAGAGGTCTGCGCAGAATTTGATTACATGTTTTATTATGAGCACTGCAGATATATTTATTTCCATATGCTGTTATTTTTCTGTAAGCTGCACCACTCCTTAAACTGCACACGTCGAAAACAAAATGGTGCGAAACTTGAAGCACTCGACATTGTTCCAAACATGAGAAAGGAATGCAGCGATGGTGAAGGAATGCTTTGTCGCGACCAAGGTGTTTATGGGTACCGGTGTCATGGTGTTTAATAAGCTTTTTCGCGTTATATGCTTTATGTGATGAGATTAACTTGGTTGGTTTGGTTTATGGAGCTTAACGTCCCAACGCGACTAAGGCTATGAGAGACGCCGTAGTGGAGGGCTCCGGAAATTTCGACCACCTGGGGTTCTTTAACGTGCACTGACATCGCACAGCACACGGGCCTCTAGAATTTCTCCTCCAAAGAAATTCTAGCCGCCGCGGCCGGGATCGAACCCGCGTCATTTGGGTCAGCAGCCGAGCACCATAACCGCTGCGCCACCGCGGCGGCGAGATTAATTTACGTGTGTCACAATTAATCCCAATTAATAGCGTGCTTGTTCCTCGGCAGTGATACTGAGACTTCTGGCTAATGACATAAAATGGCAAGCTACGCAAATGTAACGTTATGGGTTATTCACGCTGTTAAAATAATCATTTTGCTGTTTGCAGGAACGGCGCGGATGTCCGAACGGTGTGTCCACAACAGAACCATCGGAACCATGGAAGCAGGTAAGACCTCCCGCACTGAACAAACCGTAACTGCATCCGCCCGCAGAAAGGAAGCCGAGAAAGGCAAAAGTAAGGCTGTAAACATGTCACCGAGTCGCTTCCAAAATATATCGAGTGCACTTTGCAAGCACGCGGAACCGCTCTCAAAACGTTCTTCGCATAACTATATGCGGGACGCTCAAATGTCGCTTGGTGAAGATTTAAAGGAGCTGCCGAAGAAGTATTTGACAGGACGTCGCCATGAATTTCAAACTAAGAGCGAAAAGGCCCTTCCAAAACCCATACAGGCTTCGTCAGCGCTTTCTATACAGTGCATACGTATATCGCTGGAGCATTCTATGCATCTATAGAGAGACTTGAGAACACCACAAAGCTACCGGCGGCTGATAGGCGAGTGCTTTGGTTTAAACGCTTCGCTGTGGACGGTGAAAAAAAAAAAAAACAAGAGTGAGGAGCAAACCATGAAAAAGAAAAAATAGACATAACAAGAAGAAAAGGCTGCTCGGCTCACTATATATGCCCCGACTTGGATCTCGCCTCCGCTGGCACGGGAGTCCACGCTGTTCATCTTATCACCAACTCACAGGCGAACCATTCGGCTCGCCCTATAGACGGCGCACCGAAAGCCTCTTCCTTCGATGCGCATTCGGCCTCAAGGCTTCTCCTCTGTTTGTGTGTCTCTCCTAGCCGAAAGTAAACGAAACGAAAGGCAAACGGCCAGAGCAGTAGCTCTTTGTCGCAGTTATCGAGCTCGGCGCTACAGAGGAGGCAGGCAGCATCCGCACAGAAGGAATCAGCGCGTTGGCCGAGATTTAGAAGCGCGCTTCCAAGGCGCCTCGGTGGAGGCGGGTAAGGGGAAACAAAACAAAATAAAGAAACAACTAACGGGGCGGGCGCGTGAGTCGAAGACAGCGCACAGCGAGTTGAGAAACACAGCACCCCTGAGGAATGGGGCTTGGGCGGCGGCGGCGGCGGAGCAGCCTCTCCCGAGGCCCGAGATGAGATTGAAGAGGGATTCGATAAGTTGTGTGTGTGGGGGACCGTGGAGGGGTGAGGAGGGCGTGCCGTCGCCCCTCGGTCTCCCGAGCTCTCCTACCCGAGTGCTTTGTGCTGATTGGAGAGCCAGAAGCGGCCTGCCCGCAGCTCAGGTGCGAGCGAGCAGCCCTGCATTGTGCAAAAGCGCGCACATACAAACGCACACACGAACAGGAAGACGTGTGTGAGGCTCATGCGGCGATGGGTAGGTATATATCTACGCAGAGTGCGTCTGTGCAGCGAATGTGGACGGCCCCCGCGTCCCCAGTGGCCCGTATGGCCAGCAGCTATAGGCGGCTGTGCGCGGGTGGTGAATGTTTCAGCAGGTCAGCCATGCACCGTTGCATTTAGCCTAGTGAGCAAATGCCGGGACCAGACCCGTGCTCCCCTCTGCGGGCAACAAGAAGCACTGTTTTTCTTTTCGAGCAGGCAGTTTGGGCGCAATACGTGCGTCACGGCAGAACGAGCTGCAAGCACGCACACCTCTCGTCGAGAATGTGCGTGTGCGTTCGTGTGTGGGCTACGTATGAGTGCCAGGGATGGATACGCGATGCTTTCGCGGAATTGCGAGTGTAGTCGGTTGTAGAGTAGGATTTCCGCCCTCGAAACAAGGAGCACCTGGGCGTAGCCGAGGTAGCGGAGTAATGAAAACTGAGTAGACGTTGCCATGATATACGCGTGCTGTAGTCTGGGTCCAGTGTCCACATGTATGGCGTGCAGTGGAAAAAAAAATAAACAATACTCACGTGCGCGCTAAAAGATTAGTCTAAGTTTCTCTCTTAAAATCAGAAATAGCAGAGATAAACGGTAGGCAACTAAAGAGTTTAGGAAACAACAAAATGCGCTTATGCAAAGGTAATGACCACAACACAAACAAACGATATGAGTTTGCTAGCAAATGTGTGTAATGTTTCCAAATCCCCGAGAATTTTAAGGAAAGCTGTAAAACAACGTATTCAAACGCTCAAAAAGGAAGCACACTGGCGAATAATTCTGCCCTGAAATCTTCGAAGGATAAGTTTAGCATGTTAATGCATCAATATTTGAATCTAATTCATGTTAGATGCAAGTAACTGTTTTTTCAAGAGCTTCATGGTACATTTAGCAGCGCCATTCCGGTTGATCTAAACACAGATCGCAAACTCTGAACACACAGATCCCCGTAACAGATGCAGAGTTTATAAGCTGCTTTCCTCTGAAGAGGTACAACTGCACTGAAAAATATTACATAAGCAGTGCTCTATGACCATTTCGCAGTATATTTCGCCACCTCCGGTTTTATTTACATTTGCACGAAAGATCATCCTCACCGCTCGGCAAAGCTGGTTTCTTCCTGTCAAATTAAGTTAAGAAGAACAAAATGTGACACTCGCAGGAAAGTGAGAGACACCTTTTGAAGCCATTTCCCATGTGCAAATGAATTGTACTAAAAACCAAAAACCGCGGCGGTCGTATTTCGATACAGGCGAAACACGAAGACGTCCGTGTGCTGTGCGATTTCGGCGCAGGTTAAACAATCCCACTTGGCGGAACTATTCTGAAGCCCTCAGCTACGCATCCCTCATAGCCCATGTGTCGTTTTGGGACGTAAAACCACACAGTTTCCATTTTTTTAAAAAGAAAATAGTGCAATACAACAATACAATCCCCGCGTGTGCACCCGCACATGCATGCTCAAAGCTACATATAATTCTCACGACAGATGAAAACTAAAATCTTGGCTGCTAGTGAATTCACCATGCGCCAGAAAGGCACATGTACAGTTTATCCATTCAAGCCTACTCGAATGTAAGAGCTTACGCGTACAGGAGGCATTGCAGCAAAATACACCGCATAAACAAGGCTTATTACTTTGCGAAAACACAAGAAAGCTCTAAAACGTCACCCTAAAGGCCCGACTGACCTCTTTATGGTACTTGATGGCTCAACAGAGCGGCTGGTTTGTCGCTGATTGTTTTAGTTGAACGATACCAAAGCCAAAATTGAGGAAATAGCATGCATACGCTTTGTTACCCCGGGTACTAATTTCTATAATCGTCTCCATCCTGTGCGTAAACTGACGTTTTCGAATAACAAATCCTAAATATGTAATATATTGGCGAAGCTAGTATGGATTGCAAATGCATTACGATGCGAATATAGAAAGAGACCAGAACTTAAAATAGAACACAGCATCGAATAAGTAACATCGAATATGTAAAGCTTAGTATAAAATAAGTACGCGAGTGACATCGCACGACTGTATTAGAAAAAATAAATCTAGGATGCAGATTATATTCAATAAGTAACATAATACAGCACACAGGTAGAAGTGCTGCATTTAAGTTTGTGTCATCCCCACACAAGACTGCTCGTGCACTATTCCTACTGGAAAACCCCAATCTAATAAAAGACCTCTCCGCGATTATTAATCTTTAAGGGGCCTTTTGTTTTTCTCTTGGCAATAACCATGCTATTTGTCTTGTGTTATTTTTCATATCTCAAGTTTCTTAATATATTTTGAGTTGTAATTTTGTTTCTTTAATTATTCTGAAAATTTTAGGTTTATGTAATATATTTCATGCTTTCGCTGTTTGCGCTGTAGATTATATTTGCATAAACTGTTTGAGAAGTATTTCCGGCTATTGGCCCAATAATTAGTTGCATTGATTTGTACATACATGCAAGTCGTCATGTTGATGGTGGTGAAATCAAGGCCACCACTAGACTTCAGCAGTATGCCTTCCACTCCCTGACAAGAGGCATACCTCTCCTCATTCTTTTCAGCGTATTCTGACCCAAAATATCATTGGTGTGGAATCTTATCTGCTCGTAGGCTAAAATTTTAGCATTGATTTGTTTGTTATACACAGAAAGCTAATTGCTATGATGCCGGTTGCAAAGGCCAGAAATAAGGAACACAGCACAGCAAGTTACAGATTTTATGATAAGTGGATAATCAGTATAAACGGGAGGGAGTGCACATAAAAAGACTCTGCTGTGGACTGGCATAACTTGTCATAAACGGTACTTGCAGCTAGAAGTGCCGCTAAGTACAGGAGAATTACTTTCAGTAAAAACATGCTGTGGCTCTTCAGCAACACGCACGAATTCTTCGGCTGGAATGCAAGTGCGCTGAGTGTGGGTGAGTGTGGGTGAGAGCGTGCACAAGAGAGCAGCTTAAGATCCTTGCATCCACTGCGTGGTTTTCCTACATTCACGCCTGAACGCGCACAATGATGCATCGCGCCCCGCAAGTCACTTTCTTTCGTTCCTTGCGGAATGAAACCGCAAGAATGAAAAGCAAAATGTAAAGAAGATAGAGCAACATATACTCACAATGCCAGTGCACGCAACGTGGTATCCGGGGACAATAGACGCAACCGCAGGGTCGGCGGAAGTTCACAGGGCAACGCGCACACACGCGCACACACACGAGCACCGCACCACAAACGTGAAGTTAGGCGCCACGGAAGGCCACCGAGAGGAAGAGTCAAGGGCCACGAAGAAAAAAGCGCATTAAAGCAAACATAATCGACGCGGTTGATGCAAAAGCAGGACAGCTCGGCGTTCCCAAGCTTTGTGCGCGATGCACCCTTCCCGTGGGGTGAAGAAGACAAGCATGCGCCTTGGGTGCGCGCATCTGCTCCAAACACAGCACCGGAGGCAGCCTTGCGCCACGGTCCCACTCGGGCACGCCGGGATCGGGACCACAGAGGCCAGGGGTGGATCTGGGTCGCCCACCGCGGTGTTTGCCCCCAGCGGCAAAGGGCGCAGGGTCGACCCCCAGATTGGAAGCCTATTGGCTGCTGCCGCCGGGACAAAAAGTCGCGTACAGTGTACGCGGAGAAAAACGCGCCGCACCTATTCAGCCTCGCTTCGCTCGGTTGGCCGGTCGCGCATGTGCGTGCACAGGGTGTCCCCGAGTACGCCACACAAAGATGACCAGCGAAAGAGAAACGACCACGCGGGACAAAAAACGCGCGGGAACTTGTATAGAGCACTTCCGTCCTTTCCATGCTCCCTTCCTTTCTCCACGCTGCTGTTCGTGATGCCAGCGGGGAGGCGTTGTAGGCTCAGAACAGTGGCAGTGGATGCTTGGCAAAGTAAGAACGAATACAGACAAAATAGAAAGTTTAAGGTTGGTTCACTGAAAGCGGCTTCGTGGAAAGTTTGACGCTCACTGTGTGTGAACTTTCATTTCGCATCAAGCATTCGCTACTAGTTGGCGCGATTTATGACGCGACCTTCAGAACCTCGATCCGAGACTAATCGGCTTATCTGGAAATCCGCGAGTTCCGGGCTTGGAGTTCCAAGCGCTCCTGAGACGCGACCTCTTTTTTCATGGGCTGTTCGTCGTCTTGCGTTGTTGGTTCCTGCAGATACGTGCTTCAACAAGAAAGTAGTGGATTGTACAGCTGATGTTGTGGCAGAAACTCGTCGTATTTTTAAAGGTAACCTGGAAACCATGTCGAAGGTGCTTGGCACAACATATTTGGCTTAGTGTTCATGACTGCTAACATGCGTTCTTGGTTTGGGCGTCGTGAGCATGTAAACTGGGGCGTTCTGATAAGATGAGTATACACGGAGTATTCGCTTTGGTCGCCGACCTCCGGCATGGTTTCACATAGAGTATTCCCGCGAAAGCTGAACATAATTCGTGGTATAAAAAGAAGGGCAATGAAATGAAAGCGCTTGAACGTCATCGGGGTATTAAGAAAGCGGGTCACAATGTAGTAAAGCTACTCCTTGTAATTCTTCTTTTTTGAACGCCATGCAGGTATATACGCCATCGTCCTGAAACCACGTGTTTCCCGACACTTTGCTGATAAGAATGCATAGACTTACCTTAATAAGGTACATGTAACCCTGATGCAATAAAGTTCAACGAGCCTCGCCATGTCTGTGGTTCAGATGAATGCTCTTACTGGATGAACGGAAAAGAATAAGCTTCTTTTTTTTTCAGAACTGCAAGAATTGTTCGAACCTAGGCATCAGAGTAAAGAATGTATAGGCAGAAAAAACTAAAGCTTTATGAAAAGGAAATGACTGTGGAACACTGATTAAAAAATAAATCTATTTTAAAACTGCAAAATATGCAAGAAGAGAAAGGCTTTAAAAATTTTATCTTTCCTCTCGCGCACTCGTGACAGAACTTACGGTGTCAGCGATCAGTACAGACTCGATCTGTATAAACAAGAGAGGCCCTCAGGAATGTTTGTTGAAGGGAGCATGAAACGCACGCATTGTCAGAGGATGTACGTATATTACGTATATATTCAGTGGCGCTTAGTGTTGCCGATTTTAACGCTTTCGGAACCCTGGAGTTTTTGTCTTAGCAACAACATGATCACATATGTTTGCGCTCACGTTTTTTTTTGTTTTTTTTTGCAAATCGAACGCACTTGAGAGAATACACTACACAGAAAGAATACGCGTTAAAAGCTGTACCAGCCAAGAAGTATAAAAAATTGCAACATCTGCTGAATGCCGTTTATTCAACATATGTCCAGAAGGACATCATAAAATTGGGCATCAAATTTTCTTTCATCCGCTCTAGATACGTGAAGACATGCACAGCAGGGCTGCATGGAATTTCCTTTTGGGGGGGGTATAAGGAGTGCATCTCTGAGGCCTTCACAGCATAAAACGTCTTATTTTTGAAACGAATTACATACTCTGAAGCAAGTAATGGAATAAATTTTTTTCGCTGGAAATTCACTAAATGGAAACGAATTAAAGCTTCTCATGTGAGAAGCAAAAAAAAAATCAGAAAGCAGAACACCTCATGAACCTAATAAAGGTACTTCGTTAGCGCTTTCTAAGATATTTTAAGGCAGTTAATTACGTTTGACGTCACACTTGGCATGAGGAAGTTGGTGTTTATCTGCGCCTCTTTTTTTTTCCAGAGCGCTAGCTGTTATTCTAGTAATAGAAGAGAAATAAGAACTTAAGCGTTTGTAAAGTTAGCAAGTGAAACCACACAATAATTTTGTTCTTGCAAAAAACCCCAAGGAGGCTTTCGATATGAGGACTGAATTGAACGGAAACCTTTTTGGGCGTTAGGCAAGCCAAAGGTAACTTTTTACACATTTATACCACAGACGGGGCTGTTAAAATGTCACGATGGCGTAAAAAGAATCGGATGCTAGTCTATCGAGAATCCTAACCACCTTGGCTCGGCAGCGCGTCTCACTTAGAGGTTATTTATGGTGCACTTCATCAATTTTAGAGCCAAACTATGCCGAAAGGCAAAACTATTAATTCTGCCTGCTAGCCCTGGAAGCTGTTGCGGAATTGCTCCTAAGTTGTGAAAATTTAGCGCACAGTTCCATTCGCTATCTTCTGAAACAACAAAAAGACCTCAAAGCGGCTTGTCATATTTGAGTGCACTTACTTGTATTACATGAGGCACAGCCGGACTTATGCCATCCCTACCCATTCGCGATTCGTAAATATGGAACACGAAGTTGATGCGCGCACTATTTGAAACACAAAGAGGCAACTATGACAGTCGCCTCTGTCATGGCTATAATAATTTAACCATTATGTTCTATACCTACTCAGTTTCTAACTTCGTCACTGGCTCAGCCACCGCCATGCTTTCGCTATCAACGGGATCATCTAGTCGGCTCGGTGGCTCATTAGTACGGAACATAAAAAGAAATATCTTTGCAGTAGTATACCAGAGCAGAAGTTTGCAGAAATCAGCGCAGCTAAAGTACACAATCACAAACACGATCAAAAGTTCTCAATGCGAGCAGGAAAAGAGATTAAAAAACAAAACAAAACGATATTAACCTAATATATAGTCTGCAAGATCAGAGGTAGCCTAGCAATTAGGGCCTGGTTGAATGATGCATGCCTTACTACCATATTCAGGCTGCGCATTAATTAAAAAACACTGTCTCTCCTTCACATCAAATATTTACACTAATAAAAAAGATGCAGCAGAGTATGAGTGGAGAAAAAAATCATTACCTTACTACCTCACCAAAGGAAATAAGAGGTAGAATGAGTACTTTCGAGAACAAAAAATCCGATTTAAAAAATATATTTCGAGAAGTCTTCTAATGATACTGAACTGTACCCCCGCGAACACTGTGCAATGTCCGACGCATTGCTCGACTCGCATATAAAAGTGAGATTAGCAAAGAGCCAGAAAAATTATCATAGGCGAACTTAGTGCATCGCAGGGCTAGTAAGAAAATTACGGGTTGATTAATAGAAAGATTTAGCTAGGGACCATTACGCTGCATACAAAGATAATTCGCGGATTATGAACAAGCATCGCTTCCTTATTGACGAGTGCTCCTATGAACCGTCGTCACGGCAAATTCCGTAATGCGTTGAATTTGCGTTAGTGTTTAGTACCGGCAACGTTCGGCGAAAAAAGAGATTTGATGCCTCTTCCATTCAAGAAATGTTTGAATAAGTGGGGCAGTCTAGACTTTCCGACACAAAGAACAACGCTTCTCAAGAAACTCTCTCAGAAAGCCCCAGAAGCTTAAATGCTGCGCCGCACGGCCTCGACACTCGCAGCGCCATCTATGGCCCCTGGCCTGAAACGCTATGAAACCCCAGCGCCATCTCTCGACTACATGCCGCAACAAAACCGGCTGCCACGCCTCGTCGACCCGCCCATGTCTCTTTCGCCAATCCCTGCAACGGTTACCGCCCCTTCGTTTTTTTTAGTAACCTTCTCTCCCGACGTTCTCATTTGTGTTGCTCGTCGACAGAGTGCCGTTTCATTTCAGTTTATTTCATTTTGATGCGGCCATCGGAGCTGTCGCCCGTTTTGAAGGACTGTTAATCGTCGGCGACCTGTGTAGCGTGCTTACTTGTGATATATCTGAAAGCTGATCGAAAAGAGCTATGCAAATCGTGATATAACAGTTATCATAAATTATGAACAAACAGGAATTATGAACGGAACGTATTTAGGATGAAATATATTATATCCCTCTGGCACGTGCTGATTTACTACAAAAAGGAAATTTGCGACAGCAGCGTGGTCGGACTCTACCACACCCGGAATTTTCGCGGTGAATTTCGTAACAGGAACAATCAGCCTCTTGTTAAGGAACAGCTCAATTTCTCAGTGTCAGTAAAGAAGGCATTTTTTTGTGTGCCGCAGTGCCTATTTGTGCTTCCGCAGGCAGCTTGCAGCCCTGTAAACAGACTTATTACCTTGGTACTAATAGACGCTCGGCGAGCTCCCAAGCCTTCTTGTATTTGTTCTTGTATAGCTAGGGCATTAGTTTGGCGCGCTCACTGCAAGAAATGGGGCATAAACTTAAATCAGAAGTCCTTGAATTGCGAGTTAGGTTTATTTAATTGCCATTTTAAAATACCTAATGTTGATAATGGCCAGACTGCTTGTTCATATACTGCAGCAATGTTAGGGATCTAAACTGAAACATCAGAAAAAAGTTGTTCGCGGAGACGATAAAATGATAAGGAACATCCTGGTGTTCGAGCCGGAGTGCAGAATATATTAATAAGGGGAATCTTGCAATGTATGTACCTACGAGTTATTGAAGTGAAGCGTTCTAATTAAACAACTCAGTGAAATACAGATACCCCCAAATACGTCGCGTTTAATTGAAAAATGCCCGACTCCAGATCGGCTAGCCCATGTGAACATAAATTCATATCATAATGAAATGAAATGACGAAAAACGTTGAAAAGTGCACGTGCATTCAAACAATAGTAAGCAGGTTGTTCGCTCTAAAGTGGATATAATGCACATGAAGGTGTGTATTGCCTACAGAATGACCAATTGCAAGCAAGAGTTCGAGGCGGTCGCTTGAAAACTAGAATTTAAATCACTTGCACGCGGTCGTTCTTCTGTTCTAACTTAGAATGAATTCTGGGCATAAGTGAAAAATCTGCCTATAGCAAAGCTTACGAGTTATCTGCTATTAAACCTGTAACTAATATTATTCAAAATGTCCGGAGGCCTCTCAGGAATCTCAGTACACGACGAAAATATGAATAGCTTACTACAGAGGCTAAAATTGTTAGGAGAGCTACGTTTATCTTTTTCCTGTGTAGTTTCTTCGTTGTATAGATGTGTCATGCCAATTCGAGGACCTCAATGGCGATTGATCCACGGTGCTTGATGAGAGTCTACCTAAAATTTCTTAAACATCGGGTGGCGGCCCACTGGTTCGAAACGGGCAGTCCACTGACGTAGCAGTACTCACTAACTTGCCGCTGCACGTAACTATTGCCTGAAGAGTCCAAGCTTCATGCCTAACCTTACTACTTGCGTGGCGGTTACTTAGACACCCGCGTGCATTCTTGTTTCTCAGCAGCGGATTATTTCTGAACCTCTGTTCCATGTGCAGCCTGTAGCCAGAACATTTTGTATAAGATCTGGGGGCTATGAGATTGAGCATAAAAAAGCAGAAAGCCAAACAAAGAGTTTTTAAAAATTTAGTATTTCGCTGAATATACTGGTGATAATTTTGGTGGCGGCATGCGAATTCTGGAACTCTCCTTGCTATCCCCTCTTGCGTGCGATATTGATGGCCTTTTTTATCATAATATTGCAATGCATGCAGATGCTGCAACAATATGCCGCGGGCTGTCGTCCCATTTAGTTTCCTTCTTGCTCCCTGATGATCATATTTTGCAGCTCGTAAATTTCGATCTCAATTTTTCCTTAAGTTTTCTGCCCTGATACTTCTGTACCTTATTCGGACTATCTCGCCATGTATTTTTGTGGCAGCCACATTATGCGTGCGTTTTTTTTTTGTGTAAGTGTTCCGCATAAGCCATGATATTTAAGCTGGAATTATTGCAAACAAAAAAAATAAATTAGCACCACGTGTTTTATAACTTGCGTGGCAAGACATTGGATTCCTTCTCTTTTAAACTCCGTTCGGTGGTCCGACTGGCTTGTCCTATACCTTGCGGCTGCTTTTTAAAGAAAATATTCCTCATGACGGTACGCGCTCACCACGCCGCTGTCATTACCACGATGCGGCTGGTCTTCGGTAAGAGGAACACATTTTCGTTTGACAACCTCTTGAAAAAGCCCAGGATGACAAGTGTGTGAACAACATCCATTACATAAAAACGGTTGCAATCAAAGTCCAATCAAGCCGAACAACTAAACAACTTAGGTTAGTTGCATTATTGACAGTGTCATACAAAAAAGCTATTCTACTCTCTTTAATACGAACTTCGTAGAAATATAATTGCTTCTCTACCGAGGCAATGCTGCCAACCGCTCGTCACTAGCTCTGCTAGGAAGCGTAGCGACGTATTTCGGAATACCTTATGTTTGACCGCAACTTTCAGTGAGTTGCAGGGCATCAGCAGCGAAGCAGCTTTGGGTTCTTCCTTACCAAGAAATCGCAGCTCATCGCCAGCAGTCAAAACCGGCTCATTTTGCTTAGAACAAGGATGATTTACAATGTCTAGCTACCATGACTGCTCCCGTGAGAGCGAACATAAAATTTAAGCTTATATCGCATTGCCAGCACGCAAGTTAGAAATTTAGTAGGGAGCTGGTAGGGAGCTGATTGGGCTATAACAAGATCAAGCTCCTTATAATCTATATAGCTTTATAAGCGAATCAAACGTACTTCGACTGGCGAAGTGCCAGTATGGTGGCGTGGATTCGCACGGCCAAGGAAGGTGTAATTCGGAGTCGGTGTCGACGACAGAACGGAATGGGCGATAAAAATGCAGCAAGTTCGTTAATATATTTTTTTGATAAATAATTGCACTTAGAGGGCCCACCTGAAAACCGAAAGCATTTACCGCATCTCTCCCGATATAATCAAAGTAACAAGTCTAGAAAAGAACGAGAGACATGTATCCAGCATCTGTGTAGCCAGATAGAAATACGATACAGTTGTAGTGATTACGTTTAGCTGAGTTACTTTGAAATTTGAAGAGATTTTAATAACAACATTTATGGTCGCTGCTTTAAATTAACCGTGTACAATTGTTTTCGAAAGCGTAAGAACTTTGTGCTTCCGTAGAATCGTTGGCAAGCGCAAGAAAAAAAAATATGTGAAGTACTTCGATAGTTATTTCTCATTTCCTGCCATGCGCCAGTTAATCTTAGGGAATATTTATCGAGGAATCAAATGCTTATCCATGGTCATCCCTTTCACCGGTGCCACGCGGCGAAGAGCAGTGAGCAGCATTTAATGTATGTTGAACAAGCGAGCCCAGCTCGAAACCCAGCATGCAAATCAAATTCCTATCCTACAGAACCTAAAGCCAAATATTATGTACTGTTGACGCCCTGATTGTTCAAACGCAATTAATATCGAGAATTAAGATCAATACATAGTTGTAATATCCAAAGCTGACGTAAGGTTTCTTTTGCAAGTCTTTCGGGTGACCATGTTGACGATAGTTAGGAACAACCGCTTACCTTGCCCAAACTAAATGGCCTGTGGCGTTATGTCAGTGTGTTCACTCCAGAAAAATTTATTGATCAGAAATATTTAAATTCGGGACCTATTTATACCATACATTTCCTGAGTTTATTCGTACGGTCATAATCAGGTTTGTATAGTGTACCTTCAATACTTGGTATAGTGTTCAATCACTATACGAAGCCCTCGTCTGCAATAAATAACAGTACATTCATAACTCGATTAATTCACTTAATATTCGGCAGCCACGAAACAAGCAAGCATAAGAAGGCATATTAGGGACGTAGGAATATGGGAATGTTGAATAGCCGTTATTCCTTTTCACTGCCCACGCGGTTGTGAATTACAGGTTTCAACACGTAAACCACCAGCAACTTATAATACATTGAATTATAGTTTTTCTCCTACAGTAACGTGGTTTCATTTCCTCCAACACTCAAGGTTGCATACTCATGTCACTTGGCCACTTTTTGCGCCACGGGCATCTCGTTGCCACCGTATACTGCTGCGATACTTTTTGCAGCCATGAAGCCTTCTGCTAGATGGAATTGGATGCCTTCTGACTATTTGCATAGAGAGTTGAATGCCCACAGATGAAATATAGCAGTTATAACCTGGAGATAAGCGATTGTGTGGCATAGTTTTTCAGCGCTTTCTTTGACTACGTTTACAACGTGCAGCGTATGTATGCGTCACAGTGCTCGTATGCATGGTGCTCAGTGTGATGCCACAGTAGACAGCACCTTCTCTTCTCCACTGCAGAGTAGCTGGCCGGATGTTCATCTTTCCAACCAACCTCTCTGCCCATTCATTCATTCATTCATTCATTCATTCATTCATTCATTCATTCATTCATTCATTCATTCATTCATTCATTCATTCATTCATTCATTCATTCATTCATTCATAAGTTGAAGCTCGAACTACCATCTAGACGCGTTAAATAAAACCTATGAATAGCCAGAAGAGTAAGAGAACGTATTATTCCTTTCACTAAGAATTGGTTGGTGTGGTTTATTGGGGTTTAACGTCCCAAAGCAACTCAGGCTATGAGGGACGCCGTATGAAGGGCTCCGGAAATTTCGATCGCCTGGGGTTCTTTAACGTGCAATGACATCGCATAGCACACGGGCCTCTAGAATTTCGCCTTCATTGAAAATTAAACGCCGACGTTGGCTTAACTAACATCGCAAGAACTTTAGTGGTTTTTGCATGCCCATTTCCGAATGTAATCGAATAAAGCTCGCACGCAAATTTATGAGAGAATTTATGTAATTACCTTAATATACTCATGGCGCTTTAATAAACACGCGAATTATTCTGCTGCATTCACTAAAAAATGAAAATCTTCATAGCGGTGGTTATCAGTAGTTGTACAACTTTTCTTTAGCGTTGTTCTAGACTACCGAATGTCTAACTCGTTACGTTTTTTTATTAAGCACCAAAAACTAAACTTCATACATTTTATTGAACGCGAGCAAGGAAAATGCTCAGTAAAATTATTTTAAAGCACTTTTCCCTTTTTGAAGCATGCAAGCTAGTGAATACCATTGGTTGGCATTAGCAACGTCAGGTTATCTCGAATAATTCATTACGCAAAAATTTATCATGCGGGGTTCTCGTTCCGAGTCTTCTAACTAGGGGTGTGCGAATATTCGAAATTTTCGAATACAGTTCGAATATTATATTTTTAGTATTCGTATTCGATTCGAAATCCAAGCATTCGTGTTGTTTCGAATATTCGACCCGACGCGAATATTCGTACCCAGCCGAATATTTTATTGCGAGCACCGGCGTTCATTTAGGTCCGCAAGTCCTACCGACAGAGACATAACAATATGGCGGCGCCCAGAGCAATGCGTAACGTTGGGCCATGCAGTTGCTGACTACGCTGGTGAGCTTCTTTGTGGCTATATCTGCGACGCTGGTATAATCAGAGCTGTGCACGAAATACCTCGCAATGCGTGCCAGTTCAGTGCCAAGTGAGAGGGAATTTTTGTGGCTGGAGAAGTCGCTTCAGCTAGAAGGGAACTAGCTACTTCTGCCTGACCATGTGGAGCAGCCGGTTTTCCTTCACGACAACCTTTTATGTTCATTCCAGCAACGCGCTTTTGTGCTTATGGCAAGCTAGCCTTAATCAATGCTATGTACTAGCCATCTTCTCCGATATTTCCACTCTTCTAAGACTAATGTTCGAGACTTTGATACTTTTTGTGCAGCCACACACATCTTTTGTGTTCATTTCATCACTGATAGTTGAACTGTGATGTTCTTGGGTGCTCAAATAATGTTTTGTAGTGGTTAAATGCGTCTGTCCTTGATTATTCGATATTCGATTCGATATTTGGAACCCAGTATTCGTATTCGATTCGTATTCGAAAATTTTGATAATCGCACACCCCTACTTCTAACCCTTGCTGGCGAGAACTGAGGCGCACTCAATGTCATTTCCAAGGTCTGCGATGTGCCGCATGCCACAAGAGCTGACACAGCTGTGACGAAAGCGGATGGGCTATATCGTTTGCACAACATTACGGGCTCCATTCTTTGTAATATTCTTTTGTTGGTTTACAACCGCTTTAGGCTGACGGAGTATTTTGGGAGCCCGGCACTGACACCCAGCTCCGTTTGGGCACCAGTTACACAGGTGATTCGATTCCTTTTGGCCGTAACTCTTTACTTGGGGCGGTTGGGACGACAATCTTCGTGCGCATAACAGCGGATGCTATAGATAGGTATACAACCGGATAATATCTTAACTGTATCGCGCGACCATCGACCCGCCAGCTTGTCAGTGCATAGTGAGAATAACCGCATGGGCAACGCATGAGATTATCATCGCTTGTTTCGACGCTCTGCACATTGATAAGGCACTGACGAGCCGGCGGCTCGATGGTCGTGTGATATTGTTATAAAATTGGCCGGGTGTACATGTGCGGAGGAAAGTTGTTCACGAAACCCGGTTTAGCGTTCGAACTCAGTTTATCAGTTGCCTTTTGAGAATTAGGATGCATGGCAAGTGCAGGCTGCAAGCGATTACTTGCATAGATTTCTCATGGAGACACATTATCTCTCGATTTCGGACAGGGCCGACGTGACTCCAATTAGGACATAGTACCGTGCTCTCTTTACTTGTGTCGGCACCCGAGCTGACACCTGCAGTTCCAAAATTTATCCCCTTATTTTTAGGTCTATGCAGCTATCGGTGATAGCGAATAACATGCTGCTGGACCTGCCGTCTTATGAATAAGCATTCCAAAATCCTTTATTATAGAATGATTTGAATCAGCAGACAGAAACGAGTGCTTCATGAAAACCATTCCTCGTCTCACTTCAGAAAGCCTTTTGTCGACCAGATAGGAAGAGGTGACATTAACTGCTTCGTATTTAGTCCACTGCAATGGCCGACCTAGCCCCTCAACATACGATCCCGTACCAACACCGTCACCTATACACCAATACCAAACATATACGAGAGGCCCGTACCAGTGCATGTGCTCAGGTGCATTGCTATGCGCATCACGGTCTCTTCACCATGTGCAGTAAACAACCCGGTTTGTTCCTTTCTTTTTTTTAATCGCAAGGCTTGAAACTGGTTGATAGCGCCACAGAGATGCCATAAATGCCATTTCGGTAATAACTCACGCGTAACAGTTGTGCAGGAAAAGATAAAAACAGGGCAATAAAAATTCCCGTGGCACGGAAGTCAAATCTACCTGTTCAAGTTAGCCATGCATACTCGAACTAAAAAGAGAAACTCCGAAAAAAAGAAAAAAATCGGCGAGCTCAGTAGCTTCCGCAGCTCGCCAAGCACAACGCCGTCGAAACAAGCAGATAGCGCGCGCAAACGTGCGAAAACAGTCGTCGGCTCGAATTACGCTCATCGGAACTCTGATAAGAGCGAACTAACGCACGCGTTACGCACAGATAGGCGTGTACGTTCAGCCTACGTACGAACAGACACACGCACACACGCCCACGCGGACACATTCACGCCGACGCACGCGTAGAGACACACGCACACACAGTTACATGTGCGCGCCCGGGGAAGATCGGAAGGGGACGCATGCACCTGTCTGCGCGGCCGGCAACGTACACGGCTGCGCGCTGATGCCGGGTCGGACGAGGTTTTTACGGCGTTTTAATGTGGCCCGTAAAACCGCGCGGCTTGGAGCGCAGCCGGGCTTGGCCGGCCCTGCATGCACGAAGGGCTTCCTGTACGGCGGCCGCGTTGCGCGGAGCTGGGGAGCTCCGGACGCTGCCCCCGCCGCGCTAGCCCGCGTGAGCTGTGTGTGCCGCGCGAACGCGGTATAACTAGCTCGAGCGCAACTTTGCCTATTGGAACTCGTCGCTTTAAACGATGGCGAAAGATAAGGGGGCGTCGGAAGCGAGGGGCGAAAACTTAGGAACGTCGCGATAGGGGTGGAAGTTTGTTTTATAAAGCATGGGTAAAACTCCTTGGGTGGAATTTACTGATCTTAGGGCAGTTGAACCGTTAAATACAGCCGATGCGTTGATCGTATAATGAAGGGTTGAAGGGGCTGTAAGGAGTGATTTGACACATAAGGTTTGGCACAACATACCTGAGCCGACTTTCAACTGTGGTCAGCACTCGAGGTTAAAATTGACGAAAGTGGCCCCGAGGACAGTTTTCATAAGAAAATGCCGTACTGCATCGTTGCCCATTTATGGGCATCGTTGCCCATTGCATACATGTACTACTTAGAAACGTCGCGCCTCATGAGGAGTGTTTTTTCGGACAAATATAAATTATTTTGAGAAGCACACAAGAGAATTCTGCGTGACTTTCACCAGAAGAGGGATCTACTGTCATGACAAGAAAGCTTTCATGCCATTTTTTTTAAAATAACGCAGCCTTTTCATTGCGACAAAAACTGATCTCACACGCAGTTTAAAGAAGCGCAGGATATCACACAAAGGCCGGAACGAATTGCTTTCCAAGTGTCTTAGTTTAAATGAGCCTCATTCAGGACTTTGCTTTCTTTCTTCATTTTCAAGTAAAATGCACTGACCAGACACAATATGCTCCATCCTGTAAAAGAGTGTCCACTTAGCTACGATATTAATGTAAGGCACTAACCTTTTGGTATTCACAGCACCAGCAGCTCATGTCCCAACGACGTCTGGAACCTGTAATACTTATCTGATAAAGCGTCTTGTCTTCATCACTTCCAGCGAGGGTCACAGTACCGTTGTGATGCGAAATAGTGCACGGACACCACACAAGCACACACTTTTAACGTGTCACCGAGGATACAAAATCACACTGAAGCTTTGTTTTCTCTTGAGGAACGAAGGGAGGAAGGAGGATATGGGTGGGTAGGTAGGTAGGGTCTTGAACGAGACAAATTTTCTCTCATAACACGTCACGTCATGTCACGTGACCTCAGCAGCCTCTGGCAGTTGTAGGCGTATTCCCGGAGAGTCATTTTTCAGCAAATGTTCATCTTGCGAAGCGCAGCTGGATGGTAGCATGGGACTCACCCTGCATTGGAAATGCAACATCAGATACTCTTAGTTCGTAGCAGTCACGCCATCGCTTGGATTCTTTCGGCAAACCCAACTCACTGATCTAGTTATTGTGCTCGTAAGCCAAAAGTAAACCGTCTGCACTTGGCACTGCCTGTTATAACAACCTGCTATTCGAAGCCTTCTACCTTTCATAGTGGCAGAAACTTTTTTCTGCGACAATATGCTCATCTCCCCGGGGGGGGGGGGGGGAAGTGAAATATTAGGACTAATAGAGAAATGCACGAGAATTAACTAATAAAAGAAATACAATACGAGTAATGACTGCCAAATAGGTGAAAAGAGAACAACAACAATTCTTAATTTTGATAATATTTTCTTGTTTTCTTGCTGAAATTTTTCGGTGCTCCTCTAAACATAATTTACCACTCAGGATCAGTTGGGTGGTTAATACATATGTTGTAGATCATTAGCCTATTGATCAGAAAGGGGAAAACATATCCAGAATGGCTTGTCGAGTGGAGATTTTATTCTTGCGTAATCATTGCAGAAGGAGATGTTGGTTGTGATCCCCTTTATTTCACATTTACAATAACTGTGCGACAAAATCGGACAGAGTACCAACCTTAACTCGGAAAGAAAGGTGAATAAATTGCCTTCTCGTAGGCCTAGAAATAGAGCAAACATTTGACATAACGCAATAGCGCTGTTCCAAACAGAAGTTTTATGCCTGCACATAACTCCACATAAGTGAGGACGCAGGAAAAAAACAATAGAACAGTATATTCACACATAATAATCTCAAATGATTCCATGCCCGCTATCCCAAAGGAACGAAACGTAGTAACGCAAGGGTGCGGATGTGCACTTCAGGGTGATGTGGGATTTTAAGGCGAAAGCCTTTAATGCCTCATCGTTGTAAGCAGCAGTTGTCGACAGAAAATGTCACGCTTTTCAATTGGTCGAAATGGCCGTGACGTCACAGTGCGCGAATTTCAAAAGGGGCCAATCGTACTTTGCCTAGTAACCATGCAACCAATTGAAGGGATCGTATAGTGATGCTCCAGGTAAGTGGGACTGAGCTTAGTTAATTGCTTAATTACCTAATTAGCCGAATTAACTTTTCTAGTCAGGCCATATAAATAAATAAAACGGAGTAGGAAATTGGTCGAGCTCGGGATTCGAACCCCGGTCTTCGGCGTGCGAGACGAGCATGCTATCCACTCGGCCATGCCAGCTCGATGGTTTGGTATGAACAAAGGCGCGTTTAGTGAATACGGTGTCTTCGCTCACTGCATTCCTCCTCCCTTCCCTTCCGGAGAGATTTAGGTGTCCACCGAGATATGAGGGACAGATACATTTCCTTTCCTCAAAAACGAATTTACCGACGAGCGAGGCGTAGAACCGAATGGGCAATGGCGTTCTATAGACCCCCTGGCAGCGTTGCAAGATGCTGTCGCGTTCCACTCTTAGAGGCGAAGCTTAACATCTTAACCACACATCAGTGACCACACTTTAGGTAAAAAAAGTGCCCCCTGAATTTTGACGGGTGTTCACCGAGATATGTGAGACAGTTACTGAGTAATTTCCTTTCCTCAAATAAAATTTTCATTTCTTTCATTACGGGCGCTCTTTGTGTTCTTTCACTCCCACTTCCTCCCTTCCTCTACGGTGCGGTTCAGGTGTCCACCGAGATGACAGAGAATTACTGCGCCATTTCCTTTCCTCAAAAAGCGTTGCGTTCAAAGGGCAAGGCATCGCGCCGAACGGGTGGTGGCGTTCCGTGGACTCCCTGGCAGCGCTACAACACGCTGTCGCGTTCCACTCCTAAAGGCGAAGCTTAAGATTCATTAATTAGCAGTTAATTAGTATTCAGGCATTAATCAATAATTAACCATTAATTAGTGATTTGTCATCACTTAGTAATTAGTACTCAATTCTATGTGACGCCACCGGTGCCACAGAAGCAGCGAAAGTGGTTCGGAAGACGCTTTCGCCTCTACCCACTTTAGACAGCCAAAGTGCCCCCTGAATTTTTTGGTTGTTGACCTACAACCTACATCACCCCATCCAGTATATATCTACGGACACCAAATTTTGCCGCTTTTAGAAAAGCGCCCAACTTAATTTTCGCTGTTGGCGATCGACGTTTCTATTGCTGACTCAATGTGCCACATTGCCGTTATTGATGATTTTAAGGCGGAAGCCTTTAATGCCTCATCGTTGTAAGCACGAGCTGTCGACAGAAATGTCACGCTTTTCAATTGGTCGAAATGGTCGTGACGTCACAGTGCGTGAATTTCAAACGGGGCCAATTATACTTTGGCTACTAACCATGCAACCAATTAAAGTGATCGTATAGTGATGCTCCAAGTAAGTTTGACTGAGTTTAGTTAATTGCCTACTTAACCAATTAGTCTAATTAACATTTCTAGTCAGACCAGATAAATAAATAAAACCGAGTAAGAAATTGGCTGAGCTTGGGAATCGAGCCCTGGTCTCCCGAGTGCGAGTCGAGCACGCTACCACTCCGCCATGCCAGCTCGATGGTTTGGAACGAACAAAGGTGCGTCTAGTGAATACGTGTATTCGTTCACTCCCATCTTCCTCCCTTCCCGTTACGGCGAGGTTTAGGTGTCCACCGAGATATGAGAGACAGATACATTTTCTTTCCTCAAAAACCAATTTACCGACGAGCAAGGCGTATTTGTCCGCGTTTCAGATTGGTCCAAATTGTCGTGATGTCACCGCGCGTGAATTTTGACGGGTGCCCACCGAAATATGTGAGACAGTTACTGCGCAACTTCCTTTCCTCAAATACAATTTTCGACAAGTGTCTACTGAGATATGTGTGACAGTCATGCGTAATTTCCTTTCGTCAAATACAATTTTCATTTTCTTCATTACGGCCCCTCTTTATTCCTTCACTCAAACTTCCTCCCTTCCTGTACGGTGCGGCTCAGGTTTCCACCGAGATGACAGAGAATTACAGCCCCATTTCCTTTCCTCAAAAAGCGTTGCGTTCAAAGGGCAACGCATCGCGCCGAACGGGTGGTGGCGTTCCTTGGACTCCGTGGCAGCGCTACAACGCGCTGTAGCGTTCCACTCCTAAAGGCGAAGATTAAGCGTCGTTAATTGGCAGTTAATTAATGCACCAACAGAATGTGAAGTGAACAATCAAGTAGCAGAATGCCGCACTCAGGCTTTCGCCTTTCACCACTTTAGCCACTAAAGTTCCTCGTAATTTTTTGCTTCCACTTCTTCACTCGGAAGTTCGACCATCTTCATTCTTCAACGTGCAACGAGCGCTCTTTCAGCAGCATAAACTCCCCTGAGTGCACAGTGGTGTCGATGAACTCAGGTTTCATAGCCAGTGGATTAATGGTTGTATACTGCATCATGGCCGCCGCAAGCATGTGCAAGTAAAGCGAGTGTTCTCTAATTCTGTGCATAAAAGTGACCAGCCACGCTAGTAACAAATGTGTTTTGACACCAAACATACCAGTGGAAAAAAAGATCAGGGGGAGGGAGTTGGAGAAGACGGCTCATGGCTTGACCAGCATCTTTATCAAGTGGTCGGCGTTCTGGCTCCGATGGCATGGTTTTCTTTGCTTTGTTTGCGACCATGCAAAAGCCAATTAAGTCTAGATGACTCCCCTATGATAATTACGGGTGTACTAAAGCGTATATTATTTAAGAACAGAAACCGAAGCACACAGACTGCAAACTTAATGCGCCATTTGTCTCTGTTCACTGCTTGACGACCGCGGAAGGATGGTTTGCTGGCGAGGCTCTGTACGGACTGACACAGTCTGCTGTTGTTTCTTTGCAGCTCGATCCCCTTCATGTACGCGAATTTTATGCTAGATTATAAAATTCTGAGCAGCATGAGCAAAAGTAAGCAGGTCAAATGTCGGTGTCTGCCAGGTCGCGAAGTCAAATAAAGGAAAACGGCAAATCACCACTGAAAATCCGATAATCTTCGCGTCGTCCGGATGAGAACTGTTTTAATGCTTTCGTTTCTCGGAGGACGATTAATACCGCTGTCAGACTAGCAGATTTATTGTCATTTGAACCGAATAGCGTTCGAACCATCCAATGTCATTCGGTCTCTTTCAGTGCTACACGACAAAAAATAATGTCATTCGAAAATGATGGCAGTAGCGATCAGTGAAAAAAAAAACAACAACAGTGCAATGGAAAGACGTTAGCGCGCATGAAGATGTTCGAAATTGTTTTGTAGTGTTTAAAGAGCAGGTGAGAACATTTCCGCGCAATATTATAAGCTTCAAATATAATTTCCGGCCATTATGCTGCAGTATAGCCATCAGAAACCAAGCCAAGTACAAAGTCAGCAACATATTCCATTAATGTAAACAAACAAAATGGCTGACACGGCGGCGCGCGCAGGAGCGCGGAAATGACTTCCAAAAGGCGAACTCCTCAACTACCTCTTTGAGTACTTCGAGCTACCGGCAAGAAACACACAACCCAAAATGATCGACGGTCGCGGGAAAGGCCCTGCTTTACGGTAGCCGCTTGCGTTGGCTGCTGCTGAGACCGAGTGTAATAGCTGCCCACAAGAGCCTCTAGTGTGAACAGGTTCTCACCAAAATCAACATTTCTTTAGCAGAACTAAATAAATACAATTTCTAACTTTGGCAATGGGCTCATTATTTTTTCGCGTCGCTTGTTTCTGCTGCATATTTGGTGTCCAGAGTAGGAACTCGGTTCGAGATCGAATGCGAATGAGTTCCCCAAACTCATTCGATGGCGACTGACATTCAATCCTAATGACAGTACATGTTTTGTTCATTAGTTTGGCTTGGTTTATGGGGGTTTAAAGTCCGAAAGCGACTCAGGCTATTCAGACGCCGTAGTGAAGGACTCCGGAAATTTCGACCACCTGGGGTTCTTTAACGTGCACTGACATCACACAGTACACGGGCCTCTAGAATTTCGCCTCCATCGAAATTCGGCTGCCGCGGCCGCGACCCGTGTCTTTCGGGCCAGCAGCCGAGCGCCGTAACCACTGAGCCACCGCGGTGGGGCGGTTGATTAGTTTGGTTTAAGGGGGTTTAACGTCCCAAAGCGACTCAGGCCATGAGGGATGCCGTAGTGAAGGGCTCTGGAAATTTCGACCGCCTGGGGTTCTTTAACCTGCACTGACATCGCACAGTGCACGGGCATCTTGAATTTCGCCTCCATCGAAATTCGGCCGCCGCGGCCGGGATCGAACCCGTGTCTTTCGGGCCAGCAGCCGAGCGCCGTAACCATTGAGCCACCGCGATGGGGCTAATGACATTAAATGTACCCGTGTAGCAGCCGATTAATGACATTAGGAGCCAATGTCATTCGATGAGAATTACATTAAATTTGCTAGTATGACAGCGGTATTAGTCTTTGCGCCAGTTGCAGAAACGAAGTTGTCCAGTCGCAGTTTTTGAGAGGTGCGCTCTTCTATAGCGCATGATTTTCGATGGACATGCACTTGCAGCTCGTTGACACTCGCAAATTCCTATCAGCTGAGTCATCGTAAAAGGAAACTTTCTTTATTTAAGAGAACACATCAACCGCTGAGTACATCTTGCGCCTGACTGACAAGCTCAGATGGTCTCACCATAACAGCCATGTAGCCAGGCACTGATGATGGTTGGTGAACAGCTGAAATGCATCACAGTATCATCAGTCATTACAAACTTGTCTTAAAAATGACGTAATATGCTATATATAGAGAAATATATACTAAAGTTACGTGTGCCTAAAATCTTACTTCGGCATAATATTCAGTCCTCAGGGATATGAATAATAGCATAGCAGCTCACCAACCCAAAATCCGTTAGACGAGCCGTATTCACCATAGATGCTGCTTTTACGAAGAATTAATTTAGCTGCGTATCGAAGATAACATAATGCTCTGCCGCTGTGACTGAGAGCTAACTGCCCAACAGAAGTGCGTATATTGAGGGATATCTAAAGCTCTGGGTTTCAGTTCTTTTCTTTATATGCAACGTACAAACCATGAATTAGGTTCGGAAGATTTCTATCATGCGGATCATGTCATTCCACAAAAAGCTCTGCGAGTATGCATGTCTATTCATAGGATACTGGTTGATTAATAATTCGTCAAAAAGAAAAGCTGGAAACTTTAGCAGTTCTTGCTTCTGGTAAGACTTCTACTGCTCACAGCTTTGTCTCGAGTCAACAGACCAGCATTTTTTTTTGTGTAGCCAGTACCTTAACTCATCCGGGTTCTTTAAGGAGCTAAGCAATCCATACACATCCGGAGCGAATCATGAACAAATAAGGTGCCCATGATAGAAAACCAACTGCGGTTTTTGGTTTTCTCGCACATATCATCGGCGTATATTCGTCCCCGCATGCGCCCTGTTGTTTCCACTCAAACTTCGCTGCTACTGTGGCTTTTAAAAATGGGCACTTGCCTTCACCGATTTTACGGTTTCTCAAAAACACATGCCACACGCCCACTCCCTCCCCCCCCCCCCCTCCTCTCTAAGTACGCAAGCGAGAGAAAAATAAAGTGAACATTAATATATCGCAATCTGCAGTTCATGACCCATTTTCTCAAGCCAAAGAGAAAGAATACACTTTACGTGCCAAACCTGCTCTGCAGCCTCGCTACTCAGGCTAAAATGCTACAAGCTAGAGTACTAGAAACCCATACAGCAGAATAAGTGCTGCTCGTAAAAATTCGCCCTGTAAAAACCCCTATAAAAATGAGCTGTGAATTTCTGTTGACGCAATGTTGAGCATGTGTTGAGCGAATAGAAATTCAATGAAAATTCAACTTGTGATGAGTTTGCATAACACTCATTCAATAGAATTTCTGTGCCCATAAACTCAACGCAAATATGGTGCATAATTTCTGTTGAATTTGTTTTTTTTAGTACCCGCCAGAAAAATATTCAACAGCAAGTGCTTTGCCACCATCCGTGGCCCTGTGTGTGACTTATGAGCTCTTCTGATAGGATAATGTAATGCTATGTTAGAAATCGGCTGCCCCTCTTGATTCATGCACAAAGAAAACAGCGCGAAATACGGGGACAAAAGAGAAACATACACTACAGTATCAGCGCCACGCGTGACGCTGTTTGTGCGTATGTGTGGAGCACTAAACGACTGGGATGTCAGCGTCACGTTAACGAGAAATTTCAGCAACAAGTGTCAATATACCGCCGAAAATTTAATCGGTAGTCGGTCCATCTAGCGCAATACGAATGTATTCCTAGGACTTCTTTTTTGCGTGTTGTGTTAATTCAACACATGCTCAACAGAAACTGATGGGCCAATTTTCAACATGCGCTCAACATGCTGTCAGCACTGCATCACCCAGTACTCTCCACCTTTTCAACATACTATCAACAGCGGATGTTGACACGGGTTGCTGTAATTTCAACACAAAGTCAACAGGCATTTTTGTAAGGGAATGTTCCTTGCAAGACGCATCACGTAGAGAAATCCTTGTTAATTTCGAGAACTTGGGGCTTTTCGATGTTCACCAGAATCTCAGCATGCAAAAGCGTTTTCGCGCATTGTCTCATCAAAATGCAAGGTGTTTACCCTAAGATGTCCTGCAGTCTTTAAAAATGCGGTTTTGCAGTTAGAAGAGCGCTTATTTCGGCAAATGATTTCCAGCACTGTAGAACATCAGAATACAGCTAAAACGTGCGAACAGTAGGCTGGTCAACAAATATTGAATGTTTCACTTTTCACTATTGACTATTAGTCTCCTTACTTACTGAGAGGCGCGCAGCTCACCGTAAGCGATATTCAAATCAGATTTTAGAATCTTGAAAACGCAGTTACCCTCAATGCTCAAACCCAACAAATTTTGCCAACATCGCGCCAGAATACATGAGTTTTGAAAAAGCTTGCTTGCAAAGCAACCTCTCAAGTGCACGTAACAAATCTAAATAGGAAAATTTGTTATCTTTTATTTTCCTCTGCTGCCCAGAAGACAGTAACAGACGCTACGATGAACTTTGAGCGTCCCTCATGAAGAGACCCCTGCACACCTATGCCTGCCTTATGTGCTTAAAAACTGACTGTGAGAAATACATGTGCGTGCGTTGCACCCTCACAGCAGCCATAGACTGGGCAGTGGCCAAGAGAAACGGAAGTATTGAAACAGCTGACTTGGGTTTTTCTGCTATTTGACACTATGATGGCCTTGTCAGCAACTGAATTAAGCTGCAGAAATGAGTGAACTGTCTGGGAAAAAAAAATCTACTTCATAATATTGAGATAAGCAGCTTCCTGACTTGGTGCAAGGTTATAACAGCCGCAAGAAACACAAAAAAGAATGCGCCAATCTGAAAAGTCGAATGCCAGGCTCTTGAACACAAAAATTGCGCTTGAAAATCCAGTTTATAATGGCTGAGCAGCGGCCACTTGATGGTATACGGTACTTAGAGCTGAACATCACGAAGCTGCCCGTGAGCTATGAGGAACTTTGTAGAAATAGTCGAGGGCTTCGGATCGGTTTCGGCTACCAGGGGATTTTGCACGGGTACTGACTTTGCACCATGTACGGGAGAATTTGCATGACGCTTCTATTCAATGAGCCCGCCGCGTCCAGGATATGATCCTGCTACGCACAAAAAAAATGTTTAAGCATATATGAAAAATTCGATAAGACCAGGCGAGCCATTTCACAACTTTCCGCATATGTAGAGCTTTGATCAAAATGCTGCAAGCCATATAGTTGGTTTTCGAGCAAGCATTGAAGAGTATAGAATTTTCGGGCTGAAGTAATCTTAATATTTGACGAATAATTTCGAAATAGATCGAGTGCACTTAGATCACTTACCACGTAGTCATGTATAAAAATATTACCACAGGACATATTATGCGTAGCTAAAATGAGAAGTCTAACAATTGTGATGTTTATTGTATCATCAATAACGCAATCTAGCATTTCCATTCTGGGACTGTTAAAATTAGCAATTTGGTAGCACGACAGTGCCGATGCTTATAAGAACCACTATTCATTTAAATACCAGAAAAATTACAACAGATATAATTTTTATCTGTCCTTAGCATATGATGTGCAGAAAACTAATAATTATATCCCTTCATTTCAGCAAGAACAAGTTTATAACATGTGCTTCTACCTGTGGTTTACCTCACCAATTGGTGTTGAAAATAAAACGGCTTCGGTTCTTGTCTGAGCGGCAGAAATCGAAAGACATTTATGAGATCCTTAACGAAGCAAACTGCAAGTGCCTACAATGATGATTGCGCCAGATCGTTTCTTCGCTGATAGAAGAAAAAAATGAAACGTCGACAGTTACTAAGGTAGCCGGCCAACTGATCGGTATCATCTTGATGCTCAATCTTGCGACATACGCTGCAGCTTATGTCGGTGAGAAGAGCGCATACGACGTCATCCTCACAGGTCATCATCAAATTAATCAAAGCCGGATAAGTCAGTGACATCTCACGAAGCGTTCAAGTACCTCTTGGTGTCCAGTTCAGCAGAGCCGCAGAATGTGCGCACAAACCTCTAAACGCGCATGAAGAGAAAATGCATAAAACCTTCTTGGGTGTTCACTTGTGCTTGCTAACTCGGAGAAAAGAGCGCTGAGACAGGATGCGGTAACGACGCACGAGCGCTGGTTAGATTTTTTTTTCCTCACCTCTACCGTGTTTAATGTGAGGTATAGTACCAAACAACTTAGCCACAGAACCTTCCAATTAAGTGATACCCGCAAAATTTCAGAGAGCATCCACACCTGTAACTCGATTGGACCCCGCTGTGTTGGAGATTTCATTTTCTTATTGTGGCAGTTTTTTCAAGTTTAGTGCCCCTCGTTCACCAAGTTCACGTGCGAAGTCCGCGTGCGCGCGATAACAGCGTTGAGTGGGGCGAGTTGGCATATGTTCAAGAGCCCAGTTATATGGGCGCTGTGTTCTTCAAATCTAAAAGGAGGTTCCCTTTTGTTTTAGTTTGTACATAATATGTTTTGTATAAAGTGGCTGCGAAAATTTCTACGCACGTTTAAGACAACATCCATTCAGGTGACATTAGCGCAACTCTTGAGATACGCTGCCTCTTACTCTGAGAAACAAAAAAACAGATGGAAGTAGCCTGTCAGTGCTATTTTGGAACCATTGCCTGCGAGGTGCAGCCAAGAATCCGATTCTCGGATTACTTACGCACTCTTGTTAGCGGTACTTGTTAACCTAGTTGTTGACAATCGCCTCTCCATTATTGTTATTAACTTCTGAGGTAAGCAATACAGCGCTAGAGATCTCATTCCTTTCTAACGAACACAGCTTTGCGGAAGCTGCATGTTTAAACGATCGTTCGCATGAGTAGCTGGCTGTTCTGCTTGCGGATTGGAGGAAAAAGAAACAAACTGTAAACTGGCCGACAAACGACGAATACTGACAGCGCTCTTGGCAGATGGGAGAAACTACAATAAGCCTAACGCTTAATGATGACATGTAGACTTAAGACTACTATTAAGACTACTATCAATCAAAGGCCAATAGAGAAAACATAGGTAACGGACATGCAACCCCCAGTGTGCAATCACAATGTCATTCACAATGCAAAAAGAAAAAAAATATTGTGACGTTTACGCGGAACCTGAACGTAATTTGTTGCCGCCTACTTTGCATTTTCGTAAAGATCAGTAAAACTAACTTTCTGCCGCGAGGAAAGGACGTTACGAATAGTTACGTACAGCCGCCAAATTGTAAACTGGACTATTTAAAGACTAAATTACGGAGTCTTCCGTTTCACCAGTCTCGAACGCTTCTCCACCGCTTGAATGCGTATTGGATGCATTCAAGCGGTGCCACTTGTTGACACTGGTTTGGATAAAGCACTTCGTCAGCAGCGTGGTCCCAGCTAGAGTACCTACGCCCTAGCTCTATGCAAGAAAAAAAAAGAAGGCAAAACATAACCGCTTGTTTTGAAAAGCGAACCTTATGTGGGCTCCGCTGTGGACTCGCTCAAGTCGAGCTTTCTGGACATCAGTTTTAATTGTGAGGCAACTGCAGAATATTGTAATATACTGTTATGAACGCATTGATGGAAATTGTCTGACCTACCTTTGTGTAGCAAAATGTTCCTTTTAAAGATTGTCCTCCGCTCGCACCCAGTAGTAAAGACTGCGTTGGGAAACCAATAGGATGCATTTTTGACAGTAAATGTGAAACAACTGTGGAAGGTAGTAACATACTGTTATGAACATATTTATGGGAAGGACTTCTTCCTATGCGTGCAAAATGTGAGCGTAAAAACTTTTTCAAGCTTGTCCTCATAACGAGTAGCTACGACAGCCTTTTAAAACCAATGGGGTGCAGTTTTGACAATAAATGGCCGCAGCTCGCAAAGGACAGGGTTAATTGGAGAGACATGGGAGAGGCCCTAGCCCTGCAGTGGGCGTAGTCAGGCTGATGATGATAATGACTTCCCACCCCGCCTGAGTTGGCTGGTTAATAATACCGATAGCGTGACTTTGTTGGCAGGCCTATACCATATGGTATAAGTCCGCCTTCTCCCCGCAGAATATGCATTGCTAGTTAAATGACTCCGGGTCGATTGCGTGCAGGGTTCTCAAGTTATTGAAAGTGTTGGTCTGCAGCTAGTGCTCCTCCACTTTGTCTAGTGTCTTAGACGGTGGAGGGTAGACCTGACGGGCTAATCCTACATGCTGAAGTATGTGGCCGTTAGCAGTGGGTTCCACGACATCCGTGTTGGGCGCCCGGGAGAGGAATGTTCGGGCTGAGACGTGTGCGCTCTCATTCCCTGGGATGCCCTGGTGACCAGGCACAACACTAGGTGCGTACTTTGTGTGGGTTAGCGGCCACGGGTGCAGCTATCTTGTAGGATTTAAGTTGCTAACGATGCCATCCTGCGCCTGAGGCATACAAGAGATTATGCTGGAAAGTGACATGATTTAGTGTGCGTTCTCCACCGAATCATGCTGGAACAGAATGCTACCGATGCATTCAGCTTCGATTCTCTCCCCGAATACTTCCAGCTTCGTATGGCGTCTTACTTAGTGAGTGGTGGTAACTATTTAGGAGGAAATCTCATTTCAATCTGGCGTCATGACGGAGGTCAATGCACTTAGTCTGATATCTATGAGCAGCGTTTTCGTGTGGAAATAGCTGCATTACGTACTAAATTCAATACAAAGTTAGCGAATTTCGCAGCTACGCACGCCCGTAAATATAATTTTGCGGCATACCCCGAAAATAAAAAGATTTTAAACCACAAATAAATGCAAGGAAATAACTTTTTTTTTTTATTGAGTGCTACATACTCGTGCGCAAGAGTGGGCTAAATGCGGTTCAAAAATAGTGGTGCGTCTGTTTCGTTGGTGGCGAAGGTAATTTTTCACCTAAAAAGGAATAAACAAACTGTGAAAATGTTCCGAATGCTTTGTTTTCCTCTTCACAGCAAACTCAGTTTGACATCTTAGCCAATGGGGACTGAAATCTGTTGACAACTGTATAATTATTTCAACGTCCCATTACTTCCGAAGGCTCCAGCTATACAGATCAGATCTTGAGAATGTTTGTTACTTGCCGCAGTGAAGGCTTGTGCGGAAAAGGAGAGACTAGCGGCTGCGAGGCGCAGGTCCCTTCGTTTATCTCCGGAGCACACCGAGCTGTCACTTCCTTCTGTTTACCCTCTCTCCTGCGCGTGCTCTCTCCCAGTGATTTATGTTTGACGAGCGCAGACACTAATTTCCTGCAATGTATAAGAGCGGACGCAGAAGAAAGCTGCACCCCCCCCCCCCCCCCCACACACACACACACGCACACGCACACACTTTTTTTTGCACTTGGCTCCAGGCAGTGACAGCAAAGCGTTCCCAGCCAGTCCAAGTTGGCGCGCCTCGTCGAGGCAGTGTTTTCCGTCGGTTCTTTATGGCCCTGTCGGCGCTACATTTCAAAGAGCTGGCGTCAGTGTCAAGTTCGCTGTCTCTGCACTGAGCGGGTTTGTGGAGCAGCGCAGACAGCACTTCGTGCCAGTCGCAGGCTATAGGGTGTTTTTCTTTCATGCTTTCACTCGACAGGAAATTTGTTCGTGCGCAGAAAAAAGAGACAATCGGAAGGCCGGAGGAAAACTGAGAGCAGCTAGGAAGAAAAATCGGCTTCGACTTATTGGAGATCCATTAGTATGTTTCTTTTTTATCAACGCCAGCCATTAAGCAACTGACACTGTCCATGATACATTGGGACCGTACTCACGTCTATATGGATGGCTCGGTAACCTCGACTAGTTCTGCTTTCGCCGTGGTCGTTCCTGCGCGACGGTCTTAAATTCACCAACAAATTTCGCATCGGACTACTTCTACTGGAGCAGAAAATGCCGCACTTCTTGCGGCGGTAAAGTATATCTCACAATAGTCATTTCAAAAATGGGCTGTTTTCGATGATTCAAAGGCAGCCCTACGATGTCGTCAATCTGCCTTGAGGCATAGCGACCATGAGCAACTTGTAGCGGAGATACGATATGTGCACCACCAGGTAATCGAACAGGAGCACGAAATCATTTCCAGGGGGTACCAGGCCATAGCGGCATTATTGGTAACGTCTTAGCTGACGATGCTGCTCGATCGGCTCACGATACAACCTCCACTGTCCGCACACCACCAACAAGAACTGACGCAGCAAGGCACCTTCATCTGCTCGCCCGAAACGTGACTGCACAGCCGTGGTCTACCCCTGGAGGTTGGACACCCCGCTCGCACCACTTCTACCTCTTGCTTCAACTTCATATACCATTCGGCCTCCCCCGCGGTGATACTACGCAGGGAGTGGCATTCACAAACGCCTCTTCCAATTTTATCGCAATGGCAGACTCTCCAACGAGTGAGCACTGCGGTTGCGATGGAACGATCGGGCACCTGCTCTGTGACTTCCTCCGTTTTGAGCGAGAGCGCGGTTTCCTGACTGCTACTCTCTACCGCTTGTACTCGCGTCTTCTAACAGAGTCCAAGGTTCTGAGCCCTTGGACACATCCTTCCTCACAAAGGAAAGCGGTGATAGCGCTCCTGAGATTATTAAAGGACTCGGGGTTGTATTCCCGTCTATAATCTAAGTTTTTATTGCGCACCCCTGCCCCCTTGACATAGTGGTCGATGTACACTTGAAAAATTCATCTCATTGCCGCTCCTTTTCCTTTTTTCCCCTTTGTTCCTCTCCCCAAGTGTAGGGTAGCCTACTGGGCATCGCCTGGTTAACCTCCCTGCCTCTCCGTCCATTTCTCTCTCTCTCTTGTTTGTCTGTTTCCGGATCGAAAAATACCGACATCTCTCCTCTTCCTATTTCTTGTACGCGATCAAAAAGCATTCGTGGGTGCACATGCGTATAAAGCAAAGCAAGTTTTCCACACGAAATACCGTACAGCGCTCACGAAAGTCGCCAACTCGCTGCGAATGGTATGCGTTTTGCGCTGTGCCCTTCAAAGAGATAAATGGGCAGCGAACGACGGCAGTATTTTCTATTCCATATTTCTTCAATATGTCGTTATTGCGGACGGAGCTATTGCCAGCAGTGGGAGTCAGGCTAGTCCTGCCAGTCGCTAGTAATAACCTAAACCATATACAATCAAGGAGTTAGTGCGTCGGATAGTCGAAGAAATCACATCAAACTTGTTGAAGAGTCTTGAAGGGAAAACAACTTCTAGGAACGGGTGCGTACCTAACACGAAGAAAACTGTTACCGCAAAAGGCACACAACCTAATAATTTCCCCTTTTGTGCAGCATGACGTCAATAATTGTGGGAATCTTCACTATGCGTCGTTTGCTACATCGTTCTGAACAAGAAAAATTATATGCACCCTCTTATGACATAGGAGTTTAAAAGCGAAGGCTGCTCCTACATGTATACAAAGGGATTAAGTGCCGTTAACCGCTGTGTTGTGTAGAAAATGTAGAATGTAAAATGGCAATGTAATGAAGCGCTCACTGTCTGTTTATTCAGCTGCTGCTGCTGGCGAGTTTACGCGGAACACTGCAAGGAGAAAAATTACACGCTATATAAAAACGCTTGAATGTAGAAGGTTGGCCAGCCGCCGCCGTAGCTTAGTTGGAGCACCATACGCAACACGCGGAGGTCGTGGGTTCGGATCGCACCAGCGGTGTGTGGTTTATCTTTGCCTTTTCTAATCAATTATTCTTCACGAAAACAATGATTACACAACTAATTCTCATTGATAAATACCACAAATCAAAAATAAATTGTTTTCCTATGCGTCCCACGATTACAATCAATGTTGGCTTCTTTCGTATGTATGTCGTTAGGTGCCCCTAAATACTCGTATTATCAAGTGACCGGCTAGTTTTTTATGCTTGGTATGGAATTATTTCTATCTTTTAGTGAAATACAGGTTTAGCGTAACATTAACTTAAATTGATTTGTGGCGGACAGCATCACCACTTCAGATATGTAAACAACCGCACAGCCGCCTCGTTGGCTCAGTGGTTAAGGCGCTCGGCTGCTGACCCGAAAGACGTGGGTTCGGTACTGGCCGCGGTGGTCGAATTTCGACGGTGGCGAAATTCAAGAGGCCCGTGTACTGTGCGAAGTCAGTGCACATTAAAGATCCCCTGGTGGCCGAAATTTCCCGAGCCCTTCACTACACTATCCCACATATCCGGAGTTGCTTTTTGACGTTAACCCCCATGTCCAGATCTGAAGATGGCATATTTTT
Organism: Amblyomma mixtum; assembly: GCF_055824585.1. Taxonomy (NCBI): domain Eukaryota; kingdom Metazoa; phylum Arthropoda; class Arachnida; order Ixodida; family Ixodidae; genus Amblyomma; species Amblyomma mixtum. The sequence goes on along the minus strand of NC_143017.1, from coordinate 87,716,591 downwards.
TATGCAATGGTAAATTGATTTCATGAATCTGTAACGCGAGGTGAATCTCATGCATTTGCTTTGATTCCGGTAAAGGAGGAGCGTGCGTGTCTGGCTCTGTAGTTATATGGGACACATCTGTGCTCTTTAATGGTCGCCACTGCTGCACCACCTTCGTCAACTGCATCAAAGCGCCTGTATGAACAGCCACTGTGTCACTTGCTTCTTCCAAGCTTGTTTCTTCTAAGCTTGTTTCTTCCAAGCTTGTTTCTTCCAAACTTGTTTCTTTCTTCTCGTTGCCTTTTGGCGTTAAAAATAGAGCATTCTGACAAATTTTCTGCGGTGACCACGCTTCTATGGCCTCTCACGGGTCAAAATATTTAATGACTACAAATCCCAGGTTTACAACGAAATGACCTTCCTTTTCATCATGCCCTCAAAACTCATGCATCTCGTTTCGGTATAACCCTTCATTGCGCCGAGACAGTTTCGATGTTGAAGAAAAACGATTTGTTGGCAATAATTGTGGTGCGTATTTTGTTTCATTTGCAGTAATCAGTATCATGGTTCTTGACAGTCTTTTTTAATTTGCTTTACCTCTTGTTTCACTACAGAATGGCTAAAACGAAGTTTACCTGCACACTGTAATGGCACCGCGTCATTATCGCTTTCATAAGCGACTGCCATGCCCCCGCCTCTTCTGTGTTAGCTTGCACTGAGCAAAAAATAGTGTTTGCTAGCGAAAAGTTAATAAAGGCGAGATATACATAACATTGTCGTCAGCAAGTACATAACGTAACTGCTGCGTTGGGGACAGTTACTTACTTGAAAGCCTAGTAGCACGACGTAACCTGGCATCCAAGCAACGACTGACTTAAAACCTAGTACATAGTAAGCCCCGTTTACAAATAAAGACAGACGCTGTGGATGGTAAGCAAAGTGATCATGACAGCTATTCGGATAAATAAAGTCTTTGTCTCCTTTTATTGCGAAAATATTCTCTACACTAATGGGGCGGTGAGCATACATTTTCTTTATTTTAATAATCGCGACAACGATAAACTTCTCTCCACGACGTTCATAATTTTATTCACGGTCTATCTGCACGTTTTTTTTTCAAATTCAGTCACATTTCCCACGCCTGCCAGATTACCGTTCTGTGTCCATTGCTAGATAGAAAATAATAAATGACAACTTCAAGATAATCAACCTTAAAAAAGCTCGTCCGAATATTAAGGACAATTCATAGAACACTCATTATCATGACAGTAATTAGGCGCACAAAAGTCTTCGAAGTCCCTTGCAATACGAGTTAAAATGCCAGACGTGCACGTGCAGATGTCCGGCCAGAGGTAGGTAGGTGACCTTCTCTTGGCCAGTAAGATTGGAGATGCGTTAGGTGGGGTTGATAACAGACTAATGACGTAGATGATAACAAAATTATCTTGATGTGGGTGCCAGACTGCGCATGCATGCTCCAGTTTCAGCCTAATAAATTTCTAATTATGGTTTATGCTTTAAGGGGGTTTAACGTACCGAAGCGACTCAGGCTATGAGGGACACCGTAGTGAAGGACTCTGGAAATTTCGACCATCTAGGGTTCTTTACCGTGCACTGACATCGCACAGTACACGGGCCTCTAGAATTTCGCCTCCATCTAAATTCGACCGCCGCGGCCGGGATCGAACTCGCGTCTTTTCGGGTAAGCAGCCGAGTGCCATAACCGCTGAGCCACCAATAAATGCTGAATTGACTAGTCATTTCAAACATGTGGTTCTAGACGCAGGGCTCACCGAAAGTAAACAGAACGTGGTTAGATGTGTTAGTAATCTAAGTTAAGTAAAATGGCCAACTCAGATGGTAAGCTAAATGAATGCCCAAGCTGACAAAGGGGATATATAAGAGTTGGAGATAAAGTAATTTGATTGTGAATGCGAGTGCCGCCAATTAAATACGGTTGATTCATATTAAAAGACAACAGCGATTTATAGAGCCAGGTTAATACGCTCTGAATGACAGACTGAAGGAGATGAGGGCGACCTGCCGCGGTCACTTGCAAATATGCCTATGTGAGAACATTTTTTAGCTGATAAGTAATTTATGTACAGAGAACAGCAGGGTCTCAGGATGATGTGCACGTACCCGTGTATAAGAAATTATCGACCAGGTGAGCACGCGCTAGGAAGAAACAAAAAAAATGTTGCGAGTCGGTGAGAAAGTTGAAAATCCAGTCAAGAACAAACCAATCAGGATTCATAAATGAAAGCTTCGGAAAAAGCCACTTGTAGGAAACCCTTTAGAAATCTAGGAATAGCGCATCGAATGGAATCATAAGGTCAATGTTGTAGCTTCGGTCGCTAATGATTAAGAGCCAATTTAGTGTCGCAAAATGAACCTTTTAGAAAACTGTTTTGACATGGTCAAAAAAGTTATTAGTTACTACGAATGTCAAAATATGAGAGAAGATTACATGTATTCAGTTAGAAGGAATCTTGATAGTGATGAAAATTGATTGGTCAGAAAGGACAACGAAGCAAGAATGCCCTTTTTTGGGGGGACTGGAATGATTGGAATGATATTGAGGTAATGTGGTATAATTGATCAAAAATCTTTGGAAAATATGAGGCAGTGTGGTGCTATAAGTAGGCTCTGTATTTTTGGTGCTTTTGTGTTAATTCCGCCGACATCTGCTGGTGACGTCAGTTTCGAAGAGCTTATTATTTTGGTTTTGCCGTACATAAGTAATTTGCGATTCGCTGATGATATTGTCTTGTTAAGTCACTCAGGAGATGGACTGCAAAGCATGATCAGTGAGTTAGGCACAGCAGAACTTTGGGGCTAAAAATTAACATGCAGAAAGCCAAAGTATGCTCAATAGTCTTGCAAGAGAACAGCCGTTGACAACTGGTAGCGAGGTGCTGGCAGTGGTAAGAGAATACGTCTACTTAGGGAGGTAGTGACCGCTGATCCCGATAATGAGAGGGAGATAACTAGAAGAATAAGAATGGGGTGGAGCGCATAAGGCAGGGTTTCTCAGATCATGAATGGCATTTACCAATATTCCTGAAAAGAAAAGCATACACCGGCTGTATCTTACCGGTACTAACCTGCGGGGAAGAAACGTGGAGGCTAACGAAAAGGGTTCGGCTTAAGTTGAGGACAACGCAGCGAGGTATGGGAAGAAAAATGATAGGTGTAACATTAAGAGACCGTAAGCGGGCAGAGCGGGTGAGGGAACAAACGCTGGTTAATGACATCCTAGTCGGCATCAAGAGGAAGAAATGGACTTGGACAGGGCATGTAATGTGAAGGCAGGGTAACGGAGTGGATTCCAAGAGAGGGCAAGCGTATCAGTGGGCGCCAGAAAGTTAGGTAGCCGAATGAGATTAAAAAGTTTGCGGGAATACGGTGGCTGCAGCTGGCAGAGGATCGGGTTAATTGGAGAGACATGAGACAGGCCTTTGCCCTGCAGTGGGCGTAGTCAGGTTGATGATGATGATGATCATGATATTGATTAGGTTTTAAAGTGGTATCAGGGTTGACTGACAAATTTAAGAAAGTTCTCCATCTGGTTGGCAAGCAGAAATAGAACTCGGAGTCGAGTTCAGAACTTTTGTGATGTCATGTTCAGTGGAGCATATCGAGCAATGCTGAGAAAAAAAGAAACTCGCCACCCATTTACCTTGGTTCATCTAAATGCGAATTAGGTGCGCTGGCACGTTTGCCTTTGTTTCGCTTTGTTTATTTTTTTTACCTTTTTGTAAGCTTGGAAATTCGAGTTGCACGCTGATGTTCTTGCAGTCTTGGCTTTCCTCTTGCGATAAGCAGCCTGAGCTGCTGGTCCCCACTGGACTCGCCTCTTCGACCTCTCTCTCCATTTGCTTCCGCATCTTGTTTAGCAAGGTTTTACTGCTTTCGTCCTCTGCTTCGGCTTGGCGCACCACTATGTCCACTTGATCGGTTGACTCAAGCTGGTGCTCTCCTCCTTTGCGTTGCTGTGAAGCTCGCTGTGCAAGTTTTTAGGCTTCGGAATTTGTCGAAGGACCGGCTTCTTCCAATGATTTACCATTTGGTGCACTGGACGTGCCCCGGCGACTTCATTCTTCACCTCTTCTTTCTGGCATCTGCATGCAACCGTGTTTCTCGTTCTTCATCTTCACACACTCTCTTCATTCAGCTGCAGCTGGCGCGACGCTCCTTCGAGCTTGCCCGAGGTTACCCGAGTTACTCCGAGGCTTCATCCGCACATTATGGCTTTTTCGCTATTGACACACCTAATGCTTCCACACTAAAAAAAATAAATATCGGAACGGAAAAGATTACGCAACATTACTATGGCGACTACTGTTGACTGAACACATCCTTCCTTCGTGTTGATAGAATGGCGACATGTCCCGTCACAGCCAGTGGCGCCTGTCCGTTGAACAAACGTATATCATTGAACTTTGGACATGGGAAAGCACAGAAGGTAAATAGGTTGGTTCTGACCACGGTGTATACGTACCTTCTATAAGAACGATTGCATTACTCCACATTGCAGTCTTTGTAGCGAGCGCTATGCAAACGCCACATTACGTTTTTAATGAGGTTTAGACTTCACTGAATGAACATTCGTGCCATTTGGAGCATCACTGCCAACTAGGTTTCTGTGAAAGAAATTGCGCTTGTTAGACAACAACGTTGTCAGAGTTCGCCGCAGGAGAATGCAGAGGGAAATAATTATTTTCGATTACAGTGCTCTTTAATCTGACAGCATCCACTGAGGATATTGCTGTTCTCTAATTACTCCGTGTTCTCAAATGTGGAGGTACAGTGCCAGATAGTCACAAGTTATGAATAGGCTTTCATAGCTTTAGTGAAATAGGAACACTTTATGGCATCAATCCATTTTATGCATAAATTGCTTTTAGATACGCACCGTTCTCAAGCCATGGGAATGGTACGGCTGAAAGATCACACAAATCGGTCCCTTCTGAGAAAATGCGTGTGAATTTTCTTTTTGTCTTCATAGCGGTGCATATCCATCAAAAGGCTAGCAAGAAACCTCCCACCAGTCAGCTGTTGCTGCTTAGCTACTTTTCTGTACCTCGTAGTGGACAACAAGAAATAGGCGCACGCTGCAACGTATCAGCGAACTATCTTCGGCGCAACACTATTATTTACCTGCTGATGTTGAGCAGGTTCTGCGACTTATATTGTTACGTTTCTTTTAGAGTGTGTGCATTTTCTTTCGCTTCTTGAGTTCGGCGCTTGCTTTCTGCCGTATATGCAAAATATTTTTTTATTGGCGGCATGTGCCAATTCCAAAGACCGGAGCAGTATTGGGCAATTCTTGCTGAATTTTGAAGGTTTGAAGGTTTATTTCCGCAACTAGGTGTTGCGAGGACAGCCAGGGAAAAACCTGTATAGACAGTTTGAGAGGTCCTGGCTTCCTCTTACAGTGCAGCATTGACGGCGGCAGAATAGGACATCAAACAAAATGTAAGAAAAAAAACACGTATGTTCAGTACATAGAATGACACATGTACGTTCAGTAAGCAGTGCATTCTGCTTGTAAAGGAAAAAAGAACTACATTAGGTCAAATAGCCTATAAAGGCAAGCACAGGGAGGAGAAAATAAAGGACAGCAAAATTGACAGATGCACTCAAAATGGTAATAGCAAGAAAGAAAGAACTACACGAACATTTGTGGCAATTCTTTCAGAGAAATATTGGAGACATCAAGATTCTTGTGGCAGTACAACTGGTTCAGAAGTGTCGGTAAGGTATGCTGCAACATTTATGTGCCATAGTTTGTGCGGCATTTCTTAACATTCCAAAGCTCTGCTGCGCGGGTATCATACACAGTTCTGCTTTGCTCTAACCCAGCAAGTGTAAGTAAAAAGTCATCATTTTGGCAGAACAGTGTTCGAAGCAATTATGTTTAACTGTAGTTTATCAGCTGTGTCATGTGGCGAAACTGTGCATAGTTTTTCTCGAAGAGGCATTCATAAATGCCATGCTGTGCAAAATTTTTTCTCGTGGTAGTCAGCATTTCATTCCAGTGTCGTCGTAAAATTTTCGCGGATTCATAGTGACATAACTGAATGCCTGCAGCGCAAAAGGTAATGTAGCGTAACCGTGTCATGTAACGCTGTGATATTGGGACTGCTAATACTCCTATCCATGTGTTTCTTTATCATTATGGCGCATCAGAACAAATTATTGTTGCCTTTCAAAGGTTATGAGGCTATCCAGAGCACAGGATGACGTTAAAGTCATCAGGAGCCTAAAGTATGGTGGTTCTGAAACTGGTTATAACGTTTGCACAGTAGGAGCAGAAATCCCCTCAACGACAACGCTTTCTTCAAAAAACAAGTTTAGCAGACTAAGTGCACAGAGATTTCCAGGATGGCTACGTCTATATGTGGGATATATTTCGCCCAGTTTTACTTCACAAATTGGATATGAGCTTCACAAAGTGGGATATATAATGAATAATCCCAAATTATTCTCTCAGATAGCAGCGGTTTAAGAGACCGACGTCAGTTCGTTACATTAAACACCACATCTTCAAATGCCGTATTTATGGATTATGGCTTTCCTCAGGGGTCCGTGCTGGGTCCCTTTCTCTTCTTGCTCTTTATAAATGATATTGTTGCCGACTACTGTGTATGCCGATTACTGTGTGCTCTACAACATTATTAATATTTTTGAGACCTGTTAATACCATCCAGAATTAAATTAGATTAAATAATGAGCTGTAGAAACTAATACCTTGGTGCCATAGGTGACAAATGATCGTTAACTCTGAAAATACTTTTTGTGAGAATTACCTACAAGAAAAGTCCCCTTTTATTCCCGTACAGCACTAACAACATAACTCTTTCAGAAGTAATGGATTACAAGTACCTTGGCCTCTGGATCACTAATAATTTATTTTGGTTTATTGGTTTATTGGGGTTTAACGTCCCGAAGCAACTGAGGCTCTGAGGGACGCCGTAGTGAAGGGCTTCAGAAATTTCGACCACTTGGGGGTTCTTTAACGTGCACTGACATCGCACAGCACACAGGCCTCTAGAATTTCGCCTTCATCGAAATTCAGCCGCCACGGCCGGAATCAAACCCGCGTCCTTCGGGTCAGCAGCCGAGCGCCATAACCACTGAGCCACCGCGGCGTGGTACTAATAATTTATCGTGCACAAAGCGCACAAATGCTATCAAAGATAGCGTCCTCCGTAAAAATTTTCTTAGACTGCATTTAAACTGTACTGCACCAGCTCTACACTCTCTCGCATATGGCAGCATAATCTGCCCAGCACTTTAATATACCGTAATAATTTGGGACCCGTTCACCGCATCTTACATCAACAAAGTGGAACGTATCCAACGAAGAGGAGAAAGATTCATCTTGAACAAATATGGCGGTGCTTCTGTCAACGAGTTACTTCGAATTTGTGCTTTCTTGTGAGTAAACGAAAGAATAGCATATGCAGATGAAAGTTATTTTTTCAGTTAATAATTGGGGCATTACAATATTAACACATCTGGTATTTTCACTTTCTCGTCTGACTGCGAAACTAGACAACGATATCACAGAACAATAATGCCGCTAATTTTAAGAAATAATTGTTTTAAGTGCTCAGATTTTCCACAAACTATAGTTTACTGGAATAGCCTCACTAACAACGCAATTACACCAAACTCATTAGCAACATTTGAAGCGCACCTAAAATATTTTACTCTTATTGTTTGCCTATTTTGTACGTGTAGTTATGTGCATGTGCTCACCCTCCCATGGCCTTGAGCAAGACCGTAGTATGTGTAAATAAATAAAATAGGCACACATATTTTCGAATTCTTTTCAAGTTATCATTTGGGCTGCAGGCAACTGCTCTAGTTACAATCGCCCTTCCATAACTGCACCCGGAAAAAATACGCTTTACACCTTCTTTGTCGCTGAACCAATTGATCCTTCCACAGCCTCTTCTATGCCCGATGTTTTTAACTCCATGCAGCCGATCCATCGCTTCGGTAAACAAGTCATGCCAGGAATTACCACTGCGGCCCAGAAACAGAAACCGCTTTGTGAAACATCGTTACTGTTAACCTCCTCTTATTTTAGTGTACTGTTATTGTTATAGAGACCTTTAAAATCTGTAAACATAAAAAAAGCTCCCATGTTTGTGTTGTTCAGTACATCGATGAAATGGCATGCTATTTGCAAACCTGAGCAATCTAAATTTATTTCCCTGCATTTGTCTAAGAAGTTGCCGAAAAGAAATGTAGATTGACATTTCAATGCATTTTTAAAAACGCGACGCACAGAACGCTTGGGCAGTTGCAACAAGCGTCATCGGTAAGCAGGCAAGAGCGGTGTATGAAGCGTGTTTTGAATGCTCCCGAGAGCCTCTCCCCGTGTATAGAAATACTGATATTGTTATGACAAATTCATAGCAATGAATGTGGCAGCCAACAAGGAAATGGCAGCAAAGGAAGGGACTCATGACGCGAAGCTCATATAGGACAAGAGAATCGAAAATAAGTGCAAAACATCAATTTATTTTTCGATGAAATAGCGCCGGTCGTGAGGTTCAAGCAGGAGCGAAATACAACGACAGATATCGAAAGACAAACTGCAGTACTGAAGTGCAACCAAAGCAATACACGAGTGCAGAAAGTTACCGGTATTGCAACACATAATACTAAAGATGGCATTTGTAAGATGTAAAGATTGTACACAGTAAGATATTATTCTCTTCGGCAGCACCATGCGGCTTCTTAGCTGGCCAGTTGAAATATCCGCGTCCGCGAGATGCCCGCGAGCACAGTCGGGATGGTATATACAATGCTAAAATTATGTCCTATGGTTAATTACGCCAATAGTAACCCGGGAACGTAGAAAAGTGAATGGCTTCGGACAATTTTGAATGCAGCTTTTTTGTTACTGTCACAAGAACCATGCTTTCAAAGCTAAGATTTCCACAACGATGGGAATATTTTTGCCTTGAAGTAAGAGGCAGAAAGAAAGCTTAAAACAAAACATCTGACACTTCCACAAGTTTCCAGCATGATCGTGTGGGCGGGAGAAAGCGTCGTGCTCGCAGAGTGCGAGACGCTTGAAAGTAGACATCTCTTGGCATTATTTGTGATCACGTAAATAAAGCGAAGCTACAGTGGTCCTCTATACAAGACCAGTATTTAGTGAAAAAGGATTGTAAAGCTGCAGCGTAAGATAAGGCAAACCCATCTCAGGTGTAGTAGGAGAGAGACGACTAAATAATTTTATGGAGCTCAAATTTCTTCTGAAAAACTAAAAAGATCTCTTGATCACTGTTCACGAATTTGCACCCGAGATAATGCTCGCATTACACACTGCATGCATAGCAGGCTCATCTGTATCGACGAGCATGGAAACTGAACAGGGCCAGACTTCTTTTAAAAAAAGAATTAGATGCATACTTAATCAGATTTATCGCTTCGCAACGTCTGCTCTCGTCTTGTAGTATAACTACTAAGGAGGTTCCAGTGTTGAGGGCTGGAAAATCTCCGCCTTATATAGGTTCTTTTCACCCGGCAAGGCTCATAAACTTCATCTACAAAGTAATGAGAAAGTTGACTCATGTCCTGGTACGACGATTTGTGCTTTTCATGACTGTCTTTCATCACAGTCATTATAGTTTTTGACATCGAGGGAGCATTAGATAAGTCAAGCATTATTGGTGGCCTTCAGAAATGGCACGAACTTAGTATCATTCCACTTCTGGTTGCTGTTGGATTGACTCTTCATGAACCATCTCTTAGCCGTCCTGGCAGGCTGAATTGGTTGAGCGACAGCCTCTGATTGGCGGTGGTCCCGAGTTTGATTCCCTGACTAGTAAGAATTTTTCTCAAAGTAGGAAATTTCTGCGGCAGCTCTATAACGTCCGTTTGTTGCCGCATGCCTGTGCTTCGGTAGATGAAAATAATTAATTACTCCCTTATTATTGAATCTGATATATGCGGATGAGCTCTGCGCTGGCTCGCAGCTTACATGAAAGCAAAGAAAACAGCGGTTGGGGTTTGCATGTGTTTAGCCTAGTTTGTTCATGGTTTTCTTTCCTATGTCGTCGGCATGTCTGGCGACAGTATTAGTTCGACAGTAGTATTAGTTGACGAAGACGATGATATGCAGTGCACAGCGCGAGAGTGTGCTAACACGAGGCGTGATCGGCCGGGGAGATAGCACAGTGCTCTCGGGCCATCGAAAGTGATGTTCGCGCCACCGCGTGTTCGAATCCGAGTCGTGGCAATGTTTATTTGATTTATTTATGGCTTGACGAGAGTCACCCTCAAGGTGAAGCTTCACACAAACTCGATGAGCTGGTTACACGCTGGAACCTGTGCTTTTACACTAAACTATTTGATGACGTGGCAGACGAGACAAAGTGCGGAATATGGCGGATAGCATGGCATCTCCTAAAAAAGCGTGTTGAGCCACTTTCTGTGGAGCAGTGTTATGGCTGTGTTGCTCCGTATTTTGGCGCCCTCGGTGCTCTGTTCGCTTTAGGCACAATACTTGTCTGTATAAAAATCACGCGAAAATTAATCCCATGGAGCAGCATATACTATACGCCTTAATTCCGGAAAACGATAAGCATGACACTCTTTTACGAAAAACTGCTTTTCATTCATTAACATGGGGCCACCTGAAGATTCTTCGTCTTAACATAATTTGGAAACCCCTAGGGCACGAACTCCAGCAGAAAAGCATAAATACGAAGCATAAATACAAATACAATTAAATGTATAGCAGCGACGTGCTGTAAGGGCTTCAGTAGACTTCCTAAAGGCGTGAAATATTTTGGGAGATCATTAGGTTTCACGTCCGGGGATTACGTGGGCTAGGCTCATGTGCCGTGGTGGAATACATCAGTAAGCGGGGTCTGCATATCTGTATACGAACTCAGTAACCGTCAACGAGTTAGGTTGTGCATTTTAATTCATGTACGTCTAGGAGTGCTAAGAACTAAGTGAGATCATGTATTGCCTTCTATGCACGTGTTAGCTGGTGAACTGGGTATAATCTACACACGTATTTCTACCATGACTGTGTGCGTCTTGTGCGCGCTGTGTGTGGTATGGGCACCATGTGCAGACACTTCATTTATGCTAAAGGACGAGATGGAGCCCAGTTTACTCCTCTTAGAGATCTGGTAACGTTCTTTGTGCTATTTACTGCGTTAATTTTTAACAATGAATTCATCATGTTACGAGTGCAGTAGCAGTGAGGTCCAAGAACCGATTTAGCAGGTCCTTACATCACATCTTAATAATAAAAAGCGATCGTGGCGTGAACTGAAAGAGAAAACTGAGTTTTCTCGCACCTAAGAAAAAACCCTGCAGTGTGATTACAAAGGACTAAGTATTTTGTCGACAAAATGCTCCTGACGATGGCAATATGCGACATTGAATGCGCCGCCCAAGGAATTTCTCGTGACTTAGCTTCATAGGCTCTCTAATAAGCAATGCGTTTGGTGCATTCGCACATACTTTAACTTCTCAAGAAATTTGAGGTTTATAACTTGATTTGCAAAAAGAAATACGCTGTTGTCCCATTACACCATCTCAAAGGAGACGTGGATACAAATAACCTTACAGCAACTGTAACTATGTCTGGCTGTATTTTATTAGGTCCCGACAAGTTTGCATCGATGAGTGGCAGCTATACTACAGGAGAGCCTTATAGCTAATATTTGGCGTGAGCTTCAGGGATTATCATGAAAGTACTGAAATTGTAGGGGCAAATGCACAAGACCTCGCTTAAGGCAGCATTGGCATTATATTTATAGGCTATAACACAAAATAATATAATTCCAAGGAGCATTACTATTCTTTTCTTTGCACAACTAAACATTTTATTGCCAGGTAGCAGTATCTTTCATTGCTTTATAGCATAACGCAGTTCAATGCCTTGTTATAAGCCATCTATGATGTTTAACTACTCAGTCATTTTTGAGACATTCTTAAGGTTGTGTACCAAGTACTGCATTTACATTGTACAAAAAATAGACAGAAAACTAATAAGGGCATTTAAATAAGCAAAAATAATACAGAAGGTTTTCAGTTAGAGCGCAATGCCGGTGCCTTGAAACAGGAGTTTCAAAAATATATTTCTAGTGTAGCGTTATAGAAGGTAGAGACTCACTATCGCAAAATTTCTCATTGACATGGCTCACACTAAAATCTATGCTGTGAGGTTTTGTCATTTGCATTAATAAAAACATCATAAAACTGGGAAATTGATCCAAGGGGAGAATCAAACATGCATGAGATTCTAGGATATTTTGACCGCCAATAAAAGCACATTTTGCTAATTGAGATGCCACGCTAAGTACTATCGACTTATGCAAACGGCAAACAGTATACGTAAAGGTTCGGCATTGAGCAATAGCGGATGGTCTACTCTCGATCGCTTAGATAGGTCAAGGATTCCTGTACAACAATTTTAATTATGAGGTAAACATAGAACATTGTAATGTCCTGCTATGAAAATATTAAAGGTTATGTTTTCTTCTTCCGATGTATAGCAAAATCTTTGTTTAAAGTTTTCCCATCGTTCGCATTGGGTAGTTATTACTGCCATTGAAAACCAGCGGGGAATTTTTTAACAACGTTAATAAAAAAAATGCAATCTTGTGCAATCTTGCCAAGGGGAGATTTTGGGATATATTAATTGTTATAGGGAGATATTACGATACGAAAAATGGCGTTGATAAACAATTCCCTGTTGAAATTGTTATTTTGTAGAATATCTGGGTATGGGTTGAGAACACGTATCGTGGGGAAGCATACAGGGTTTAATTCCAGTTCGTTGCAAACATGTACGGGTTAAAAAAAATACCAGAAACTGACGTAATAGAAGTGAAGCCTGGGAGCAGCCTGCTCATGGCGAATTATTGCGACGACCAGTGCGTCTATGCTGGTCAACAGGAAGTCACACTAAACCGGCTAGCTGAGCAAACAGGAAAGTGCGCTCTCTTTCCTGGACAGGCGATTGCAATGTTCGTACCGTATTAGCAAACTCCTACATATTTCTTTTTCTCTTGGCCCTTCAGTCGCTTCGGAGCAATTCACTAGGGTGGTGGTCATAGTAGCGATGCAGCGGAGGGTGCTGTGAATTTCTTGGTCCGAAAAGGTCAGTGATGGAAAGTTAATCTTTTAATTTGGTTTATTGAGGTGTAATGTCCCAAAGCGACTTAGGCTATGAGGGACGCCTTAGTGAAGGGCTCCGGAAGTTTCGACCACCTAGGGTTCTTTAATGTGCACTGCCATCGCACGGTATATGGGCCTCTATAATTTCGCCTCCACCGAAATTCGATCCCCGCGGCTGGGATCGAACCCGCATCTTTCGTTTCAGCAGCAAAATGCCATAACCACTGAGCCATCGCGGATGCTTGGTGTCGAGAGAACACGCGTGGCGTGTGATTCATCAGTAAATTGCTAGTACTATAGATGATTTCTTTGTATGGCAACCACACTAATCAATCTTAACAAAAAGAAAAAAATAAACGTAGTGCCGAACTCTGCGCCAAGATATGGTCACGATGAGACATAGTCGAAAGGCTTCTCAAGGATGTTTACTAAGCGAATAAAAAGTATCAATCCAGCGCGCAGTGTGGTGGAGGGCTTCAATGCGAAATTATGAAGGAAGCAGCTAGCCAGCAAAGGGAAACTGGCACAGATTCCACGCAGAATAGCGGACAACTATTGGTATAATTCCAAGAAAGGTATAATTTAACAATCATGGGCACCTTCGGCCGCAAACGCTACACCAGGAAGTGGACATTGTGTGGCGAAAGTAAGGAAACAAAATATGAGACAGGCTTTGTAACTCGCGCCACTGTTGGTAATTGTGTACAATGGTAATGTGAAGTGTTGCTACCATACGGTCATAAGACGTGCTATTTTGAAAAGAGAATGAGGAAGCTCTCTGTAGCGAGCGCAATAAGAGAAAAAAAAATCGGTATTCCAATATTTCAGTCGAAAACTCACGTTCCGCTTTTAACAAGAAAAAACACTACGTTCATACAACGGACCACAACTGTATACGCCAAAACCATCCCGGAGTGCACAAGTGAAGTAGACGGAGGGGAAGCTATAGGGAAAGATGTCTCTAGCAAAAAGTTCTAGAAAAGAAATTACCTCATGAGCACGAATGTATCTAATTGAAAATACGACAGAACTATAGTGCAGCAGTAGTTTGGTTTATGCGGGTTTAACGTCGCAAAGCGACTCAGGGTATGAGGGACGCTGGAGTGAAGGGCTCCGGAAATTCCGACCACCTGGGGTTCTTTGACGTGCACTGACATCGTATGGTATAGAGCACCGGTAGAAATTATAGATCAGCGGAAGAAAGTAAACATATTTATAACATTAAGAACACTCAGCAAGCGTCGAGGGAACCTGGATGGAGCAAAGAAAAATTTGACATGGGGGAAACCGTATATATCTACGAAGTAAGAGAGAAGATTGGCAATGCAATTAACAATTTATATGTGGCATTGACAAACAATTTCTTTGCTGGTTTGTCTAATAGCTAAGATAAGGACTGCGCTAATGAAAGAAATAGTCGCTCTAGGAAAATGGAAGCTTCAGTATAACTAAACCGGAGGTATGCAAAGCCTTGCAAACAACGCGAGGAAAAATGGGGGCTGAAATCAGGTCACTGCAGATTTCGAAAAGACGGCGGAATATCATGCTAGAAAAGATTGCTGCCTATGTACAAAATGTCACGCGATTTGAAATGAACCAGAAGTGCTAAGGAATGCAAACACCAGATTAATCCACAGAAGCATGATGTCAAACAACGAAGGAAGCTACGGACCCGTGACTACGACAGTTGCGAATGAAATCGCACCAACATTAGACCTTAGTTAACTTCGCTTTCAGGCTCATTTTCGGAAGCGGCTCAACAATACAGCACACGCAGACGATCATTGAAGTGGAAAGATAAATATGAAGAAGAAAGATTCCCTTTGTGTAGCCTTTATCGACTGTGAAATTTTTATTTGGTTGAAACTTGAGCAGTCATGCAGGAACAACTGCGTATAAGCTGCGTTCAGAGGAACGAATATAGATGAATTTTAGGACTTAGTATAAAAAATTTGACGGAGAAAGAAATATAAGATAGCCGCAGAAACTATAGCGGGTTTTGTGCCAATAGCTCTTACTCTTCAAGTACTAAACATACAGAAATCGCAAAGCGACTACAGCATATTACTTTGAGGGGGCGTACTTAGCCTGTTCTCCTTTGAAGCGCCTATTAGTGACTCCTCCTCCTACGCCTCGAAGACAGCCTCCACTGAAGCACTTGCGATAACGAACAGTGGATGAATAGAATCACTTGGTGCTCCCGTAGTTGTCGCAACTGTTTGAGTGGTGGTGCCTTGCAGGCATAGAATTCTTTCTTTCTTACATATGCACACTATCATGAAAGTGGTACTTGTACACTGGGGGAAAACTTCGATCCTCTGTAAATATGTTTAAAATATATATAGGGACAACACTGTGAGCTTAGTCATCTTCAGGAGAAGTGAGACATCAACAAGAAAGGGTGTGAAGAAAGAAGAAAGAAGACAGTGCGTTCGCTGTTGTGCACTTAATGTTTACAATAGCTACTTGGGGGTGCAAAGAGGCAAGAACTGCGTAAAGGGTTGACAGCGGCTTCGCAGTAACCTTCAATTTTCCGATGACATTGTTATTGAGCTATAAGGTAGCTTAGAGGAAACGTCACAGCTCGGGATTAAGGACATAACAGGCAGGGTTAAAAATTTATACGAAGAAAACTGGCTCCCAAGAATCTGGCCCAGCTTTTATATAATGATTTGAGGGAATAAAAAATTGCACTAAAATTTTTTGTCACCGTTCAACCCTATGCTGCATGGCAATAAACAGCAATGAAGGTGCAGAATAATTGCACATAGCGAGTTTCTTGAGGTGACTACACACCCGTACCACGGGAATGGAAAACGTATAAGAATAATGGATTGAATTGTACCTCGCTCTCATTGTGAAGGTACTAACAGCAGCTCACCGATATTTCGCAAAGGGAAAGGATATACTTAACCGTTGTATGATGCTAATCAGTCCTAGTGCTTAAGTTTGATGGCAAGGGAAAAAAAGGTCGGAATTAAATCAAAGGAAAAACCACAGAGAGGAAATTTACATGAACATTTCTGAGAAGCTGAACGAGAGCAGAACGCATTAGATAACAAGGGCGAGTTTTATGTCTAGCTGAGATCAAGAAGAGGAGTTAGACTTCAGCAGGACATGTAAACGAGGAACAGGTGAGGTGTCTTCAATCGGAGGGGTTGCAAGGGTAAGAAAACGTGGTCACGCAAGAGCTGCAGAACCATGCAGCTGGGAACATAACATGAAACTGGTAGGGATAGGGCGGTCGCAGATGGTACTCGATATCCCTAATTCAAGAACAGTGAGAGGTGCCTTTATCTTGCTGTAGAAAAAGCATGGATTAAGATGATTATGATGATGGTGCCACCCTCGCCAGCCTAGCGTTTTGAGAACGCTTGCTTTGTACTAGATTCACTTGCTGTAGATGAGGAGACCGGTGTCACGACTGTTGACTATGCGGCAGCCACTCAGCGAGGAAGTAGAGGCCGAACATCCCGTCAGGTGTCGCGTAGTAAGCATCGTAATAGCTGGACAAACGTACGCATGCCGAACCAGCAGCAGTTCCTCTCGTGTCGGTCCCTCATACTTATCGGTATTGTTACAGGGTGGAAACCAAATTTCAATTATTGCAAAAGAAACTTGATAAGTCAATATTATACGAATGGAAAGAATATTTCGTCCTGTGCCGACATGGACAAAAAGTTTACGGGATGCGTATCCACAGAAAAAGAAATATTTTTTTGCGTGTCTCTCTAATAAGGCAGCTGATATTCGTTGCAACGAATGCGTCACGCTTGCCCTTTAATACTTCTCTGCACCTCATGGATCTGCTTTGCTTCCTTGCGCAGAAATAAATCTTTTTTTCACGAACCCGCACCCCGTAAACTTTTGTTCTTAATATACATGCTGAATGTTTAGTGCACCTGACAGGCGATCACATAAGGTAGCCTTATTTTAGTCTGAACTGTTTCCTTGGTTTTCGGTCATGCGGTATACAGGCAGAGATTACTGCGCGCATAATGAGCGCATGCACGTATTGTTGAGCCGTTTGTTCCCACGCATCAAGTTACTCTTCACTTCTACTCAATTTGAACGTTTCTTGTATTGATATTTCGATTGAGATTTGCTTTGCTGGTTTTCAACGCTGTCAATTTTTTCGGTTATTTGTTTATTTATCTTCAGCATATGCCAGCTGGTATGTTTTCGTTCTTGTGAAACAGAGGACTTTTCAACTTTTATTTATGTTTGTTCTTGCTAGCATGCAATGCCACAATTTCATGCAACATCCACATAGGCCTATCGATCAAAAAAAAAAAAGAACGACTAAGTTCTTCTATATTTACGCGCCTTGTCCACAAGCACTGCATGCGGTACTACTAAAAGAAGCGACTGTGCTTGTACACGGCACCCAGTCAGAATATATAACAGTTCAGCAAAACTATCGACTGATATTTAAAAGTTCCTCTCTGGAGCCCTTACTAGGCTGCGTACATGACACCTCGGCAATTTTTTCATTCACAAAACTGATGAATTTGAGTCTAATTTCTTTGATTTAAAAAATGACAAAGTTCGCTACGGTTCACGGTCATGCACATAGGAGCTCCAGTCATTCCCAATTAATTCTCAATGGACAGCGCTAGCTATAAGTAGCGACGTTCCGTTGATCGGTCGAACAGGTGCGTAGCAGAAGCACTCTGCACCGATGCCATGCTGCTGTGTGCTAGTCTGTAGACTGAGCACAGGTGCAGAATTTCTGTGCTTATCGCAGAAAGTACTTATGCCAAAGAAGAATTTCTGTGCAAACATGACCAGGCACATTAAATGTCTAATCAAGCAAGAATTTCGCTGGGAAACAAATGCCCCTAACCGACACACCAAATCAGACGTAAAACAACGGCTGAAATTCGTTGCACCATCTTTCGCGACAACATGGTAGTTTGCTGATTGACGTTTTAACTTTATTTTTCAGAAACCAATGATGCATATGCCCCCGTGTAAAGTATAGTTATTTCCATTAGTGATCCTGGCTTTGCTTGTAACTGGTGTTACTGTGGGGTGTTGACTAGCATTTTGTATGCATCCTTTGACTATATGCGCAACTTCGCTTAGTTTTCTATGATATTATTAGTTGCTGTGCACACATTATCTTCTTTTGTACGCACCTTGAGCCTTCCCATGAAGTTCATTTCCTTCCGATCTGATGGGTAATTTGCTTGTAACTTTCTTTTTGATGTTCTTGGAGTCGCTGACGCATATTAGTTTACTGTGTATTATTTTTTACTCTTGGCGATCATCTTAGTGTTTCTTTGTGAACAGCTTAACTGAGAGCTCTGTTGCTCATGCAGTCAAATATGGTAAAATGTGTTGAATTTTTTTGCAATTACGCACCTGTTCTTGCCGCCGTTTGGAATTTATTATATGCTTTTAGCCTGAACGTTTGCAAGAGGATAGCTTTCCAACTCAAGGTGGAAGTAATTATCTTCATCTGCTAACGGTTCGTATAGAGGTAAACTACAGGCAATAAAATATGACCTGTGCGCAATATGATGCTATAAAGCTAACTGTTATGTTAACTATTATGAAACTCAAGCCCTATGAAATGATTTGGAACCGACCCGCCTGAGAATCCAAACAAAGTTCTGCAGTCATATATGATCCTCAAGCCAACATATCAATGCTGCATGTTACAAGGGCCGCCCACGAGCAAGAACAGCGCAGCGGAGGTCTTCTGTAGCTGGAAACAGATGAAACTAGTTCCTTTTTTAATGTATTGCGAAAATGCGAAAATGCAATGAGTTTTCTCATATGATGAGAAAATTATAAAAAGTCAAGTATTCGCTTTGAGCCAGCCTATGCAGTGAGCATAATTTTGCTTTTACGTTTAGAATGGTGAATGAGGTTGCATAAATTTTAAGCTTTACAAAAAAATTCAGAATGCGAATGTGTTATGGTATGTCCGCTTGCTTAGGTGGCATGACATTTGCCAAATGAGCCGAACAGGTGTCGAAAGTGGAGGGATGGCGGAACAGCAATGTACCAAATCGGAAGCAATTACACGAAATGAATTAGCTTATTACCTTGGCTTACTTCTGTAAAGATTGGAATACATATTTGAATATCTACTTATCAGCCTAATATGCAAAGACCTTGACTGCCGTTGATTCTTGAGCTTTGTGCTCTGAATTCCCGCTGTGGAATAGTCAACAGGGCAAGGTGCATGACAACACATGAGGAAGGCTGAGGACTGTTTTCTCTAGGTTGAGCCCACAGTCAGTTGAGCACAGGACTGTGTTTCATACACATGCGCACAAACGGGTGTTAACTCGATGAAAAATAGAATAACACCTAGTACGCAATTTTTATTATATTATTGATACTGCTAACCCTTGTTTGAGGATCGTTACAAAGGTATTACGATATAAAAAACGCTGATAAATTTCACACAGTAACGTCAAGGTTGAATCACGTGAAATAAAATGTCGATGGCTACAAATTCAAGCAATGACCATCAGTTTAAAACACCACGTCATTAGGCAACGCATTGCACATTTTTATGACGTAATGCAGAAAGAAATATAAACAACCGCACGCGTGTTGCTAGGAGCCTCCTCAAAATTTCCTCTAGCATCATCTTCTCAATTCCAATGAAATGTTCGCGCTATTAGCTACCCGAAAAACGTGTTTTAAAAGTGAAATATTATAATCTAAAGTTCAAATTTTTCTTACTTCATGGTGAACACTGGTTTCTCAAGAAACAAATTTGTTTAGGTCTGATAAAGTGTCACCAATGAGGAATTATTCGCTCAAAGTGAAAGAAAACTGAAAATATTTCTTTGAAATGCCGTTTTTTTTCTAAAACTGTATCTAAATGTAAAAGGCAACCTTGAGTGGTTAGGTCTGTAAACGTTCGCGCATTTTTTGTAACATTTGTGTTTCTGTTAGATACTGACCTGGTTGCAAGGTCACTGCTTAAATACTTTTTGTGTTTTGCTGCCTGCAATACAATTTTGTTTTTTCCTTTCGGTCTCTTTTCTTCTCCCCTCTTGTAGTGTCAGTGGTGATGATCTAAGTACAGCGATGAAAAATCAATACTTGTCAGGCTATTCATAAAACTAGATAAGCTACCGATCTGCTAAATTATGTGTTTTGAGCTAGAGTGGCCTAGAAAAAAGCATGCGAGCTTTTCCCCTCATGTACTTTTCACAGCAGTGTAGTTTGACGCTTTTTCCGTAAAAATTAAATAACGTTTTTCGATACTGACCAATAGACTACAGCATACGCGATTATATACTGTTTCAAAGCTTTCAGCACACTCTGTTTACTATGTTGCTCTCTGTTAACTGTTCACTATATAACGCGCAGAACTCGTCGTCATCATAATCACACTTTAGCACCATACTTCGCGTATACTAACGCTTTTAAATGTTCTTTTTTCCCGAGAACTATTGACGAATGGAACGCCCTGCCTCTACAAGTGATATCGGCTGTTGATTTTGACAGTGCACTTTGTGAGCTATTTTAGATTGTATATGTGCTACAGTGTTGTGTGAATGTGTTTTTCTGCCTCTGCCCTCCCTGCCTGGATCCAAATGAGCGTCTGCAGTATTGTGAAAATAAAATAAAAATAAATAAATAAAAATAAAAATATTGCTTCCGAACCGCGAACTTTACATAAAACCAAACGACTCTTTTGAGGTGTGTGGTCGCACGTTTAAAGAAATTGCATCATGCCAAGTTGATTGAAATAATGCTCTTACCGCCATAACATTCAGCGATTTAATGATTTGGTCAGCTGCAGTAATTGAGGGCGCTTGACAACGACGACAGTTAAGGGATTTCATGTTTTGCGAATTCAAAGATTCAATAGATGCACTTATCTGAGCAGTAATCTTGTACGCATCGCATAAACATGTTTAAGGGGGGTGTTAGGCTGTTGTCAGCCTCAACTTGCCTCCTCAATATTTCGGCTCCTGCTCATGTAAACATATTGATATTTTAGAAGTCGTTTTTAAAGCTGTTCTGTTCCTTTCACGGAAAATGTCATTCAGAAAAGATCAAGCATACAGGTTATAGTAAAAAACGAATTTATCAACTTTGTTTTATTTAAGATAACAGTTTTCAAAAGTACACGGCATTCTTCTGGGCCCTCTAAGAAATCATCGCCACTTTTATCATTCATGCAAAATAAATTTTTAAGTTTAAGTTTCTTACTTCTTTCGAAGGCTACTATATTATTTTGAATAAAATCGTCCAAATGTTGTATTTTAGTACATGCAGCATACACGTAGTAAACTCAGAAAAATATATCGGTAAGAGGTGTGCTGGTCATGAAGAAATTGCTGCGTGAATGCCCAAAAATTTACTTTTAACAAATAGCGGCGTGAAGTTCGGTACCACAGAAGAAATCATAAAATAATCTTGGTGCATAGCTTCAGCTTAGTTTCCATCAAACTGCTTTGTCAATCTTTGTTTTGACAAATGCCTCCATCATTAATTCCTCCTTGCTCTGAGCACAGGCGTCAGCATTTCTCCTTATTACCCGAGTCTTCTCCATAACTTCGAGCTCCGCATCAAAGGAACACATGTGGTGCAGCACATTGCTCTTCATTGTATGCTGCACCGTTCATTATGAGACAGGTTTTCTGCGCATATAAGTATAAGTATTTTATGCTCTGACGCCAGAAACGGCCAAGTAACTGATGTTTGCCTGAAATGATGCCTAATTTAAATAGCGCATATAGGTCACTTGCGCTATTCTCAAATTAGTCATATTAATCACGAGCACGCCTCTTAGAAGATACATTGTTCAGAAGTCGTGGTATTTTAAGAGCAAATGCCACTATATTAGTGAGTTTAGTTACGGCCCCCTTAAACACTGGAAAGAGAACGAGATTCTCTCCCGCCATAATCAAACGTATACTAGTTGAGGATATTTAAATAGAGAAATTTTTAGGCGAGCTATTTTGCATAAGCTGAGAAAGCCCAGGCACGGCAAACAATATCTTGAGAGTATTTTTGCTTTGAAACCACTACTATTCCTTTTGGAATATATTTCATGCATCCCGCATTTGCTTAAAAGTAGTTTTTAGTGAACGAAGACCATGTTCGCTACTTCTATCCCCAGTCTGACGCCAAATTTCGAGCCAGAAGCGGCTTCAATGAAGCCGGCTCTATCTTGCCGGTTGATCACGGCTGGTCACGCTTACGTTAGATAATTTTCAGAAAAATAATGGGGAGCACATAGCAGTGCTGAACTGCATGATGTTTTCTATTTGGTTAAAACGTCGACCTCGCTGTACTGAGGCCAGCTAAGCTTACGTCAACTATTCAAAACAGCGAAAAAGAAAGCACGATATGTTAAAACATCATGGCCGACGCCGCCACCTCTGTCGGCTTCATGCTGCTTAGCGATTGATGCAGCATGGCATAAAGATAGCACAGTACGTCACAAGACATCTTGAGCACTTTTGTTTTTATGAATTCGAGATGCGGCGATGGGCATGCACTGTGAAGTAGTGTTTACAACTGATATTGTTCATATGGCTATTTAAAGAGAAAGACTAATGCGAAGATGACAAGTGAATAAAAGAAAACAATATCCGAAAACAGGGAAAAATCATGCCTTATTCAGGTATCTGAATGTTCTTATCCGCTCAACGAACGTTAAATTGGTCTGTTAATACTGCGTAGGAACGTTTTGAGTCTCGCTGATAAAGTCACCGTAAGAAATGCACCTGCGCCCAGTAATAATGTTCATCGTTCGATATGGTCAGAATACGTGTTCCATTTAATGCGTCTCTGCTAGTTGACAATAGTAAATATGCGTATTGAACGCGGGAGGAAAATAAAAGAGTCAGCGTATACTGGAAGAAATGCCGGATGCTCATCTCCTACTGGGCAATTATTGTACGTGTAATTTCGACGTTAGAATTAATGAAATGTTTAATAATGAGAAAAAAATCTGCGTTTCCGAAATACAGACGGAGTTATAACACAAAACACAGAACACATGCAAACATAAAAGCGCACGATTTGTCATATTGACGCTTGAAAGTATTTCATGGTGCAGCCTTGCTTGTTCTGCAATTCTTGTACGCACTGAACAAGACAGCTATTAATCTAATGCTTTATTAAGAAGTGTGTGAGCAATTTAATTATCAAATGACTGTGCAAAATTCTTGCTCTCTGTAAAGACCCTGGATATGCATGCTGTCTCTCCATATCTGTTTTGCTTTCGTTTTGTGATGCAGGGACTTCTAAAAACTTGCAAGATTTTTTTTTCTATTCTGCTGCTTTCTAAGGCTTGTAGAACACACATGGTTTGAGCAGAACGCTGACAAGAATAACATGGTAATTTTAAGCGCTGAGTATTGAAGTTTAGACGGGCAAATCTGCCTGGACGCTAACAGCTGAGATGGCGTGTTAATGCCAATGAGAAATGGTACTGGCCAGATCTCAACAGTGAAATAGTGCGTTCTTTTCGAATTTCTAGAGATTCTGATAGCTAATTAGAGGGATTAGATATCTGAGATCATTAAGAGGTCACATGATGCACTTAGGCTGTGGAATGGAAGCAGTATTCATTTCAGCGTATATACCGATGATACACATAGTAAATTGTTCTTCAGCAGACTACTATTAGCTTGCTAGTTTTTTCATTACAATTACAATAGCAAATAAGTAACCACTCCTGACATTTTAAGTAGGATACAATGTCTGTGCGAAAAAGGTCTCAATCGATGTGTGACACAGGCAGAAAGGTCACAGGCACAGCTTCAAATTCAGTCAGTACTTTAAGGCCCGTAATATTTCTTAAAACAAAGTTGCATCTGACAGGGATTGTTGACGGAAGCAATTGTGTCTGCGCACGTCACTAGCAGCAATTTCACGGACAATATTTACCACTGCCGCTGTAAAGTGTAAACATTCTTCACAAGAATTTTGTTATTTCCTATAACTTTTTTCTTTCCATGGTCGTGTTTTCTAAAACAATTTGCTTATTGTTAATTATGTGAGAACTGTGATTCCCACTAACTTGCATGCCGAGTAAATCCACAGAGTTTGGGTCAAGTATTAAGTATAGATCATCTCTTGCAAAGATAGCACTGCTGGCATTACTCCACTAATTTGTTTTGTATACCGTCCTCTTTTTTGCAGAATACTGGTTTCGGAAACTACAGTGCCATGAAAAGGAAGAGAAGAAAAGCAAGATGCGAGGCCTCAGCCAAAGAAACTACCCACGGCATCCTGCATATTATTCGTAACAGGAAAACAATTCTTATTCTATCTTTTAGAAGTTCTGCTTCCTGTACAGTGGCGCTTAAAAAGCCAGTTTATCTAAGCACAAAGTTGCTCTTCGTAGTTTTTTGTTTACAGTTATAAATGTTTCTGATGTTAACGGTTTGTTTACTATTTGCTCTATTGAGAGAACTTGGACGAACCAACAAGTCTTCGCACGAATGTGCCTTGTAAATTGTGCTCTAAAACGGCCGATATAGAACACATTGAGCAGTAATTTCTAGGTATAAACTCGGACAACGTAGAAACGCCAATATCAGCAAATGCTCAACGTGCTTTGGCAAATACCACTGTGCTTTTAAGTTCCCCATGGAAACAACATAGCCTATAGTAAAGAGAAAGTAATGAGACCTCCGTGCTTCTAGGTTTGTAATAACAAGATATAAATCATTCATGCACTTAACTGGTGCGCCATTACCACAATCATATAATGAGTAGCCTTTGCTAAATAGTCAAACAGCGTAATGTGCGCTTCAAGCGTTTGTTTCAGTAATGATTGTTCATGACCGGGTATGTACAGCTTTCATACTTTGGCATATTTGCACATGTTTATTACTCGTATCTGAGTTGACAATCGCGACATTATTTCCCTTCAATAAAGGCTGCACTTACTCATCACAAATAATTTAATTTGTTTATGTTTTTCAGAACCATGTGCAGCTCTCCGCTTCCTATCTTGGAAAGGCTCCACTGGCCGACAGCTGAAAGCAAGCGGCGGCCACGCCGTTCCCGTAGCCTGCCTACAAGCTGCCGGCTCAAACAAACCGCTACAGTCACAAATATCTGGCGCTGCTTGAGTGAGTGAACGATGGAACGAGGAGGAGACGTAGCACTTTCTCACTGCCCTTTTCGAGAAAGTATTACTTTCTACAGTCCGTGAACAAGCACTGGAGCCGACGCTTAGCCTTTAATATATTCAGCGAACCAGAAGACAGCCTGTGCTTGGTTAATAATTCTCCGCTTTCACGACGTGCTGGCACAGCTGGACCGACAGGGAGGTCGGAACAAACTTGTTGACTTCAGCTTTCTTCGCTAGACAGAACCTATCTGGCGTATCGTAAGTCAGGCGTATCGTAAGTCAGGTGAAGGGATACGGCGTCCAGGTGGAAACAGCAAGGTAGAGCTCGAGCGAGGAAAAAAAAAACGAGCACTAAGCATGAAGATGAATGCACGTTTCTCGAAACCGGGCCTATCTCAGCTTGAAATCTTCGCGCCATCTCGTCGCAGAGTCCGCCCCCGAAGAGCACGCCTGAAGAAGGGGATCCTCGCCGGCGAGGCGCTGCCGGCCTAGCCGGCGGCGACGTCGCCCGGGGCGAAGTCTCTGACGGCGACTGGTGCCTCCTTAAGTGTGCGTACACACGCCGCAGCTCATTAGCGTGCACATGCTTAGGACCAAAGTGAAAAGATCGTCGACTCACCCGTCGCCGTCAATCCTTTCACCTTCGGCGAGGACGACAAACATCACACGCGCCGCGGAAGGAAAGAGGTGTGCGTCCAGCTTTGTCGGCCAGGCGAGGAACTCTTTTCGCCTCGGGGCTTTTCAGGAATGTATAAAAAAAAATGGCGCTCCCGATTGGAACAACTATTCATTAGATGAAAAACTTTACTCAGCTTACAGTTATCATCGCCGATAGAAGGGGGAGGGTGTGCCCTTTCGCCCGGTATCAATGGCAGAAGGCTCATCAGCTTGGCACCGTCCCTCGCGCTGCGATTGGACGAGCGCGCTTCGCAGGCCCTCAGATCCGCCGCCATCTTGGCTTCTGGACCAATGGCAACGCGAGACACCTGACTGACAAGAGGGCCGCCTTGTCTCCCTCGCCAGTACCCTCGCCTTCCGCGTCCCAGATGCTGCCAGGGGAAAGCTTTCGGACGGTGTGACGCTAACCAGGCTCTTAGGCACTAATTCACGCTTCGGGTAAGGAGGAAGTAGAGGAGCCAAGAAGGCAGCTAGCGGAGCCGACAGGAATAATCAGTTCTGCGCTTCCTTCAAATTGTAGTTGTCAGTCGCGCGAGCTTTCAGTAATTATTTTCGCTTAGTGACAGCGCCCTTTCTAGTTTTGAGAAAGAACCCCCCCCCCCCCCCTCCTAGAAACACCCCCGCATCTCTCACCATGCAGTACATGCTTTCCCTTCGAATTTCCTTCTTTCCACTTTGTTTTCTTTTCCAAGCGCAGCCACTGCTTAAGCCACGGAAGCGTTTTACGAGCTTTTCGCCTATTCCTCCTCACTTTCCTTCTTCTCGTGTGCCTCTCCACTGGCGTAGATTGGTGCAATACTTCAAGCGGACAATGATGCACGTCGTTTGAGAATCCGCCATGTTGGATTTCTGCCCTTTTTTTTCTGGCCCGGTGTTCCCGTAGCCGGAAAATGCCAAGTCCACGCGCGTGTCCAGTTAAGCAAAATATTTGCTCGGAAATGCAGTGCGGCAGCGTTAAAGTACGAACGGGCGCGTCTGCATCAGCGACCTCGACGCCAGTAGATTTGAACCAAGTTCGAACCGATCGAGGCACCTCTTTTGTTTTTGCTGCGGTGAGCCGTTCCGTGTTTTCGCGGTGGGTGGAAGGCGTCCAAGATGGCGGTCCCCAGTGCGGTAAGCGGTCCGATCCTTTGATGCTTCAGTATCATACGTGTGCACGCTACGATGCCTGTAGACTGCGCGCAGTCTAACCGGAGGTCAAGGAATGCTTAGCTGCTAGTTTAGCGACAATGCTCCGGTGATAGCCCGATCGTGTGGCCCCTGTTGTGACGGAATAGGCTTAACGCGGAGGCTCCGCCGCTGGTTGCCGACGAGCCGGATTTCGAGCTTTTTCAGGTCTGTAAGAGAGCTCGCGTGATGCTATCTGTCATGGAATGTGCATACGTGAAGCCTCTTGAATGAATTTGAGCTCGTGTTCGAGCTCTGTCGGCTGAAATTGAAATTAGGCTTAGTAAGGCCGCTGCCGCTACGGAGCGTAAAAAGAAATAAAAACAGCACAGCGAATTGAGGTGAGGGAGAAGGCAGGAGAGGACCGGATCAATATGGCCGCTGCACAAGCGCGTGTAGGTGTATACAAAATAAAATTACGGCAAGAATATGAAGAAAACGAGCCTTTTTTTTCTAGAATTTCGCACAGCCTTTATCGCTGAAGAAGTATGGGCGCACTTATTTATCAAAAGTGTTTTTTTTCGCTGACGCTATTCATATCTTGGATTGTTGTGACCGTCATCCCGCTTTTATTCGTTGTTTTCATGTTTGCTCCGTACAATATCACAGAAATATCTTCTTCCCAGTATTTGTATTTCAAAAATGTTTTTGCCCTGCAACTAAAATTTCACCTTGAAATTTTGCTGCAGAATATGAGAACCCATTGATGTAAAATCCCAAAGCTATGTATTAGTACGTCTAGAATATTGCACAAAGGTTAATTTTTCAAGCAGAAGTAGAGTTCACGTTCGTAATTATGCGTGCTTCTCTGTACTAGAGAACTATCTCTGAAGAGTGCCCATAACATTATATACAGTTGCCATTACTGAATAGAAAATTTTTAGTGATTGAGTTTTGAAAAGAAACCATATTTTTGTGACAGCATGTGCACGTTGTATTTAAAAGGCAGGTGATAACCTACCACACCTATTACAGTGTCAACTTTTGAAGTAATATATGCCTCGAGATTTACGCACTAAACTTTCGCGCTGCTTTGTAATTGATTACTAAACTGTAACGCGGCTCTTGATAACGTAGGGGAAAGATTTGTTTTACAAGTAAATTTCAAGCTTGGAATGAATATGACGTGAAATGAGGTTTTGTGCGGAGCATAAAACACTATTTTTGCAGGCATGTTTCGCGAGATAAGTCACGAAGAATTGTTTAGATTCAAATGTGCACGTGTTTTTCCTGCATATTTCTTTTACATAAGTTTCAAACGTTTTAGAATAAATTTCATGTTCCCAGCAGGCTCGTGCGGCTCTTCATATCTGCGAAAACAATAAATACTGAAGCTGAGAGCTCAATAAACAGAGTTAAAATAGTTTTGACTACGCGTGCAGCGGTTGACAGAGGGATGCCATTGTGATATATGAGATTTATACTTGCTTTCTAGGGCATTGCTCCGAACAATTCCTGAGTGAGACCATGTTTTAATAACAAAGGTGAAGACGTGAGCGTGCATCCGAACAACAAAATAAGGCCTTTCTGAATTGTGTAAATAGCTCGTTGAAATATCCCCTCAAAGTTTTCACTGTTTAGACAGGTAAACTGAGCCAATTGACTACATCGTCCAAACGGTGCAATTTCCGGAAATATTGAGTTGAACCTAACAATCATAAAAATAGCTTCTGATGGAAAATAGAAGTCATTTAAGTTCACGTACTTAAGCTTCCGTACACTTCGTTTATATTCTGAAAGAGGCCAGAGCAAAAAGCGGAGTGACTTCAATCGGTAAACACCAGATGCACTGGAGGAAGGCAATTTTTAATTTGCCGCATACGCTTGCGGCCAGCTTTACAAGCTGTTTCTCTCCTGTTTTTCTTCAGGCCACAGTGTTTAATTTAAGCATAAAATTTTTTAGCATTTCGCTCCAACCAGAAAAAATAAAATTTCTTCATAATATTTGTACTTATTTATTCTTAGGGGAAACTGGCAGCGTCGAGAGCACAGCAGCGGTAGGAGAGGAATTAATTTTTTGTTAACAAAGTATGATGCGGCACAACATGGTCTTTGCAAAAGAATAAAGAGTTCGCGGAATACCGATCGAGCACAGGAAGGGTTTTGAGGCCACTAGTATACAAGTAAGCTTAGCTTCTGACACAGCTCTCGGAGATGAATTAGGGATGACTCACGTATAAAATTCGAATAATGTGGCCGATATGTCAGCAAGAGTGTATAGGTCACAATATTCATCACTACTTTTGTGTGTGCTGGGATTATGTTGCATCGGAATGCCCACTTTAAAAGTAAGCTGGCATAAATACAGTGTTTACTACAGAACGGAATGCTCAGTTTCTGTAACCAACTTATGGGTCTTATTTTCTGAATGCTTCCTTAACTGAGCATTTAGTGAATGCTTTCTTAATTGAGGTGAGTGAACTTAACTGAGGTAACGTCGTAGGTGTCCTAGCGCGCAGTGTTTTCAAAGCGCGGGCCACCAGAAATTAAGGTTTCAGTCACTTGCGCAGGAAACAATTGCTTTAAATTGTTTCTCGTATACGCCGTGGTAGGTCAGCACGAGTAACTGTCTAACTAGGGAGGCATGATCAATAACGGACGCATTCTAGTGCTGCAGCATTATGGTGATGCTTTCACGTCAGTGCAATTCCTTAAAAGTGATAAATGTTATAAATACTGAAGTTTTTTTCAGTACTGGCATATTTGTGACTGAAATGCATTGCGTGTGCCGCACACTGCAAGCATGCTCTTTCCATGCTTAGAAAAATAAAAAAAAAGTCCGGCTCTCGAACAACAGTGAACACTATACAAATGTGCGAATAGCAAATAGAAGACGGCAGAGAAAATGGCAAGGTAGAAATTTGATGGAATCGGTAATAGGAAGATTACCGCATGCGCAAGTGTTTGCACAGTGTCAAACTCCTGTACTCAATGGCGTGTTAAACCGCGCAGTGTAATTAGCCTGACGACTTTTCAGAATTACTAATATGCAACAAGAAAACGTGGTATAAAAACTGAATCGAAAAGAAACAAAAGAGGCGATATGTAGGCAAAGGATCACAGTGGCACCAGAGCGAAAACAACGAAAACGAGATCCTCTGTTTACAACATTGTGTGATTGTTTCTCTGAAAGAATGGGACAGTACTTTTGATTACAATTGATATTTTTTGAACTATGTGATCAAAGTTATTTAACCGCTAATGCATGTGGCGCGGGGTACATCTAAGCAATTTGCTGATGATGTTGTTATGTTGTGATGATGTTACGTTGTGATGATGTTCTCATCGTTTATATCAAAGATATGGTGAATATTGACAAAACAGGTATCTTTATGATTAATGCTGACGATAGTACTATACTGTTCTCCGTACCTGACATCAACACTTTAGCAGCAAAATGCAATAGCGTGCTGTCAAAGCTGTCCTCCTGGTCGCAAGACAATCATATTGCCATTAATGCAAAAATGACAAAGATAATAGCTTTTAGCTCCAGAAATGAGCCTTTTAATCTACAGAATACTATTACATCTCAAGGAAAACGCATTGACATCGTTGAAGATCATAAAATACTAGGCGTAACCTTTTCCTCACACCTTACTTGGGATGTGCAGATAACTCAAGTGTGTAAGAAAAATTAATGGGCGCGAACAAACAAAACACAGAGAAGAAACCACAGGACAAGCGCCTTAGTTTCTTCTCTGTGTTTTGTTTGTTCGCCTCCACAAATTTCATCACGAACAACCGACAACTAGCCCCGGTTTCCATTATGTGTAAGAAACTTTCATCCGTCATTGGAGCATTGTCACGATGCAGCTTCTTTCTGCCCGCCAAAATCAATTTGCAAATTTACAATGCGTTGTTTTTTTCAAGTCTTAATTATTGTAGCCTGGTCTGGCTCAGAACAACTAAAGAAAATATTCACAGACTACATATTTTGCAAACGAAAGTTGTTCGCATAATCTAAAACATACCATATTTTGCGTCTACAGGTGCCTCATTTAAAAAATGTGGATAGATAAAGATTGAACATCAACACGCATATCGCATTCTATCTTTTTTTATTTCGACTTCCACAGCGCTAAAAGATATTTTAATATCGACCGGTTGCCTGACAGCTGGCGTCAGTGATGCACGTACGCGCAGCACAGACCTATGGTTCGTGCCTTATTTTCGCACTAACTACAAGCTACAAACGCTACACTACGTTCTTCCTGCCATTCTAACAAGCATCAAGACACGCAAATTCTCACAATGAAGGCTTTGCGGCAGTATTTTGTAAATATCTCAGGTTTCATTGTGTCAATTCCTGTCTTTTGAATGAGATGTTCAACTGAGACATATAATTCCTTTTATTATGCTTTGTTCAAATAGGTGTTGCAATGTTAAAATCCGATTGTTTTTCGTTATAAACGGTGACATACAATTTCTTGGCTACTTTTTATGTTGTGCTTTGTAGTCTATCTGCCTTGTAGTTACAAGGCAGTTACACGTTACCACTTGTGTTTCCGATGCTGTGTTTGTGAACTGTTATTGCATTTTTCACTGTTTTTGGCGTCTTTGTAATTCTAAATGGAGATTTCAGTGGCCACGTCAAGCTGCCCAGAACAGCTTTTAGCCCTGAAAACTTTCCAGTGCTATCTGGAGAATAAAAATTCAATTCAAGTAACTCATGGGACAAAAACAGCTAATGATAAAAAGCTTTAACAGAAATGTGCAACGGTAATCTTAACGGCAATCTTGTAAGAAAGCAGAACAAAAGTAAATCTAAAGTCTGCCGAGGCAGCAACTGTTCCATATAGTAGCGATGTGCATAGAAGCTGCAAGAGCTACTTAACCTGTAGATAGGTAGAAAGAAAAAAAATGGATGGAGTGTATTTGTCCCAAGCTCAGAGCTTGCCGATATAACTTATATGAAAGGTATATACTCGATCCCTCCTGCCAGTGCTCATTTATGAAGCTGAAAGCTAGTTGCCAAAGAAAAAAAATCTTGAATCCCTACACCGGCAAGCTAGAAGTGGAGGAAGGAGTTTCTGCACTCTTTCACATTCACATTCACATTCACTTTATTCCACATTTCTCCTGGTACAGAAAAAATGTGAGGGCAAGGACTAAAAGTTGCTAGTTAAGCAGCTTGACTAAGGCCCTTGCCCCCTTTGATGGCAGCGTACAGCGGTTTCAAATTACACAAAAAATTACACACAATGTTTAGATTAGTTTCTGCAGAAGTTCTTGCACTACAGCACAAAATACGATCAAATAATATTTTACGCGCGTAGACCAGAAAGAATTATACCTAGTCAGCACACACACACACACACATATATATAAAAAATCTCTATACACAAAAATTTATACAACATGTACATACTTCAAAAATGAAATCTGAAACATAGACAAATGTATTTATATAGAAATGCTTCTTTAATTACAACATGGAAATGCCAATCCTTAATCTATTGCTTCATACTGTTAGATTCCTAAAATATTTAACGAGTGTTGGTCTTGACGCTGTTCTTATGTCCATATCTGTGTCTTGAAGTGTGTTTAATAATACTGGCAAGCGATGTTCCAATCTACTAAAACCGTTATTTGTGCGCGAAAAGGGGACTAGCCAAATGTTTCTGTGTCTTATGTTGTAAGGAACATCCAAAGATTCTCTGAGATTGCACAGCGAGAGAAAAAATGTATTGGATTTTGCCAAACAGATTTTATACTTCATACTTAAGTTTAAATTGTATAGATGTATAGAGAGCCCCTTTTTCTTAGGAAAAAGGGGCTAACAGGTGGCGAGAGGTTAGTCTTTTTGGAGACTAACTGACCTGCCACTGGCATTGGTCCTTTTCGGGACTAACTGCAAAGGGTGTAACTGTTGGTCCCTTTAGAAAGGATGCAACAGTTAGTCCCCGGCAGCAGACGTTTAACGAAAAAATGCAAACGACGCGTGATTTCAAGCGTAATTTAGAGCGGGATAGTTTCCGACAGAACTTGACACACATAACAACGATAAAAGAAACCAATAAACATGCATGAAAACACCAGTATTCCAACCGACAACCTTTGGATTATGAATCGAGCGCGGATATGACTAGGCCACCGCAGCAGACGGCCCAAGGCAGAAAATAAAAGCGTTATATGCGATACAC
This sequence comes from Amblyomma mixtum, assembly GCF_055824585.1. Taxonomy (NCBI): domain Eukaryota; kingdom Metazoa; phylum Arthropoda; class Arachnida; order Ixodida; family Ixodidae; genus Amblyomma; species Amblyomma mixtum. The sequence goes on along the minus strand of NC_143017.1, from coordinate 87,683,375 downwards.
ACACATTGTCTGTCTAGCGCTCAAATTGTTATGAAACGTATTGTTGTTTAGAGCACAGTATGGTAATTTTGGTGTCATATGCTTTTGCAACAACCTGCGGTAAGCCTTAATGCGCACGCGCAACGGTGTAAATCGCGTTTTGGCCAAAAAAGAAGCGCGGAACTGTGTATACATTGCGGCCGGTACTTCACAACCACAGCAGTTGTTTTGTTTTCGTTTCTTTTTTTTGCGTATAAGGTGGTCTTATTTGTTGCAATTGGCCGCTGCACATTACAGCCTGTTGAAAACAAACATAGAAGGCGATGGTTCACTTCGTTTTTTGTTACTGGCGGACAGCGGTGACAGGGAATTGACTGCTTGCCACTCACCGATTTGCTAAGTGTCGCCGATACTTACACAGCATCACATAAGCTCGTAAACAAACGGCAATGATATGAAACAAGGTGTACTTACTTGCTCAACCCTAACTTTTACAACTCACATTCGACACGTATTGAAGCTCGTAGTATTTGTTTATGCCCTTTCACAGCTGCCAGCCGTTTAGGTTGCACGAAGCCTTTTTCTCACGCAAAAGCGTCTGATGCTTCGTCACGTTCAGCGGCGGTGCTCTCACTGGCCTCGGACGACATCCTGCGCTCCAAAAATCGAGTACTATTGCAGTCGAGGTCTTCTCGCGCGATTTTCGCGTCCTGCTATGCTGCGATTCACCCCCCGTTAGTCTCTTTCTTGGCAGTTAGTCCGTTGAGTTTGCGCACGGCACGCATTTGTGGCAAGAAGAGTGCCGTGTGCAAATTTAGGGACTAACAGGGCGCTTTGAGGACTAAAGTTGTCTTTACTGCCCCGTGGGCCATTTTTTTTTCTTAGAGTGCAGCTACTGTGCATGACACCGATGACAAGCACGATATTGTATATATCTCATGGACAGCCTCTTGCGCAGCTCTTCCAGTGAAAGCTGGCAACTAGACTAAGGTAGCGCTGTGACCAATGGAAAGCAGAATCCATCTTGCACAGTTGGGACAGTAAAATTACTTAGATCAGAGAACAAACGCGAGTTCGCAAATATGCAACTAAAATCCAAATGGGAAAGCGTATTGACGAAAAAATGTAATGTGCAGAAGATGTAGGCGCTGCGCTGTTCAGTAATAAAGTGGATACGAGAAAAGGGAAGCGTGGTAAAGGGCGACTGATAATTAAGTAATGTAATGAAGCTGGAAAATTAGCTCAGGCAGACTTGCTACGGTCATCATAACAGTTGCGCATCAAGCAAAAACTCCAGGTAGACTGACTGTGTGCTGGTATGTCATCTTCACCTGTTCTGTCTTCCTGCTTTCCTTATGTAAGATAATCATGGCAGGAGATTTCAGTATATTTTCAAGAGATCGGACACATGAACCAACGATGGATGTGATTGATAGCTTCACTGTGGACGTAATACAAACATGCAATGTAGTGCAAGTAGTGCATGAAATCATTTAATAGCTTGGCAATAGTAGTGTTATCTTAGACTTGGTTATATTTCATTTTAACGTGGACCATATGCTTGGTTTATGTTAACTACTGACACCCAGTAGAGCAATAGAGTAAATGCATGTGGTGCCTTGAATTTTAGTTTTACTTGAAGATACCGGATCATACCGTAAAATTCTGGACAAGCGTCTTTTTCCAACGGGAAATTGTTTATGAACGTAACTATTTCGCAAATCGCAATGTTGCACCGTAGCTCTAATTATATCCGCTGATCCCCCCTCGATATTCTTCTCGTTTCGTGCTACTTATTATCAAAGAATGCACTCGAAACATAGCAAATGCAAGGTTTGTTACGCCATTCCCATAAATTTGTTCATAAGAGTGTCTCCCAGTATTCCACAGCTGCTTAACAATTAACAGTGGTGTCCAAGAAAGCTAGACTAGGATTGCCGCTAATCATAGCTACATGCACCCTTGCTAGACTGAGCATGAACACTGGCTGACGATGTACCAGCAGCTGAAAAAAAAAATGAAATTAAGCGCAGGATGTGTTCAGCCTTTCAAAATATTCCACATTCTTATACAGGCACTGAAACACTCATGAGATTGTGTTGGTTTTTCTTCTTTACAAGTGGTCAGGCAGCATCTTTAACTAAATATTTAAAGGCCCCATGCACGTGAAGCTTATTTAATCCACTCTTCAAGCACCTTTTATAAACTTACTGGAAATACCTGTTAGACGCTGGTTTATTTGGAACCCAAGCATAGTAATGTTCGCAGTCATTTCTGAAACCATCGTGTACAATTTTAATGCAGTTATATAGCTTCAGAACAAGAAACTTAAGAGTTTTTATAGCCATCTCATGCTTATCAACTGCTACTTTTTTTTTGCTTTTCGCTTGGTGATACCTATAAACACTTGTAATTTTCTCGTGTAGGGTTCGGAACTTATCTGAGGCATGTAGTTAACATGCCTTGAAGAATACAGGATTTCCAGGCTCTACTATTTGATCGTACATGTCAAAGCTTATCTTAAAATGTTTATAGAATTTACTGCGTTGCTAACTGCGCCAATTTACACAACAAACCGAAACGTAAGACGCCAGTTCTGCATGCTTAGGGCGGCTCATCACTGCTTCAAAATACTTTCCTTTGGTAGAGGAAGATTAAATAGGGAAGATTAAGATTGCGCTAATTGCTGACATTGACAATGTTTTAGCTTTCATATATATTTGCGAAAATAATCTTCATATCAAATTTAAGAGAACATTTAAGTGGCTAGGCTTCTCGTCGCCTTCGTAACGGTTTTTTTTTATCTTCACACAACTTTGGGCTTACGAAATTAGCGTGATTTTTACGATTAATCCTAACTCACTGGAGTAATATTAAATAGAAACATAAGAAAATATCGTTCAAGCATACGCAGGTTCACACTGAAGACGATGTGGAGTTCTTTAACTTGCACTGGCATCGCACAGCACACGTTACTTGTTTACATTTTGCCTCTGTCGGAATGCAATACTGGTAGGCGGTATTCTGAATAAAAAATGTTTCTGTGCAATAACGCCTAAGTACACAAAAGAAACCTAAGTCATGCATAAGCTTTATGTGCAAATAAAAAGCGTGACTATTATCGTTATTTTGTAGCCACAGTTACCATGCCGAAAAGCGTTATTGAGCTGAGTCAATGACATCGCCTAAAAACAGCGCTCCTAACAGTTTGGTTTGGTTTATGGGGTTTAACGTCCCAAAGCGACTTAGGCTATGAGAGACGCCGTAGTGAAGGGCTCCGGAAATTTCGACCACCTGGGGTTCTTTAACGTCCACTAACATCGCCCAGTACATGGGCCTCTAGAATTTATCCTCCAAAGAAATTCGACCGCCGCGGCCGGGATCGTACCCGCGTCTTTCGGGTCAGCAGCCGAGCACCATAACCACTGAGCCACCGCGGCGGCGCTCCTAACAGTTATCGTATTAAAGGAGCTGCTGCCGTTGGGAACAGCAGCAATGGGGGAAGTTTGGAGCTCGAATCTTTTAAAAAGGCGCTTTTAAAAAGATCTTTATGAAGAAAAAATTAGCAGTCGGGCAGCAACACGTCGTCAAATAACCTGGCGCGATGGCTGAATGTCTGGCGTTCTCAAGGTGAACCCGTTTACACGGGATAAGAATCCCGAACGTCAAGGCCGTATTTTGGCGGAGACGAAGTGTGAAAACGCCCTTTGTTGAGAGATATCAAACCGCCTGAAACAATACCTTGTGATCGAAATTAATCGGGTGCACTTGACAACGGCCTCCGTCATTGCCCATGAGGGAAGCATTGGAACGGTAAACCCCACATACCACCACGTTGTGAAATATGTGATATACAAAACAATTTCTTACATGCTGTCGGACGCGAAGCAGCTGCATGACAGCGGTTCATTAACGAAGAGTACAGGATAACGCTTTACTGCAGGCTTCACATGTGAGGAGATTTTTTTAAGCTATAAGCACACCCGTGTGACATAATGTTGATAATTGCGAAATGAAGCGATTTCATTTCACAAAAATAGCGTGTCCTATAACAGAAAGTCTGGTTGTGCTGTAACCTTTAGTCAGTCGCGCAGTCATAAACAGTCGTGTAGTCGGCCACATGCTGAAGAATATGAGTACAAAATGCCTGGGATGTCGTTTGCAGACTGCCTGTTTGTAACGAAGCCTTTTCGTATGCTCATTGTGCGAGCTGCATTAGCTCTTTACAGATTAATGATTTTCTTCCCTTGGCACGTGGTGTTGTACAGGATACTAGAGAAAGGTAACATCGCGAGAATGCGACGCTGTAATGTAGAAGTGTGTCATTCTTTACCCCGATGCAGCTGAAGCAGAATACTCAGAATAGAGTTTCGAACAAAGTTGTATGTACAAATCTTAATGTTTCACTTAGTTCGAAACAAGACAAGCTATCCATGTCACTCTGGCATCGAATGGCCTGTGCGCCCATGCACGGTGTTTCGAAGGTGGCATCAGGTCACTAAGGTGATATTCAGCATAGCATACTGCACGCACAGGACACTTATTCCCTCCACGCTGTAGCCTGAGGAAAACGTTGGCGTCATCTCACTTCAGTTTGCTTGATGCATCGCTTTCATCTATTTCTGAAGTCATTACAAATCGCCAATTGCAATGCGAAGCTATTACAATGCTAATTGGAGGCCTTTGAGACAGGCCTTTGCCCTGCAGTGGGCGTAATCAGGATGATCATGATGATGATTACAAATCGCCATAGTGGTGACCCAGCTACAAGCTCATTACCTGTGACATTTTGTTTATCTTTTCAAGTTACAAAATACAGCTGCATAAAAAGGAACGCTTTCAGAAAGCGGAAAGCACAAGCACCATGATTTGTGGCGGGTGGAGAGGAGGAACAAACTTTGTTCATAAACAAAATAAATCAAAAATAGCTCTTGCACCCTGGGAGGGCTCCTAAAAGTCTAGGAGCCCTCATGCTGGTACGCATGCTCGCACTTCGCACTTGCAGCCGTGTAGCACGACTCCATGACGTGTAGCGCTATGATGGACGATGCATTCACGCGACCCGCACTGCCTCCGCTAGCGAAGCGTCAGAGCGGAGAATTCGCAGAATCACAATCCACTGCAAAAGCGTAGCACACGCCGCACATGGTGTCCACAGTAGAGCGTACAAAAGCACTGTGAGCCGCCGCAGTGGCTCAGTGGTTATGGTAGTCGGCTGCTGACCCGAAAGGCGTGGGTTCGATCCCGGACGCAGCAGTGGCATTTCGATGGAGGCGAAATGCTAAATGCCCATGTGCTGTACCCCAGGTAATCGAGATCGTCCGAAGTCCTCCACTAGGGCGTCCCTCAAAGCCCGAGTCGCTTTTGGTCGTTGAAACCAAACCAAAAACGCTGTGCTGAGAACACGCTCGTTCGTATCCGCAGAAATGCCTGCTTTTTCGATAAGATAATCGCATTTTGCGAGAAAAAAAAGTATCAGAAACATTCCGGTTGTTTTAAGCTTTTATTGTTCTAAGTGTTTCTACTCACTGAGCAGCGCATAATGTGCAAATATTTATTCATATTTATTTATTTATTTATTTGAACATACTGCTAGCCTCACATTTGAGGCCGTCGTGGGAGAGAGACATCATATACATTAAAATAACACAGTTCAAGCATGTGTGAACACGAATTCAATCGTAGTCCTGCAAGGCAATATGCATTATACAAATGCTGAAAGAAAATGACAGAAAACAGGAGCAAGACGCATATTTGAGGAACTAGGCACGTGAAAAGAAAAAAAAACAACCACAGTAACGAAAATGTAGACAAGTTTTAAAGTTATGGAGCAAGAAATGAAACAATAGCTGCTGACGAGTGGTATCGGATTTCTTGAAAAGCTAGTTACAGGCTGTGTGACCAGGCCAGCTGTGTGGCAGGGGCAGTAGATGTAAAGAGGTGCTGGGAACATCTTCCGACGGAGCTTACGCTTGTCCCATATTTTACTCTTTCACGCAAACGCAGCACTCGTGCTAAACCAAAGTGCACCGTGTACACCATTTGCAGGAGTGGATATGCTCCTCCTATTGAGAAAGTTTTGTGGCAAAAATGTTGCAGTGCACCGGTGAATCGAACCGCTGAACGTTCCATCGTGTGCTGGACGTGCTACCTTTTCACTACGGCAGGATTAATTTTTGCAACGTAATATTTATTACACGCGTTTATGCACAGTAACAAGCGGCAGTGCAGGGTAGTGAGTTGGAAAGAGCGTCAGTGTTTTTCAACACTCTTATATGCAGCATTTCCATTCTCGTGGCAACTTCATTTTGTGAACTGCTGTGGTCCAACTACCCAGCAATTTACAGATTTGTTGATTTGTTAGATTTGGCAAAGCTCTGCAAATGAAACAATCTAGGCAATAGCTGCAGACCACCACAGTGAATATTCGTTCGAAAGCAATTTCATGGCGCACAATATATTGAAGGCTCACCCAGCGTTAGCAGAGATACATAGGGTCCCGTGGAAAAATTCTTCGCGTCCAACATTTTTTGTAGCTTCACTTGCGCTTACATCGATTGCTCACACCATAGTAGCACTGCAATCTTAGAGTCATGTTTCGCTGCGAATCGCGGAGGTTTACAGGGCCTTGCGGGAAGTGCTTGTCTTGAACTGTAGTGTCGCTTATTTCTGCGAAGCAATTTTCGTCGGAAGTTGGGGGTTTTGAAACAGACGTACGAAAATGCGATTGGCACCCCCGAGGAGCATGCGATATTTTAACTTAGTTATAGAGCTGTTTACTTGTCGCTGAAATGGCGGTAGACACAGGGCAGTCTCGTCAATTCGTCTACGCAATTGCATGCCTTCGCTGAATGATACTCATCAGAACCTTTGTTAAGATATCACTTGTTTCCTGTCGCTAAAAAGAGATTCCTTAATTTACGGTCAGCGGGATCAGTTTCACACCTATCTGGAGCGAGTTGCAGGTCACAGGTGACCATATAGCTCAGTTGTATTACATGACGCAGGAAAATAAACATCCTCAAACTTATTTTGGCTGAAGAGAAGGTAAACTGGCAGTCCTAGTCTTTGCTGAAGAAGGCTTTTCGCTCCTTACGAAATTTGGGAGAAGAAAGCAGCAACTAGGGAGGGTACATGAGCCGGTATAATATATATGAGAGTGCCAGCTCTTGGAGTGTAGACTACCGATATGGTTTTTCTTTTTTCAAATATTAAAACTGCGGCTGCAGTGAGTAACCACTTTGAACAAGCCTAAATAAATATTTTGAGTAATTACTTTCGCGTCTTCTGCCTGAGCTAGAAATGCAATAACAGTCACTGCAATTTGACAGCTAGTTGTGCCGTTCGTGGCCAAAGCGTAACTCACTTCAGCGGTGAAACAGTATCATCAAAATTAGCCTAACAATGTCCACTACAAAACAAAGGTCCCTCTTAAAGTCCACAAACCAGCCCTGTCATGTGCCTGATGGGACCATCTTACCTCCACAAACTTCCTTATCTCAACCGCTCTCCTTACTTTCTGTCCCCCATCCCCTCCCCGCAACCTTTACGTTCACTTACAATCTACTCCCTTAAATTACAGTATAGAAGAACCACCGGTTATCTTCCCATCGTTCTACATCCCATGCCTATGGCCATTATTTCTTCGCATGATATTCTTGATTTTGGCTGCGATATCATTAAACTGCGTTTGTTTCTTGACCCACTGCGTTCTCCTTCAGGTTATTAAATTGGCAGCTATCTTCCTTTGAATAGCTTACTGCGCTGTCCTCCATTTCATCCAAACCAAGAAGGCTCTTAGGCAAGAAGACATTATCTCTCCCCTACTGTTCGCCTCATTTTTAGAAGAGGTGTTCAGAGAATTGGGCAAGGAGTAGTGGGGAATTATATTAAAGAAGAGGATCTTTGCAATCGTGAATTTGCTATAAGTAACACAGGGGAAGAATGCATTATTACAGACTTGTACAGGTAAAGCAGAACGATGGCGTGAAAAATTAACGATAGAAAAACTAAACTAATATTCAACATTCTGGGAAGAGAACAACGGTTTACAACATGCAGTGAGGTACTGAAAAAGATAAGCGAATACATTTCCCTACAGCCGCTAGTAACCGCTAATCCGGAGCACGGGAGTGAAATGGCTAGGAGAATTAGAATAGGATGCAATGCAATCCGCACTAACTATCAGGTCATTAACAGCAGCTTACCAGTATCTCTCACGGGGAAAGTGTACATGATAGTTGTACATATACTCCTGGTGCTCACCACGTTGGCGTGGACAAAAACATCTGGTAGAGGAAGTTAACAAGAGGGAGATCGAGCATCTATCGCATATATAGCTACTGGTAACTGGCAGTGAGAAAATAATCACGTTGATGACAGCAATTCACCTACTTTATATCCGAAAGCGGTGACCAATGTGCAAGGCACAATGTTCTACGACTGACTTCACTGTGCTGCAAAACCAGGGCATCAGATGTTTCAAATGTTTTGACAGAAATAATTTTTCGTTCAGTGCTAGCGCCGATAACGAGTGAACAAAATGCGTTGCGGGCAATAAAAAATAAACCTCAACGTAAATCGTTTCAAATGAGAATGCAGGATTAGCGCATATTAATATCGGATGCCTGACATTGCTGAAAATATTAAATGCGAAAGCATTTGTGGTGTTTATAATGCTTTCTTAAGCAGAAGTTTCGAAGAATTTCGCATATCATGATAAAAGTCCTGCCATAACGTTGCCAACATTCCTCAACTGAAAGCGATAAGATGTTACAAGCATCCAACTTCAGTCCGAGAAGCGAAAAGAGTGTCCTTTCACAGAAAGAAAGGTTATAAAATCAAGAAATTAGTTGCAACTTAGCAAAATATGTCCAAAAAGTTAAAATTTTCCTAGAGGGATTATAGGCCCCTCCAAAATGATGGCGAACTTATATAGATGGAACTGCTACCAGGGCCCCACCACTGTATAGTGGATAATTTTAGGCGCACAAACTGCACAAGGTGAGGCATATCATACCCCTTGCATCCCGCCATTGTAGGGACCCTATAAAGCAAAGCGCTTCATTCACCCATCGCAGAAAAACTTTAAATTGAAGAAGCTACAGAGTGCGGCTGTGGACAGCTGGTCAACTTTCAGTGCTTCTAGATGTATTGCATTGTATTTTATTTACATTTAGCAAAAACTATGGAAGGTGAGGTAAACGCTGCAGTGAGCAGCTTGGAGGTTTACAACCTCAATACTGTGACGGCAGAGCATACATACTTTTACATATGAGTACAATTTTACGGACATTGTGTTACAAGATAAATACAACGGCTAATAAAAAACCGTAGAATGATTAGTACATTGGGCAAACATAGCTCCAATTTCACACTCGATCGAACACATTATCAGACGTCGACATACATGTGCATTAAAAAAAACAGTGTAGTACATGACTCATGGGAAAGGAGAGGGTTACAGTAAATATGTTAACAAATCTTTAAATTCGTTAAGTGTAAAGCCCGCAACGTCTGTGCCTTGTGCAAGGTATGAATTCTATAACCTAGAGTATTGCAAAAGATTGGATAGCCACATCTAGTTTGAAAATGAGGGACAAATACAGAGTTCAGGAGAACAAATGACCACTTTCAAGCCAATTTGATATTTCTAAAGGCATCATCTTATTGCACCTGCCGATAACTGCCGAAAATAAAACTTTCCCAAGAGCATTCATTTGTATAATAGGTATGTTTTAGCTGTGTTACGCGGTTGACCAAGTGATTCAGGCGCTCGTTTTAATAAACTTTGGCTTACACAGGCACAAATCATTTTCTGCGTTAATAAAATTTATTAGGATTTGTGTTGGTCGTTGTTTCACCGACAAGAAGCAACAAATAATACAGTGCAGAAGCGGTATATTATATACTAATTCTTTGACAGGCAAAGGCAAAAGGTACCTATCAGGGTTTAATTGACCAGTGACATGACTAAGCTTTCATAAAAAAGAGACATGTTCACCCCCTGTTGTGTATTTTGAAGAATGACTCTGCGCTCTTTTATTTTGTAGAAAACCTCTCATTTCCTTGAGTTAACTGCTAAGCTCGGGTAAGCGGTAATATAGTATGTATCTTATGCATGAAAAATGGGGCTTTGCTATTGTATGAATTTACATATAAGGTATTTTATTTCTACCAAATACCAAGTTTATATATGACTTTATTTGCGTCTCGAATTAAGTTAGATACGTGTGGGGTAAAAACAATATACTGGTATGACCAGCATACGCTGCAAACATTGCATTACAGCCGATGTACACGGTATCGTTTGTATATAATATCGTAACCTAAGTATGCTCCTTTCTAAGACGCCGGATGTTATTTCTTTCTTATTCGAGGCCGCATTCTTTAAAAGCAGTAACTGATGCCTATTGCTCTGTAGGTATGGCTTGAATAAGTCAAATGTTTGACTTCTATTGTCGCAGGTTCCCACTTTCTTTAGTAGAACCCGTTTATTAATATTCTGAAAAGCCTCACTAAAGTCGACGAATATACCTATAGTGAGTAGTTTATCTTGAATGTTGTGCAGAATATACTCTCTTTGACCTAACAGTGCGAGTTCTATGGACTTCTGTCATTGAAGGCCGTACTGAAGTTAATAGGTCAGTTATGTTTTTTACAAAATGCAGACAACTAGCTCGAACTGATATGTTTAGAAACCTTTCGAAAACAGGTGGTACTGATATACAGCGGTAATTCTTCACATCTGACGTCTAACTTTTTAGTAAATAGTCATTACTGGCAACCTTTACCGGTGAAGGAAACACACTGACGATGGGCACAGTTGTAAATGTAAGCTAGACCAAAGGAAATTTCATGAACTGCAAATTTAACAGATCGTGACTGAACACCAGCAAATTAGCTGTTGCTCGAAATAATAACATTTAGGAATATCGAATGTCCTTTTCAAGAAGTAGTTGGCACGAAAAAAACTGTCACAGTTTCTCACCAAAGAAAAGTGGTAGTGTGAATAAGCACTAGGACAAGAGACCCGGCCAAAAATACTCGTAATACTCGTTAAAGGCATCCGTCTTGATTCTTCCAGTTATTTGAGATTCCTGATGTACAATATTTTCTGCCTCGGCACTGTTTCTTCTCTTTTCATCAGGTTCTTTAAATTCTTCCACACGTTTCAGGTTGCCGAGCACATCAGAAAAAATCTGCAGATATGACTGTCTTTGACTTTCTTCAGATAATTGTTCAAGTTGTTACGGAAAGTCTTGAAAAGTCTGAAGATCGACGTGTTTGAACAAATGCAGCATGAATTGTACCGCGCATCTTTATTTTTTTTTTCAGAATCCGGATTGAAACCTAAAGTTTTCAGCATGTCTGCAACGTTTCCGGCGTATTTTTCTGAAGTACTTGTGGTATACGCAAAAAAGCAGTTAGAAACACATTGTAAACATCCTTCAGGCCATTATTATGAAAAAAATCTTACCAAATCTGACTTATTTTTGTGCTTAGGGCCTGGGAAACTTCTTCGGTAACATCTTTTAAAGTTCCAACAGATGGACTTCTGAACGTTATGGTTTATGGTTTAGGGGTTTTACGTCCCAAAGAGACTCCGGCTATGAGGGAAGCCGTAGGGAAGGGCTCCGGAAATTTCGACGACCTGGGGCTCTTTAACGGGCACTGACATTGTACATTACAGGCGGCTTTAGCATTTCGCCTCCATCGAAATTAAACCTCCGTGGCCCGGATCGAAACAGCGTCTTTCGGGTCAGCAGCTCAGCGCCATAACCACTGAGTCACCGCGGCGGCCGGACTTCTGAACGTCGTGTTGGTGCGAGCCCGAAGACAAAGACATAAAGACATGCTATGACTGATCAGACAGCTTAGAACAGCACTGTTCGGACTTGAGGATTCACAATTCGTAATGAGGAGATCAAGAATAGTTTCGATCGAGGAGGCAATTCTCGAAGTTTTGATACTCTTCACGCACACATTTGAGACTACCACTGTCAAAATCTCTCCTCTCGGGAGTGTCACAACTCAATTAGATATCGAAGTCCCCCCCAATTACGACATCCAGCATATTCAGCTCAGCAAAGTCGACAATCTTTTCCACAAATAAAACAAAAGCTCCAAATGCGCCATTGAGTGGGAGATAACAAACCATGATGAATGTGCCCCTGCCCTCAGCGCACAGCACTTCATAGTCATGTGGTACACAGGAGAATTATGATAAAAGATCGCAGGGTGTTGCGTCATCTGTTAGCAATGAGATTCCGCCACCCCGTTCAGATAACCAGCTCAGTTAATTTTTTTTTTATCAGTGTAACTGAAAAAGGCCGCTGTCATTGCAATACCAGGTTTCTGTGAGCATGACTACGTTAAAGAAGACTGGAATGAAATAGCGATATCTGTGGAAAAAGCACAAATTTCTGTTCAAGACAAAAAATCAGCTGCAGTTCAGATTAAAAACTACACTTATAAAGATCATCTACAGTGTATATACCCACCTGTTTTATCTCAGATACCAACTCTGGCTGAGCTGCAATATCATCCTGTGTAAAGCAGTGCTTGCAAGACCATTGTGCATTAAAGGTATAGGGGAGATGTAAAAAAACTCGCTACCTTTCTAGGCCAATGCCCATCACTATTCCTATCTAGTCATAATCCATGCACCTTTGAGGGCCTGAATACTAAATACCACTTTGTTAGCCAGTGGATTCACTGCGGAAGTCATATGTGACTACCTGTGTGCTATATTCAGGCACAAATTGCTGTTTTAGAAAGTCGTCAACAAATTAATATACGCACCGGTCCCAATGCAAGAGCTCTGTGTTCACAAATATTATTGCGTACTGTAGTAATGTCTATGGACGTGTAGTTATAAGCACAGGATGAATTTAGAGAGCGTCTCCATATATTAATTTGGTAGAAGGCTGCGTTAATGCGAGCATTTATAGCAGTTATAACTGCGAATCATCTTTCCCACATATCTCTCCCGGTTCAATAAGCCTTTACTTTGCCATAGTGGGACAAGTAAAATATCCACTTTTTACATTACTTTTATCTCACAAAATAAAGGGAGTTTCTCTATGGAGGGTAACAAACCACATATAGTCGTGCTTTGTTAATATGACCTCGTCGAAATGAACGACGAATTATGCGCAAATTTTCAATGGAAAATATTCTTTAAAGGCATTTACTTTCAATAATGTGGTAATTCGCAGTTCGAACAACGCACAAGATCAAAATGCATACAGCCCGTTTGGGCCTGTGGTTTTCAGAGGCGTTAATATGGACAGCCTTGAGGACAAGACCACGAAGGCCTTAATCAGATATATTGGCTTAGCTGTATATCGAATGCTCAATCCCTGCGAAAGGCAGGCGAAAGCATGAAATGCCTAAGTAATGACTTTTTCTTTTTTTTTTGCGGTTTTCATGCAGTATATCTCACGTGCCCGGTCTACGCGTCGTATTTGCCTTGACGTATAGAGTGGATCACTCCGAAGGAAACTCTTCAATTACCTGCTGCTACTGTTCGACGAATCCAGGGTCGATCGTTCGTTTGGGTGCGGATACGGGCTGCAGAACTTCGTTAAATGCGAACAGCCTTAATGATAGAGCCACGACGCCTGCCATGGCCGGCGAGAGGGTTTAGAATACACTGAATTTTTTTATATAACGACGCCCATAATGCACTTCACTTTGAGAAGATTTTCTTCGAATCCATTGTATAAATGTATGCTCAGAAGCAGTTTTTAGAAACAAAGCTTTCTCTGAAATGTTTGTCTCTCTTGTCGATTCTTTATTTTTGGCGACTTTCTTGATGTTCACTTTGACTAAGGGACGGAAATGCCCATATTAGCGAGACATTCGCTCTATGCAGAAAAATAACTCCTTTGTGAACAGACTTCGTTTGAACTCTCTGAACCTGATCATTATTGTTTTAGTTTTCCATACTTCAGGGGGGGGGGGGGGGGGGGTATGTTTACATTGCAATGAAACGATACAGTAGGTTGATACGCAATGATATTAGAAAAAGTTCACAACGGAGTAGAATCTATTCGATAAACCTTACCTAACCAGAGGAAATATGTCTGAAAAAAAATTGCTTGCATGTTGTAGAGACACACCTGATACTAATAACATAATTTTGTTCCTGACAAATGATGCAAGGTATATCATAAAGCTAATATTTGAAACGAAATACTAGCTCAAGAAACACCTTAGACGTACAAAAATTCCTGTTGTGTATATTATTCCAGCCAGATTTGAATATATTTTTAAATAAAGGGACGCTCAAGATTTATGTTTTCGCATTTCGGCAAGCAGAACTACAAAATCGCAAGTTAACATCCCAAAAGAGATGCCCATGCAACCCATACTAAAGAAACGAACGAACCACAACTCTCTTTATAACAGACCGTCCTAAAAATAGAACGTAATCCTCAGCTAACAAAAATAAAATTTGGTTTATGTATGCTGCCGGAAAACATATCCTTTGGCGTTTATTTAAACTGGCTTTTAAACTTCGCATTCTCGTAATTTTATTTTGCATTGATACAGATAATATTACTAAGATCAAACACAAGGCTTTTTTACCCGGAATGTTATGTAGAGCCTCCTTATATAGTTTAGGCTTTCAACTAAGAGGTGCGTTCTTTCTTAGAAGGAGTTGAATATACGAGTTCAGAGTCTACTAGTCATTGAGTCTGTATGGGTTCGGTATCACGTTTCGCCGGTCGTCATCAATTCAGGATCCTTGGCGCCGGGAGGCAGTCTGGACACCTTAGTCTCAAATAGCCTACGTACACTTTCGTCAAAGACCCCCAACTTATAGCTGGAAATATTGAGTCATCCAACGTGCCCTCCTTCATATAATAAATAAAACACGATCATTCTAGGAGGGACAGCTGCTTAATTAGCACTACGGCCATTGCGGGGTATAACCAAAAATTAATGCTAGGAAGTTTGTGCACAGAAGTTTATATAAACTTCGCTGGGTATACAACTAGCCACGCAGATCTGCTTGCAAAAAAGTAACGATGTTGAAAACACATAGCAAAGATTAGTGATATCTGGACAGCCATATCACGTCAACCCAAAGCATGCAACCCGGACAACGCCTTTAGAACAGCGACAATTTTCTACACTTTATAGGAAGACGGAGTTGTGGTATTGCTACTGCTATACATTAAAAAAAAATCAGCAGCGGGCGGTAAAACCCAATGTTAGAGGCTTCGATGAGAAATAACAGCAGCACAGTTACGATATTTGGAATAAGTGAAGAGCGGAACTGAGTACAAAGAAACTCTTCGCGCTGTCTTCATCCAAAATGAGGCTATGAAGGAAGTTAAAATTATTTGCAGTTTAATGATGTACAGTCTTTGTCAAAAGTAACCAGGCTGCACGTTTTTCTTAGCCGTATATTAACGCTATTATGCCAGCCCTCAAGCTCTAAATTTCTGTATGGTAAGAAGAACCTCTGTTCTCACCTTCAAAGAACTTTTTGATCTTTAGGGAAGCCGTGAGGGCTCTGTTATACGAATGAGAAGCAAACAATGGAGCCTGGTTACTTTTGACAAAGACTGTACCTGCGTGCGCTTTATACTGGTCGCAAACTCCGGGCCTTGGTTGCTGCTTTAACGTGCGCACGTCTCTGCATTACACGAAGCCCTACATTGCAAGCACTACGCTTATGTCAGACCTTAGTCTGCCTTTTTTTTTTTCAGCAAAGTGAACCGGTTTAGCAAGACATCGGGAGTGCCTATATTCTGGTGATGATCGCATGCGAGAGCAGAGGCGACAACGTTGAGAAACATCGCACGATCTTACTGCGCAACCTACCACCGCGGTGCCTGTGTTGAAATGGGGTCCGTCTCCCTTATTTGGACAGAAGCGCAATAAACCACGCATATGTCCAGAAATTTCTGAGGTGGCATGGTCTATAATGTGCCAATTCAAAGCTTACTCACAATATTTGTGAAAACAAACACGAAGAAAACGATGGAAAAGAACGTAAAAAACAAATATAAACCCGTTGTTCCCCAGTTTCTTCAGCGGGAGGCAGAGTGATTGGAGCGAGTTTCAAATACCACATAATGTGCGTAGCACGCATATCGTACACCGGATTACATAGGTCAGCCATCTAAGAAAAGCTCAGGCGGACATTCTCTCGTTCCACAAGAATATCAAGTGACCCTCGGGACA
Source organism: Amblyomma mixtum (assembly GCF_055824585.1). Classification (NCBI taxonomy): domain Eukaryota; kingdom Metazoa; phylum Arthropoda; class Arachnida; order Ixodida; family Ixodidae; genus Amblyomma; species Amblyomma mixtum. The sequence continues at coordinate 87,667,193 of NC_143017.1, read as the reverse complement.
TACTACTAATACATCGAATGGGTTGTTGCGCATTGTACTGAGCGATGCTTATAGAAGACGCCTTTGAAAACAGAAAGAAAAGATAGCAGCAAAGAAGGCAAGCCGTTTAGGCTATTCATTCGCAATCGCGTTCATCCTGTGTGGTTTCTTCGGTAACTCTATTTAGAAAGGGAAGGCATCTTTGAGGGTCACAGCTGCTTGTAGCATTATGCGATAAAGCATCCTCTTACATTGCGTCAGACCGGTTGAAAGTGAAAACCTCAACTTCGCCTGTAGGACATGTAAACGTTTGCCTTCGCAGCATGTCTCTCTCCATTAAGACTCTGTGCCTCCCCGTAAAAGGGGGCTGAGCTTTGTGACCTGGTGCAGCTTTTTTCGGATAACGAAATGGAGATGCTGCATAGTCTATGCCGGTCGTACTGCTTTTCGAGGGTCCATTAAGGAAGCCATAAAGCAGCGCCTACTGGAACACTGTTCAGAAACTGCCGCATGAAGTGCCACACAGGATGCCGCAATCTCTCAAGAGACATTTGGACAGAGCAATGACATTTCGTGCGCCCACTTTTTCTCTAAGGCCAACAACTCTTTCGGCGGCGAAGGATCTGGCTTACCCTATACAGTGCCGCGCGGTCAACAAGGCAGTCTTGTCAATGCTAGGCATACATAGCACCAGGTTGCCAAAATGATTTTATCATTCTTTAACTTTGAGAGCCGGGACTGTGTCTCTGAATCAGGCACGAATGGAGAGGGAACCAAGAGCTTCGTTCAGATATTGGCCATTAAGAATACATCAGAGACGTGCTACGTCCCCCGAGCCATTTTCTTCCAGAAGAACAGAACATCCTTTAATTTACCTTTAGTGCTATTTCTCCAAAAATTTTCCTCTTCTTTCACTTCTACTTCTATTCGGAGCCGTAATGGTGAATTTTTGTTTCCTCTATAGGGTCACAAATGGACGCAGAATGTCCTAAAAAATTGCGATTAAGCGTCGCCAAGCACTGCACTGCAGTGTTTTATCGCGTATACTTTTGGTCGGCAGCACATACAACACTTGCAAAAAACTCATGCATGTATTTGCGATTATTCGTGCGGGATTTTATGCGCTTTCAGAGCTCAGATAACAGCGACGTATCACAAATATCACGCAATTTCAGTCACCGGTCCTACGTTAAGATTGCCTGTATTTTTTTTCCTACCATGACCAGAGTGGTAGCCAACTTGACATCCAGAGCGGGCTTCATCATGAGTGCATGACAGCCCTCGTTTCACCCGAAGTATACCGTCTCCAGCGCTGGTGCACAGTTCTCAAACCCTACTCTGTTGATCCGCAATCTTCTCAACCGTTCCCGTCTTCAACAGAAAGTTTTGTCGTTACATGCAACTCGCCTGCTCTGATTTTCGTGCTGGCAGGTTGCAGCTAAATTAATGATTGCTTGCTCGGGAAGAGCAAACTTGGCCGCACAAGGCCCACCGCTGGGAGCACATGATATCGCACGGCAGTGGCACATCGCTTAACCACTGCGCCAGGAGGGGGCATGAGGTCTCCAAGGGATCTATGAATGTAAAGTAGAGAAGGACCTTTTCTGTATATGGTAATTAACTCATGACGCTACCACGTCGTATCCTTAAGGCAGAGCATAAGCGATCCCTCCAATTTCCTCTGTGATATATTGCAAAGTCATTGAGGCCAGCAGCAAAGTCCTCACATTTATTGTGGTGCATGTCATTAAACATTGCCAAATTTAAACATTATCGCTTGTAAACGTCCTTCCCGCGAGTTGTTATCGTCCGCTCTCTGAGAGTAAGTAACTTTAGTTACCGCAGTTGATTAATGCCGCTGCACTCGAAGGACGTTTTGTCTTAATAATGCCGCAATGAATTAGCCTCGCTGAACAGCACCGTCGTGAGCTACCTAGAGCTGCAGCACGCAAATAAAGAGGCCAACGTGTTAAGCACATGGTGCAGTTTATTGCTAAGCATCTAGCAAGATGGGTGTAATCCAACGCCGCTACAGCACGCATTCCTTAGAGTGGCGTTGATGAGATGTAAAAATCAAAAACGTTCTTAATTGGAAAACAAAGTACGCGAATATTATTCAGTTTTTCTTTGCTGAAAAATATTAGCTGCAAGAGAGGTTCCCTTAAGGTGCCAAGTACAGTTGCGCGAGGAGTTTGCTCTTAGTAATAACACCCTGCACCATTTAAGTGCTGCTCTTCTAAAGCACCACCACTTTTTGAAGGTAATGTACAGTGGGTTGAAACCAGATTTTTTTGCGAGAGACTCTGAGCTACGGTCTGTAGTAAGCGTGAAAGACAGAATCGATCCGCTGATTTATTTTATGTGGTCACTGCATACCGCACTTTTGTCGTTATTTTGATTTAACACAATTTCAAGTAGCTTGAATTCCATTGTTTTCGAAGCGCTTTAACACGCGTGAAAGCGATCAGAGATTAAAAGAGGAGTACAACGAAGGGTTCTACGTTGAGTCAAAATACATTCAGAATCATAAACAGAGAAGAGCGGGCTATACAACAAACCGACAGTTAATAGTGTCCTTGCTGAAATCAAGCAGGAAAAGTAGGCATGGGCAGGGCATGTAATGCGAAATAAAACTGACCGACAGTACATTAGAGTAACAGATTGAATTCCAAGAAAAGGCAAGCGTACGAGCGGCGGAAAGTCAGGTGAGCGTATGAGATTAGAAAGTTTGCGCGGATAAGAGGTCGCAGCAGGAACAGGGCAGGTTTGATTGGATGGCAATGAAGTAGCCTTTGAGGGAGAGGGAAAAACCCTTTAATGAAAAGCAGATAATTTAGCAGGCATTTAAAAACCGCTGACATGCTGCTCTAAGTGGGGAAGGGAATTGGTACAGAAAGACGGAAGAAGAGGAGTGCATAAAATGTTAAAGAGAAAAGAATTAATAAAAAGCCCCCAGTGGATTTGGGTTGAGATGCATCAACGAGTAATGATGGAAGAAAGCAAACGTTGGAGTGCAGTGTCTCACAACAGGCCTTTGTCCGTCATGCCTGGACGTACTTAGGCAGCAGCTGCTGCTGCTGGTTATGTTGAGAACGTATTTTTTCCTCATACTTTCCGTCCAATAGGCGTCACAATCAGAGAAAATTACAGAAATTTAATGCGTAAAAATGCAGCTCAAGGCGGATTTTTTTGGCATAGCATCAGAAACCGTAGCTGAATACCACAGCATGCTACCGACAGCCAGCCTGGGATGACATTTAGGGCTTTTTTACCAGATGTATAACGGCTTGCTATGCGCGGTTGCCATTTTTATGTTATTTTCTTGCTTTACTTCGGATGCTGCACAGAACAATCTAAATATTATCTACGTTCCGATCTCCCTTGGAATAACCACTTCATTCGCAGTAGATGTGTGCATAAAAAAAACACCGAAACACACGCTGAACTCTTTACACTGATACTTGCGCTTTCCTTTGGCCACCAGAAAATGACACAAGTCCAGCTTTCGTGGACATCGCTTTTTATTGTGAAGGAAATGTGAAATTTTATAAGATACTTTTATGAGCATGCTGATGGGAACGGTCTAACCTTCCAAAGTTTGTCCTACGTTCGCAACGAGTAGTCAAGATTGCCAATAAAAATCAATGGCAATAGCAAAGCAGTTATTAGTAATGTATTTGATCCCTTGACAAATTCTGTAAGGAGGACGCCGCGCTGCAATGTGAGCCCCCCCCCCCTAAACAAAATTTCTGGCCACGCCACTGATATTTACGTCTCGGCCACATTTTCCAGTTCATGGCCACACGAGCTCCGGTGCATGACTGCAGTTAACACGTGGTACCAAAGACCGGCAGCTTCTATGAACTCAGAGGACACGTTCTTCAGCAAATTCATCTTAATATACACGTTTCGTTTCAGATATCTGGTGCGAAGAGTAATTGCTCTATAAAGCTCGACAAAATCAGGCATGTAAGTGGGTATGGACCAGTGTTTAGAAATACAAACGCTTTTACAAGCACCTATTGCTTTGGAGCGACTCCCGTGTATGTTTTCGGAGGACAGAAATGACAGTCACAGAGGTTTCGGTCTATTGGACAATTATATGGGCAATGTATGGTGTCTTTATATATATTATATGTGCAAAATGTTTTTTTAATTTCTATCTGACTATCATGTACTGTTCTAAAAGCTCGTACACCAGATGATGCTGTAGCTTACTGTAGTCACTTGTAGTTGGCGCTCCGGGTTCGTTCTGCCTTTTTATGTCGAAGAAGCTCTCCTCTCAATTCTACATTAGGCCTAGCTCCTCACCTCCTTTATACGGTTCCCGAAGCCCGGAAAGTCACCGCCGCCTGTCGTACGCAGTGTCAGTTAGCACTTTTCACATATACATTGCTCAAGAAAATAAACTGGAACGTACGTGCAAGGAATAGGAAGAAATAGAAAGAAAATATCCAACTCTGTCCCGGAGAATAATGCGTGCTGATTCTTTGCTTTAGATAACTCCTATGTACTGAGAAGGGTTCTCAAGGCCTTCCCCTGCGCCATCCTGACGTCACAAGAGCGAAGCATGCCGTCACGATCAGAAAATGTAGCGTGCCTTTGCTTTCCTTGGGGATCCGTGGCAGATTATCCTGGACCAAAAAAAAAAACGCCTCTGACTCGAGCAGTCGTGTGTGTGGAAGCATCAACTGACAGCCAGCTGTCCCAAGCATTCACGTTGCCGTGCCAAGAAATAATGAGAGTGTGCCCTTTTCACTTCGAGGGAGAAGCCATGGACGCTTCGGTGGCTCTTGCTACGGGCTATCGCTGAGCGTTAGGCGCTTCCTCGTTAGGAAGCTAGACGGCATGAACGGTGCGCGGCCGTAACTATATAGAGTGTACCTGATAGCTTCATGTACGTGCACGTGAGGGATGTAGATTTTATTACTGCTTCCACGTCAGCCAAGATTGTTGACTGCTTCACCATGTGCAGGCATTGACGTCGCACTTTGAAGCTTTCGACCAGCGTCATACAAATTCCGCTGCATGTTCCACAATGAATTTTCATTCTATGCAAGAATGAACGAGATGGTCCTGAGTGTTACATCTGGCTGGAGTTAGAACACAACCGTCTTATCTTTTGAGGTGTGTTAGCAGGTAACAGTTATTTAATGTCGGAAGAAATAACTCTCCAAAAGCCTGTGTCTGGAGCAAATCACCAGAACACCTGCATAAATCACTCCATGCTCATGTCTGCGAGAAGTATGAGGGGCATAGCCCGCTTTATAGCACAAGTACACCGTAAACACGAATACGTCTATATAGAAGTAAAAAGGGAGTAAGATGTCCTCTAGCGAACTCCTTTTTAGGTGCAGGACATGCTGCCCAAGTTTCGGAGTAGACTTCGACCAGTAAATATACGGAATGCTATACTCTTGGCAACGAAGGCATATTCCCACTGCAAAGCATGGCAACTTGATGAAGCTAGCAGCGGGAGGCAGCTTTTAAATGTGGCACCGGAGGTCCTGTGGTTAGCAAATCGAGGAGATTAAACCATCAGTTAAAAAGTTCACAACTGCTATAACTTCGCGTGTTTTCAAGAGGAATTGTTTCCCGGTTACTAACGGTTAGTATTCTTTATTTTTGTTGGTGGAAACCTGCCCGAGGGCTGTATGTGCTAAAGGACAGCTTATTACCCTTTTTCTCCTTTCGTTATTAGAGTGTAAACAGCCCAGTCACCCACTGATAGTTTCCTTCACGATGAGGGTTCCAGAGTTGTGAGGGCCGACGACGTGGAACGGATGCTTGTCAGATATCTAATAATACGGAAGGAGGCCTTTTGCTCCATCGAAATGTGAGGCGCTAGATATGCTGCTTACACATTGCACTGCTGTTGTCAGAAATATGCAGCCCAAGGGGTTTGTTTCCAAACCGCATATCAAGACTCAGTACCACATCTCATCGTCCTAAGCTCTAGAGTGCTAACATGACTTCCCCCTGCCTTTGAAACACTATAGGGTCGCTGAGGGTGCAAAGTGAGACACCCTGCAGGGCTGAGGAGCAAGGCCCTCTTGGCCTGTTTACTTCTGACAAAGGCTTTACGTTTTATCACGCCACACTTTCCAACGGATAAGATGAACAGACAATTCAGTATTTTTCTCAGAGCTCCATGAGCGTGCTCCTCCGATACCGTGGTGCAGCTGTCGGTGTGCTTGGTAGCACTAGCAGCGCTGTTGTCTTTTCTTGCTTTAGAAGAAATACAGACGGGCGCCGTGCGTTGGGCGTCGTGTTTTCTCAGTACAGTCGCCCTTGTGACAGCCGTTTTCATGTGCTCAGAGAATGAATTCCTTGAGGTTGGGATCGATTTGGACACGCAGAGAATTCCAATTGTTTAGAAACTGTTGACTTCAGTGTCCTCTCGAGGCATTAGATTTCCACGCGTTCTATCTTTGAAGCTGGGTAAGCGGCAGAAGTTTTTCGGTACATAGCTCGCACATTTCACAACAGAAGGAACGCCCAACCAGCTCCTTAGCACAAAATTCCATCAAATCCAGAAACTCGTCATTTTTGAAACAGGTGGAATTGAAAGCAAAGGTGTTTTTCCGCAGTTCGACTTCTTGGACTGTGAAGCTGCTCGATTGTGGTTCTGTTGGCCATGCATGCACCGGGTCCTTGCTTTACCCTCTGTGGTCCTTTCCAACACTGCTCGCGGGACTTCGGTTGATGGCTTGCCAGTACTCTGCTCAGGAGGTCAGCCAAATTTGGTTTTTCAGCACAGAGTCGCCACATCGAGAGATCAATGCTTTGTTTGATTTCGGTGGTGCGATTTCGCACAAACTCCTTCCAATCTTCGTGTCTCATAATCCAGCTGATTGTCCTAATGAAGCCGGTGCAGGGGTCAATGCTCTCGAAATTTAGATCAAGGCTGAATTTAACGAACTGGTAGAGTTGCTAAGCTCACCAGAGTGATTTTTTTTTCGCGCTACACGGCATTTGGACGGGACCAAGGAAAAAAATGTCTGCCCGATGGCATTCTGAGCCCAAAGCACGCAGCAGTTTAGGCGAGTTGTTTCTGCATCAATTGAAACTTCAGTGCACCTGTTTGTGCACGCCTTCGGCATGCGATCCAAAGCGCTGCATACTATTGGACGAGCACGTACTCTGTACGACTCTATCCTTCAGTGTTGGTGTCGCGCCCCCTTAGGATCGCGATTTCATGAAGCGACGATATATAATGATTCGCTGCATTTGATTCGTAAATAACCTCTGTCATCTGTTCATACATAGTGCCCTTCGTCCTCAGGTTTTATTTTTTCTAGAATTGGAGGGTGTGTAAAAATCGAGCATAACCTTTTAGGCGCCAATTCAGGTACAAATCGGGTTATGTAACAAAAATTTCTATAATGCATTCTTTTCCAGGTATTTATTTTTCGCAGCAAAAGACAGTTTACTTTTATAAGCGCTCGTTTCGTGCGGATCCCAAATTGCCCTAATTTTTGCTCAATATTTCACAAACGACATAGAAATGCCAGGTTGCGCAGTAAAAACCTGTTGACGAAATCAAATTTTCTCATCTATTAAAATTAATTTGTCGACAAATCTGTCAATCTCCTACGCAGCACTTGGCGTGCATGCAAGAAGTGCCTGCCTTGTGCACTGCGTGAACAGTCGTTAAACACCAGAGAGGCTATTTTAAACGGGCAGGAACCCTGGAGCAGGACGTCGTTACCGTAGACAGCGCCTGATACAGGATGCCGAATAAATGCATGTTTTGGCGTCTAACGCCTAAACGTTACACTTCAAGTCATGTCACGAATAACAAGCGTTAGAAGAGGTTTAACATCACCACTTGAACGAACGCTCCTCTGGAATAAGCGCAGAATGTCCACCAATTTTCGCCCATGTTTTCAGCTTTGTTCAAAAAACGCAATTTGGTTTAGTTTGGTTCGCGGGGTTTAGCGTCCCAAAGCGACTCAGGCTATAGGGGAAGCCGTAGTGAAGGGCCCAGGAAATATGGACCACCTGGGGTTCTTTCACGTACACTGACAACGCACAGTACACGGGCCTCTGACATTTCGCCTCCATCGAAATGCTACCCCCGCGGCCGGGATCGAACCCGCGTATTTCGGGTCAGCAGCTGAGCACCATGACCACTTAGCAACCGCGGCCGGTAAACACAATTCCTCTGTGCAGTTTCAAATATATGTATGTCTTAATAAGCGCCTCATTCCTTTGGTCTTGTCTACAGGAGGCATTTTCGAGGAGAAATCGGGCTTAACCTAATTTTTAAGAAATGCATTCGAAATGGAGAAATCGAGTAAAATCGGGTTCGACCTGAAAACGAAGGGCTCGTATTAATTTATTTCTGCTTTATTGCTTGACTTTTCTGAAATGTACGTCAAGAGATACAAAGCACGTGTCGAAGTTATTGAATCAGGTAATTTAAAAACAAAACTGAAGTAAACACATTGTGAAATACAAGGAATAGCCTTCAACATCACTGGAAAGCTTCCTTCTCGAAGGAGAAATAATTTCAAGCGTTGTGCCCTATGCGTGGCTGGGCTGATTAAGGACATAAATATTTTATTTCCTCAATGGCTGCAGAATTTTTGTCGCTTTTATGCTACTCTTTGTATTCAAAGCTCTTGTTTATCCGCTAATAAGTGTTGGCTCACCTTTAAACGCAGCGAACACAATGGATCTTTTACTTTGGATTACGTTTTACTTGCTGGCTGGCCTTCAGAAATTAAGGTGCGTGTACAGTGGAGGTATTTTTTTCTTATTCCACATTTCTTAACAAAATAATTCCCCAGCCAGAAGGGCTGTGCCACAGTATTTCGTTTGTGCTGCGACCACTCTACATCAAAGCCGCCGCTGTGGCTCAGTGGTCTTGGTGGTCGGCTCCTGAGCCGAAAAACGCGGGTTCGATCCCGGCCGCGGTGGTCGCATTTCGATGGAGGTGAAATGCTGGTCTGCGTACTGTGCGATGTCGGTGTACGTTCAAGAACCCGAGGTGGTCAAAATTATCCGGAGCCCTCCACTACGGTGTCCCTAATAGCCTTAGTCTCTTTTGGACGTTAAACCCCATAAAACCAAAAACCACTCTACATCACATAACGCTATTACGTGGCCTAATTTTTAAACGCGTTGAGGCCTAAATGGAAAGCTCTTTCACAGCGTCACGTGTATCATTATCGATCATAAACCGATGCCGGCTAAAATCACCGACGTTGCGGAAGGTCAATTTTCCGGCGCCACAATGCGAAAGTCACAAAATCCGAAAACAATTACGGCTATTCGCACTGGTCCGTGGTGATAAAAAACGGAGCTGTCTCCTATACACAGCGAACTTTCATTCGTTCATATTACAACGAAGCGGCAGAAGGGCCCGACACGCGAGCTAGTTTTCTGTAGACGCGCCATAGCTGAAGCAAGGGCTCCAACTGCACCGCGGATCAGGCCAGTGCGTCGTGGAAACAGAACGCCCATCGGCGTATTTCATCGCGTTGCGCGCGCTCGCTCCATCTCTGTTCGGGCGCAAAATGAAATTACAGGGCAGAAGCAGGAAGCGGCGGCGCGCGGGAAATACTGCCTCGCTTCAAAGGGCAAACGGAGCGCTGCACGCGAGGGGGAGGAAATGGAGGGGAGGAGGATGAAAAAGGAGAGGGAGGAGGGACATGAAGAAAGACGCCGCTGCAGTGACAGACAAAATCGATAATCGATTCGATTTTGCTTCCCCGCCGCCTCCTGGTTCTCTCGCTGAGACAGTGGAGGGAGGGAGGCAGCCAATGGCTGCCAGGCAGTTCGACCACTCAAACGTTTTCACTGTCGTGACGCGGATGAGTTTTGCTGACGTCACGCCCCTCCCGGTCAAGATGGCGGCTCCGCCGCGCAGTGTCGAGTGAGTCACGGCGTTAGCTGGACGCTCGGTGCCAGAAGGCTCTGGCTGGATGGCAGGACGTTGTCGGCGTGACGCTCGAACGGTATTCTCGAAGCCGCTTCGTCTAGCCGCTACGGTAACGCGTTACGAGAGATCGTAAAGTTGCTACCAGGTAAAGATAGCAGATAGGTTGTCATTGCACATATATATGCAAGGAGGCGAAATACGTGCAATGGCGCCATGCTTGAATGTGGTGCCCGTGTCAGGACATAGCGCGATGGAGAATAAGAAATATACCGTTGCGCAAGGCGCCGAAGAAGGCACGGTAAAATATTGCGTGAAAATCACAGAGCAATACAATATGTTGTTATGGACGCGTGATCACTGGTGGCTTTTTTCTCTGGTTTTCTTTTACAAGGTCCTCACATTTCACAAGGTCCTCACAAGTTAATAACCTAGCTATAAAGCCAACGATCTCCAAACTGCGCCGAGCTTGCAGGAGCACCGAAGAGGCCAAAAAGCATCGCTTGCTGGCAGCACATCACTTACACAATGTTTGGTCACATCTGTCTATAATGTAACTTCACAAACGTCAACAACTGATGACGGCAGCGGCGCTCGACTGAGCAGCGCGGCGGCTAAGTCCTACTTTTTAACACAACAACAATCCTGTGCGCAGGGCACACGTAGCACAATTTGAACGATTCCAAACAGCATTTTATCCGTGTTAAGTGTCTGCTGTACGCATAAAAAAAATCAAAGAAACAATTAGGTGCGCTTTTCGCTTGACGCATGTAATTCCTGAATGCGTTCTTCGGTTTCAAAGTCTTAGATGCTTTGAAAATTAAAACACAAGTCGTGACCCAGTGTTATGGGACCTGCGCGACATTGTGTTGAAGACTTGTTTCATCCTTCAGACAAGCAGGTTAAAACACATGCAATTGAAATGCAATCTAATGTCTGCTGGGTGCCTGCTTCAAGGCTGACAGGGGAGATATAACGAGCGTAAAATAAAAAAAGAGAAAACAAATAAACGAGTGCATAGACGCCAACTTGATTACACGGCTAGTGAAACTTTTTCTTCGGTTCTTGTCGTTGCACAAAAAGAGATTCGAAAACCTCTCATATTAAGGTGCCAAAAATGAAGGCTCTTAATGGAAAATATTTTAAGATTTTGGGTCCTTATATCAATTCGTTTTTTATACACACGACTTGATCTTCTGTGGAAAATCCGTGAAATTAAATGCCGCACAAATGTATTAAGGAAGCAGATTTTTTTCCTCTGACGATTAATGACTGGAACAAGTTACGTGCTAGCATCGCTGAATGCTGCACTGAGTATAGGTTCCGCCAATGCATATCTGGTGTGTAGCGTGGCGCATAGCTGACCTCTTCTGTGTGTGTTGTTATTATTACTTTTTCTCGTATTTTTATTTTTGATTTACCTGCACAAGACATGTTTATTATTCCTTTCTGCTACAAAGCATTCCGGTGCTGCAGGATTGTAGATTAAAGAAATAATTTAATATATAAATAAACACTGGCTTGGAAAAAGAAAACATTAGCAGCGCAACATGAATTGCAAAGGCTTTTCATTACAAAGAATTTCTAGGTTCTGCATTGCCTTAGCCAATTACAGATATTACAGACCTGTAGATTCCACTTAAGAAAGGATGAGCGTTGAGTGTTGCTTTGTATAGAGAGGTAAGAGGAAACAATAATAGTCAACTTTATATACCACTGCACGTATGCAGCGAGCGCTTCGAGTCTATATATATATACTCCTATCGAAAGCCCCATTTACGACGTCGTTGAACGGCGCCGTAAATGAGTCTCTTTTCACATTGCTGGGGAAATAAAATGTTTACAGGCTGTAACACGCGCCATAACCGCCGAAAGCCCAGGTCGTGCTACAGGAACAAAACTGCTGAACACAGATGTCTGGCGTTTCGTCACCTGTTTGGAGGCTGAAACTGAATTTTTGCTTTTCAGCCAGTGAACGTGGATTCGATCCGGAAGTAGATTTATCGCAGCATTATTAGTAAGCTCACTCAATTTCCGCATGTAAATACAACCTACATAAAGGAAATTGTGATGCAGTTGTTTCGCAGGAATAGAAACTCAAATAATTAAAACGATTTGTTTCCAACATATCAGACGATGTCGGTACTCTAAGCACTGAGCACACAAGAGTATATATGCACACAGGATATCCACCAGGAGCGTGTTTAATTGCGACGAACGAAGTCATTTGATGAACAACAGAAGCTTTGTTTGGGAGTATACAGATGAGGCCAGCGGACTGTATAAGCTGAATCATTTAGGAGATTGGAAAATAATCATATATCAAGGTGCAGGTCAGGGGCAGATATATGAGTGCCTCGTGCTGGAAAAGAGGGTGACGTTCTATTATTCAATGCAGTTTTTTAAAATTCGTCAAAAAAAGGGGGGTTGTTGACACTTTTCCCACACAAAATTTTTGGCTGAACGGCAAGTGGTTAGGAGTTGGGCCTGGCTGTATCCACGCATGTTCCAGGCACTAATTTCATTTCTTGCCGTTAGTTCGCAATCCACAGGGCCTGCTATAGCCGCTTTTAAAGACAGGTGCCCCCAACTCGTGTGTGAGCTGGAAAAATATGGCGGTGCAGGCTCTGTTTAGCACACTGATCTCATTTTTATGCTTCAAGTAAGTGCACAGAGCACAGCCAGCAGACTTACTGAATGACTTTCACTAGGCCTGTTGCACATCAGAGAAGCACTGTTTATACTGGGACACACAAAAGTCACAAAGTGAAAGCGAAAATCCCATAAATGGTAAAGTAGACGAAGTAGCACGATGCGGTTTCGAGGGAAATGCGCAGAAAGACATGGGATTTTTTTTTTAAGAACGAAAAATATATCGCACCATTTGTGACCAGCAGATGGCACAGTGGCCGGTTGTATAAGCTAGGAATTATTGGTTAGGTTGCACTTGTCATCACGTCGATACAAAGGGGAGACTAATAATTATCTATCAAACTACTAACGCAACCTAAACGCGCCTTTCGGGGGTAAATGTAACTATTAAGGTAATAAAATGTCGCGTGATAACAAGAAAATTCTCGAGTTCTACGAATTTATGTGGAAACCGCATTCAGGTAGTGCCTATACTTTTCAAATTATTGAATTTTTATTCTCTCTCATGGCTTTAGGTCACCCTGCGTATACATCCACGGTTGTGCAGTATGATTCAGATTGCAGTGCCGGTGGGCGCCCTTCTTTGCCAGACCGCTTTAGGCAGCAACAGTACTTACTTGCGCACAATGCGATTACTTAGGTAGTAAAACAGGAAGACTGTTTATAGCTAGAACATTAAAATTCATGTTTGGTCAAACTTATGGGCTTAACGACCCAAAGTGACTCGGGCTGTGAGGGACGCCATAGGGAAGGGCTCCGGAAATTTCTATCACCTGGGGATCTTTCACGTGCACTGACACCGCACAGTACACAGTCAATAGAATTTCGCCTCCATTGAAATTCGACCACCACGGCCGGGATCCAACCCGCGTCTTTCGAGTCAGCAGCCGAGCGCCATAACCACTGAGCCACTGCGGCAAGTGCTTCTGATGATGTATTCGTAAAAGCTATGTATATATACACATCGAGTGATGTTCATGAAGTTCAGCCATCAACGGAGCCGCTTCTTTTTGCAAAACATGCTTTGCGAGTTTTTGTTGCCTGGGAGCAACAAGATGCAAAAGGGTGCTGAATCAGTAACGTCTTTAAATAACAGCATTTAAACATGTATGCCTTAAATAGGCTATGCATTGAGATACCTTAAAATGTTTTGTAAACTTCTTTCACACCAATTTTTAGCCCGATTGTTTTCTTTTTGTTCAGCGAGTCTGAATAGACGTGATTACCTCAAACTTCAGTGCGACTGCAAATGAAATGGTTTATGAACTTAAAACGATTTGTCTCAGAAAGCAACGTGCGTTTATCACGAAAGACATCGAATTCCGCTGCAGATATTCATCTGTGCACTAAAAAATGAGTAGCGCCGAGTATTAAGTGGCACAATTACTTGTGCGGACTAAACAATTGAGTCGTGTCGTATTTCATATAACTTCATGCAGTATAGCACAGCGCTTTCGCTATGCATTTTAGCTCCGTATGTGTTGATCTCGACAGTGCATGATCTCATATTGTGGAGGAAAACGCAAAGCAAGGCCGTTGAATCAGAGAACAATGTTTTTTTATTATTATTAATGGAAGCTGGTTGTGACCGTTGGATGTTCGTGGATAAATAATGTACCATATAGACAGAAAGAGAATAATTATATAATACTAAAGAGAGGATGATAATAACGGCGTCGAATAGCCTAAACTAGGCAGCGGCATTTCGCAATTGTCGCCCGAAAAAACGTTGCTTTGGGTTTGGTGTGTGCCAGTATACGGCAAAGAGGAGATGCGCTAAAAAAATCATGCCTAAACTATTTCACCTCTGACCTTTTGGACCGAAATTGTACAGAGCTCGAAAATACTTGCAGCCCACTATTGTTTCTCTCATTCTATATAAGATGTAAGCAAAATAAGTGTACTCAGAGTGAAAATTTAAAACGCCAGTGCTCAGTCTTACAACTCCTACGACGACAAAGTACACGCTTGCACCCGAAAAGCTCAGCAGTCCACGCAGGCAGTGGTGCATTGCCCTTCAGCATCGCATTTTCTCTGGCGCGTTCTCATTGATCCCAGAAAGCTCCGAAGCAGTGAAAAGGCAGAGAAAATCCCTTGGCACCGGAACCAACTCGGCAGAAATAGCGGAGCCAGCGAACGAACACCGGAAAAAACGCACAGACCCCGAGACTAAGCAGAAACGACAAGAGCGGAGAGCGCGCCGCGCAATTTATCGCTTTCCTTTCGAATTATACACGATTATGATTATTATTATGGCGAACTCGAGCCATAGCCGGGAGAGATACAGAGGGGCGAGAGGCAGACCGAAGGACCAGGAGAACGAGGGTGTACGGTGATTACGAAGCGCGGGTATCCGGATTGGAAGAGGAAGGGGGAAGGCACCGGGAAAGAAAGACACGATCGCTGAGAGGAGGAAAGCAAACGGAAAGCCCATATAAATTCGCCGCGCAGCTTCGCTCGGTGGAGAGACCAGCTCCGCTGATCGATGCGCGATGGCGCGCCGTCCGCGCGTTCCTCACCAACTGCAGAAGCCTCCTCCCTTGGCGCACGGCGGCCCACAACTTTCATCCGTGCTACTACGCCGCCGACGCTGCTTTCAGGGAGGGGGCTGGCAGTGAAGGAGATGAGAGAGAAAGGGGGTTCGAGAGTAGAGCGCGTCAGCCAGCGTTGTGTGGAGAAGGCGTGGAAGATTACGTGCGCAGCTTCTCGTTAAAGCGACTTCAGCTCCGGCTACGCCCCGGCGACGCAGAGAATGTGGGTGCCCTCGGGGACATCTCCGATGACAAGGGAGCATTTGTCTTACTGTCTCCACCGGAGAAATACAGCGCCCTAGGGCGCGTGTATTCGTGTATGTATGTTTTGGCGGCGCGGACTCGCTGTCAGCCGCGCTCAACCCCTGGGGTTGCGCCGACTGTCAGATCATGGGTTATGTCGCCTTCTTGTTGCTATTTCCTCCCCTCGTGTCTGTCTGTGTTGGTCAGAGCGAGCGCAGAGCGCAGCGGTGGCGCCGACGCCACCGGGGACTGTGTCCGTAATACAAAGGCCAGACCGCACTGAATCTAGAGTGAGCCGACCTCCTGTCCCCCCTCCCACCGACTCCACCCGCTCCATTGCTTGGCGCGTCTACGCTCTCCACCTCTAGAACTTCTGTAGGTTTTGCTTCTTTTGGGCGGGTGCGCAATACCTCGAACAAAGACGCGGCAATACTTTGGTTAAACCCCAGCCAGGGAGTTTGAAAGCTCGGGCCGAGCTCTCTTCGAGAGAAGTGCATCGTACGGCAGAGGAAAAGAAAGCAGCGACTTGTGCTCCGAGCTAGGGATGCCGTTTATTTTTTTTTTAGGAAAGCTGTTCATCGTAATTCAGCGTGTTGCAAGTGGCTTGCCATTTTGTATTCTTCGTGCGTGCATTGAAACATTCTATGCAGTACCTTGGGAATGTGTGCGCGGAACAGGTTGTATAGATAAAAGTAAAACGACTAGAAAGGAGTTTGTATACCATTTACTTACGAAAGAGTTCACGTAAAGGACGCCTGTGTATCTTGCATTAAATTTCTATTTTTCTTGTGTCCAGGAACAAACACAAGTATTGTTCAGAGAATTTAAACTATTATTTCGCTCCATTCTAACTTATTTGTTTTATGCTACATTCTGTGGCTGAAATCTGAACGTGCTGCTAGGCGACACGGTTAAGCAGGAACTCGAGTCAGAAAACACCTGCGACAACCAACGGAGAACAACTTGGCGGGATATGGACACTCGGCCTAACCGAGACAGGCACTACTCAAAAGTACTGCAGAATTAAACCGCCTCCGCCGTATTCACAACCAGCCACCAGATAGGATAGATAGAAAAATAGATAACAGATAGACAACAGATAAGGATAGATAATCATCATCATCGGCACGACTACGCCCACTGCACGCCAAAGGCCTCTCCCATGCCTCTCTATTAACCCTGTCCGTTGTCAGCTGCGTCCACCGTATCCCCGCAAACTTCTAAATCTTATCCTCCCACCTAACTTCCTGCGGTCCCCTGCTACGCCTGCCTTCTCTTGGAATCCACCCCGTTAGCCTTAAGGACCAGCTGCTGTCTTCGCCTACGCATTACACGCCCTGCCAAAGGCCATTTCTCGCTGGATTTCGGCTAAGATGTCATTAACATGCGTTTCTTCCCTTCCCCAGTGGGCCTGCTTGCTACCTCTTAACGTTACACCTATCATTTATCTTTCTATAGCTCGCTGCGTTGTCCTAAACCTAAGTTGTACCCTTTTCGTTAGCCTCCACGTTTCTTCCCCATAGGTGACTACCGATAAGGTACAGCTGTTGTATACTTTTCTCTTGAGGGATATTGGTAAAAGTAGATAATAGATCTGCTCTATTTCAAGAGCCGAATTTGTGGCAAATCCCAAGCACTCCACAGCGTCTGCAAGCGCCAAGCCCTGTACCATTGCGTCATTCCCGCACCACACATAGCGCCCTCTCGATCCGCCGCCTTGTTTCTGATTTTCCCAGTCAGCTGAACTTCTGCACGCCTCTTCCCAAGTGTCTCAAAGCTCCGGGGCAAGCGAGCCAAACTCACGCACGCCTAGTTGACGCACGCACATGTGCGTAAGCACGCTTCCGCGCACACATATACGCAAGCGACAGCCCCTCCTCCTTTTCCCTTATTCTTGCCAGAAGCAGGCGCGGCTGGCGCAAATCTGGCTGACGCCGCACTGGCGCGCGAGCCCGCGGGGTGTTCTCACATGCAAATTCGCCTTCATTACCAATACGCACCCCACCCGGGAGGCGCCAGCCGCCGCCGATGGTGCGAGGGAAAGGGAAACGGAAAGGGCGCGCTTTCTTTCAATGCCCGTGAAATACCCGCAGCCGCTGCTCCTCCAGAATGTCGACTGAGTCTCGGAGGAGAGTGGAGATGAAAGAGGAGGAGGGCGGGGAGGTGGTTGTGAGGGTGTGAGTATGTATGCGTGTGTGTGTGTGTGTGCTGAGCTAGCGGTGTTGGAACCTCGAGTATACGGTGCCCAGACCTTGGGTCTGGCCCCCGGCGAACTCCATTCCGAGATTACTTTTCGGCACCGCGTACGCTTCGCTTTCCGCTTAGCAAACAGCGGAGCCGCCGCTGCAGCCGCTGCTTCTTCTTCAATGGCCTCCCCATCCTAAGTTCGTGACTTTGCGAATACAAATGGCTGCTGAAAATCTTCGTTGCCCGGCATAACAAACACACGCCCCGTCGGCGCCCCCTTCTGTTGGCACCCGCGCGAGCTCCCTGCTTGTTCTCCTTGAAGCGTCGCTTCTCCCGTCTTGGAAAATCGCTGCGGCGTGGCTTGCGGGCTGTCGCCGCGACCTCCCATCCTCGACTGCGCCACAGACCGCACCGAGTGTTTGAACGAATTGTTTGCGCGAGGGGTGCGGATTCAGGGCTGCAGCATTAATATTCATTCCGAAGCACAGGGGCAACGCCGTGATTTTGAATAAGAGCGCGATCCGTGTCCACTGCATGCGCTTCTCTTTTTGCCTGCTGAATTTTCCTGTAGGCCAGCATGAATAGAAACAAAGAAAAAAGCAATTACTGGATGACGCCCAGAGCGTAGCCATGTCGGTGGCATTTGTAATCAACAATGCATAATTAGTGAAACCGCGGCGCGACGTTCACTCTGTGACCTGAGAGTCGAAGCGTGTATGAGTTGTATAAGCTAAAGCAAAGGCAAAAAAAAAAACACGTCAGGCGTTCTGTAAACGCGCTGGACCACACCCTTCGTGTGTTTGTGACCCCGTATACATGTCTCCGCGAACGCAGCACCAAGCAACGCCCAAATTATGCGAGTTCAGCGTGCGTGCAAGGCTACGTCGCCAACGAAGTATCGTTTGCTAAGTTGCGATAATGATGCTTGTGTATATGAGGAGCGAATAGAATAAGAAAAGAAAAAATAAACAGAATGGGCAAGAAAGCTTGCTAACAAAGAACTATATGCAGGCAAGTGCAGCGCGCAAGTCAAATTGTACGTGCCTATACTGTGCCTATACATACGTGCCTATACGTCTATACTGTGACGTCTCCTTAGCCCAAACTAGCCCGAAAAAATGGCTCTCGTTAGGTTCACACGCACAGGCGAGCGAGCCTTGCGTATGTCATGTAGAAGTGCGAGATCGTACGTGTTAACTTAAAGCTGAACTGAGCAACGTTTCCTTAACAATACAATAATAACAAAAACGGCGTTTTCTCGCCCGAAGAATGCAGTTCAAAGCTGGATGAGCTTGTAATGATCGTTGTTCTTGTATACCAGTGCTTCCGACAGATTGCTTTACGATGTCAAAGAAAGTTTGTCTCTTTCGCGGACGGCGAACTTAGTTTTCTGTCTCGCAACAGCGTAACATGAAGCAAACAACAAACTGCCATGATTGGGCGACTAGAAGAAAAAGAGTTAGCTAGAACTGAAAACGTAAACCAGTGCGAACTACACTGCACGCGCTACACAAGCTAAGCAAATAAGAAACAGAACAAAAAGAGGAAAGCCCGACCGTTCCCCAGAACTCGAAGCATGCAGACAGGCCCACTAAGTGAGACTTCTAGGCAAATTTCTATATCGGCGCCCTCCACCTTGAGCGGGAGGGTCGGAGCAGACAGAGCGAAAACGAGAAAACTTTTCGCCCCTTTCGTTCATATCTTACACCCTTTGATATGTTTACGCACGAGCGAGCGCTATAGGAGGCGGCACCGAGGCGGGCGCATTGCTCTGCTGCCGCGGTTAGGGGCAAGCCGTCGCCTGGTCGCCATCCAGCGGCAGCTGCGAGAAACGAGGAGCAAGCAGCTACGGGGGTAAAGAAAAGAAAAAAAAACAAGAGAAACGTCGAAAGGCGAAGCTACGGGGAAAAGGAAAGGAAAGTGAAGCAATTCAAAATGGCGGCTCATTCCTTACAAAACGCGCCGCCATCGTGTAGACGCTGCAGGAGACGTGCCGGTCTTGCCACCGCACGCTGTGCTCGGGCGCCGTGGGGTGTCCCAGTGCGGCAGGGACGCTCCGAGGCGCATGCGTACATGGCTGCTACGTTGCGTTCTCTGGCTACGGTGGGTCCATCCGAGGTCGTATGTGTATGTACATCCAAGCACGGAAGCAGTTCAGCTTTGTTTCTTTCTGCAGACCGTGAAATCTCTCTATTTCGCGTAGAAATTCGGACGGCTCGTGCGCAACGGCGTCGAAGCTCGCCTTCTCTGGACGTATTTCTTTTTCTTCCTCTTCGCCGCGTCAGTTTTGCGCTCGACCACAGTGGAGTGCTATTGGCGTAAACATCTCCTTAATGTTCCACTATACAGGGTGTTTCACCTAAGCCTTTACGCAATATTTAAAAAGAGCCTTTTTCAGTTAAAAGAGCGCTTTTTTCGGCATAGCACATTGTCAGCGCTGTAGTACATCAGAAAATAGATATGAAGTGTTAACTAGCAGGATGGTTAAATAATATTGAATAGTTAACCTTTTAACTATTAAAGTTAAGCTCCTTAATTATTGAGTGGCGTGTAGCCCACCGCAAGTAATGTCCATATTAGTTTTTAGAGTTTACAAAATGCGGCTACTCTCTGCGCTTTAGTCGAACAAATTTTGGCTAATTCGACGAATTATGCGCACTGGAGAGGTTGCTTTGCCTGCAAGGTTCTCGAAAGCGCATGTTTTTTTGGCGCGATGTAGCCAAAATTTGCGGGGCCACAGCGCCGAGGGTGTCCGCCTTTTCGAAATTCTGAAAATTGATATGGATATCACTTCCACTGGGCCTCTCAATAATTACGGAGCCAAACAGTGATAGTTAAAAAGTTAACTATTCAATATTACTTCACCAACCTGCTAGTTAGCTGGTCCTAGCTTTATTCTGATGTACTACATCGCGTAGAATGCTATGAAGAAAAAGCGCTCTTCTAACTCAAGAAAGCCTATTTTTAAGAATTCTGTAAAGCCCAATGTAAAACACCGTGTTTACCTGCGTATAAGCCATGTGCAAAAAAAAAAAAAAAGCCGCGTAACGGGGCTGTTGTGTAACATATGTGTAAGCGTTGCGGAGAATTTTGCGCGCCTAAAACACCTCGAAGCAAGCTAACGCTTCGTCTTTTGCTGGGACGTTTGTAGTTTGCACATACAAAGAGAATTTACTGACGCGAGCGCGGGCAACGTGTGATACTGTGCGCCTTTAGATAAAGAAAAGAATGAAACAGACAAACAAAAAAAAACATTCAGCCCGAGGACATCATCATCATCATCAAAGATTCTGGCTGCAGGAGAGTCAACGTGGTTTTCCTTCTATTAAAGCGTGTCACGACCGCTCTCCACAAGACAAAAAAGCTGGGGGCGCTATATACGTCAAGTCCAGCTAGCATTCAAAATCACCCTTTTTGTGTTTCCTTCCCTATTGTCCCCTGATCACTGGGTTTACTTGAGGCATATAGTTATGGAAAGAGAAAGATTAGGGGAAAATTCGATTATTGAATATATCCTGTATGCAGCGGCGGCTCCAGAAAATAGAGAGAAAAAGGATGCGTAGTCCGGAATTGTTGTAAAGCTTCTTGTTCTAGGCGACTAATATGGTCGAAAAGAAAAGTAAACTTCTATAGGCTACGTTTCTGAACACATCAGGTCGGCATCGACAGTGCGATGACGGCGACCTCTTTCCTTCCGCACAAGTGTCGAGTCCCATTAGCAGGTGGTTTCTACAATCACTGGTGATGAGTCCCTATGTATCCCTCCTTGCACCAAACTCTTCTTTCAACGACAACTAGTGCAATAACAGCTTCTCTGAGCCCTCTTAAAGATCACTTGAGTCGCATGACAATAGATGGCGCGTTCAAGAGAAGGGTGCCTCCCCTAGACGAATTCCTTATTCGTCAGCAGTATAGAACACGGTAGTTAGTCTGTGAAGGAAGGCGAACTGAGCTGATGTGCAAAGTTAAGACGCCGCATAATTTCAGTCTCTTTAGCTTGACGATATTTTCACTATAAAGCGCCAATGTGCGATCCATGTGCAAAGAGAATAAGCGTGGGCAGAAGAGAGACTCGATTCTTTCCAACAAGCGAAAGAAAACGGCAGTCCGCACCTCATCGAGATTACGAGCGTGGACGCACGCGCGCACATACAAACGAGAAAGCACACGAAAATAACGACGGATCAGGCCCGGCACCGGCGCCTCTAATGAATCCGACTAACGAACAAAAGCAAAGCGACTGGCCGAGGGAGAGGCAGCGAAGGCTCAACTTTAATCTCGAGGGTGCTCACTCGAAGAGAGCGTACGGCCTCTTCCGATCGGCCGTGGTGCTTCATCCAAATCCTTTCATATCGGTCTTGCCTGATTAGAAAACTCTCGGGGACCTTCCCACTCCTCGTCTTCGAGTCCTCTCAGACTTGGAGCACATACGCACACTCACAGTCGTCCCTGCTGGCACCCGCGAGCTCTGTCTCTCTCCCCCTCTCGCTTTTTCTTTTATTTATTTCGTTCTTCGTCTTTCTCGACCTGCTCCCGCGTGTCTTGTTCACTCTGCGAGGTCTTTATTGAACGTTCTCGTTTCGGCACTTTGGGCCTCGCCCAACGTCCTCCCACTCGTGCTCTGGCCCCTCATTTTGCGAATCGCTCGGAAAAGAAGTTTCTCGGGACGTGAGAGCCCGGCCGGATCTCCCGCTGTGCCGAGGCACAGCGGGAGGGAATGAATGAAGGCTACGAAGAAGGCTGCCGCACGCATGGCAGGACTCTGTCAGTCTGTCTGTATGTGTGCGCGAGCTCAGCGAGTAAGGCGAAAAAAAAAGCGAAAGAGATGAGCCATAATGAAACAAACGAAAAAAAGGATCAAGACGAGCTCGCAGTTCGCGGAGGAAATTGAGACAAAAGAAAAGAGCATGAACGGAGGAGCTGCAGAGGCTGCAGCCAGGCACCAGGCCAGGCAGCCAAGCAGGCGGGCAGAACCCCAGGGATAAGAGACAAGAGAGCAGGCGCGCTCGAGCTCTGAGAAGCGAGCAGGAAAGAAAGTGAAGAAAGAAAAAAAAAATCAAGGACGGCTGAATCGAAAGGGAACGGGACGAAAAACAAAAGCCCCCGCGCGCAAACAGACGCATCACGCGAGCGCTGGCGCACTGCGCAGAAGACATTTGCCCCAAGTCCATCTCGCGATAAGGTGCTGCGCTGCAGGAAGTAGGATATGAGCTTGGGGACAAAAACAAAACAGAAATAAGGCGCGCCAGCGAGACGGGAGGGACCGTAGTGGCAGAAGCAGCAGCAGCAAGAGCAGGAGCGGAGGAAAGGGTGGTGGTGGGGAATTCGGCCAGGATCGCGGGGCTAAGCGTCTTTCTCCTCCTTTTGCTTAATTAGAGGAAACGACAGAAGGAACTCGCCGCCCGGCGGCCGCTGAGAGGAACAAGAAGACGGGAGCGTCGGGCAAAGTGCACTTCTGCAGCCGGGCTTTCGGCCCTATCCGTCTGTCCTCGGCGAATGCTCGAGGATTTCGCCAGCGGCCTGGGGACCCTTTCGTGCCCTGCACGGCTCTCGGGAGCATTTTTCCGCTCCTCTTTCCTGTCTTTATTTTGTTTCTGGTTTCGCTGCGAGCTTTGCCCCGTTCTTTCCTTTGCGTTTGAGTAGTTCGTTTCGAGAAGTTCCTGCAGATTTATTCGATCAAAGAAGCCATACCTTCACTGCCCCGGGGAGTGTGCAAAACAGCTCCAACCAATATTGCAAAGTGAAGTCGGCAGCGGGATAATGGAGAGGATAATCACAAGACATGCATGCATTCTCGGTCGCGTTTGAATGCCATTGTGCGCCTAAATGAGCTGAAAAGAGCCTGTACAGAATACGCCCTAAAGATAACCATTGAGGTACAACTGTTTTGTCAGAGCCACTCCACGCGATCAAAAGGTAGCTCAGTAAACGTGACGCAAATATTGGAAAGGGAAAGTTTTAGTTTTTAGCAAAGCGACTCTTCCTTATTGCTTCAAAAAAACTTCTCGACAACCTTGACAAGAAAGAGCCCACAGTTATACTGAACGGATCTCCATCTTTTTCTGCAACGGGCGACTGGCGTATTTCTTCACGGCAGCGGGAATTTCAAGCGGCTGTGTGAAGGGCAAGTAACAGCCGCAGAAAGCCTTACCGCTATACAAATGGTCGACCGTCTGTTTTCTTGCAAGAAACTAGAGGTGGTAAAAAAGTCGATAACGCAGTGCTGGTGCAAGGGACATTTGTACGAATTACGTACAACACATGAAAATGACTCGCACCTGTATCTATAGTCACGACAGGTCTAGACGACATGTGTACATTTCACCCATGTGTCCTGCGCTCGCATACGTATTTTAGCTCAGAGTAAGGAACCCACTGGCGGCATGAATCAGTCCGGTAACTTCCGCACACGTGAGCACACAAAAGCCAAGTTTGTTGGATTAAAGAGCATCCGTACGGACAACATGGAGATCTGTGTACACTGGCGTCATGCTGTCGCTAAGCGCGCTCTCCGGAGCCATGGATCAGCACGGAAGGAAAGAGGACATCCACGTAAGTCCTGCAGGGCCAAGCGCATCTTATCGCACAGGAAGTCAAACAGCGAACGCCATCGCGCGGACGCCAGGGCAAGGCAGCCGCTACCGGCCTCACCGTGCCTGCCTGGCGAAGGGAAAATCCGATCGAGGCCAGGAAGTCAAACCGACCGAAGGGAAAGGAACGAACGGCAAGCGAGGCAGCGCACAAACAAACACGCAGACACATCGAGACAGGAAGAAAGGGATGATCTTGCTCAATAAAGGCTACAAATCAGCCCCGTGCCACGGACCCAGCCATTGGACAAAGCGGCAACGTCGGGCGGCAGCGGGAGGGAATGGTCTCTGCTTGAGGGGAAGCAAAAAGCACATTGGGGATGTTTGAAGGGAAAGAATTCCTCGAGAGGAGAGTGGGTTCCCCCATCCCTGCCTCCTCCCGAGTGCGGCTCCGGAGGCTGTTCAACAAGACCGACGTCTGCTTTTTCTTATTTTATTTTATTTACCCTTAGGCCTGAACTATCTGGCTTTTTTTTTCTTTCAAACAGTTACTTTCCGTTTCTCCCTAAACCTTTAAAACTTGAAAATGGAAAAGTAAATGAGAAATATGTTGTGAAGTGGAAGCAAAGATGCAAAAAAGCGCTTTGAAGGATGGCGATTGAGCGCTGCCCCTTCTTGCCTTGTCAGCCGTTTCTTCGAGTTTTCGGCAGTGACCGCGTAAAGAATAGGGGCGCTTCTCTCCACTGAAGCAAGTGTGTGCGCCCTGGCGCTAGCTCCATCGGCTGTGCAGTCGGCCGAAGTGCAGCGTAAACGTGTCAGCTTCTGGGGTTTAAATTATTCAGGTTATCGTGCCATCCATGTGTTTCACCGCCTGGCCCGTTTGTAATAAGTTTCTTACAGAAAATTCAACCTTTCCAGCATTCTAAATGTTCTGTGTATTAAACTTGCTGTGTCGTTAAAGACCCTGAAAAGCATGACAGGATTCATGCTCTCGCAATAAAAACGTAAATGCTTTCACTGGAAGCAACAATAGGTGAGAAAATAAGAACAAGGTGCGCGTTTAATTCTGTCTCAATATGTAGCGAATAAATAACGCTAGGTTGTTTTTCTGTAAGCAGACGCGATTTTAAGTCTAACATAGCACTTACGTCTCCAATTTCTCTGTGGGATGGTTGCAGATGTGCGCCATTTACGGCCAGACCAGGATAGGACGGGAGTAGTTTGACCAATTACCCGAGGTCTCCGATAAAGCAGCGATGAATAAATGCGTAGAGACTGTAACGTAGTCTCCTAACGGAAGCCATTAGCTTAATTATTTTCTACCCAGTACGTGCCATTCGGTAGAGGCGCTTATTCAGAAGGACCACGCGACGAGATGCTAACCACACGAGCTATTATTCAATATGTAGTCCATACGACGAGAAACCCCAAACTGCTGGCTTTACAGTGTCTTCTTTTTCGTCGGCACACAGTCAGTGACAAGATAAGTGCAGAGTTAACACGAACATCCTTACTATACGCCAGCTTACACAGCAAGTGCGGAATGTCGGCATTGAAAGAAGCGGCGTTCAGGCAAGCACTCCACAGTTTTGTTAACTGCGGGAACCCGTTTGAACGGACCGGCGCCATCTGCCACCTACGACGCGGCTCAACGCTAGCGGGCTCCGACAGATGTCGTTAGCTGCCCGCGAACGGCGCAGCGTCCGCCCGACTGCATCGAACAAGAGGAAGCAGAGCGCTCGTTCTGCTTCGTTCAATGCTGTGCAGAGCTCGCTTCTATGAGACCGTCATACGTCGACAGGTGTATAAGCGCAGGTGTTAGCACTTCGACGAATATTTTGACTGTCACACGGACGCACCTAGGTAAAGTACCTTGTACTTGTGCTATACGACTAGAAGAAGCTTTATTTTTTCTTTAAAGAGGCAGCTTCATGTGCAGTTGCTGATCCACATAAAATACACCTTATGAGTCTTTGAGAAACTGCGGTAATAGCATGGAACTTCTGACCTCTGGAAAGTATTAGTAGGAAAAGGGGTGGCCAATTTACCAAATATGGGTTTTGAAGACCGCGACATTAGTAGTTTCAAACTTATGCCCTTATTCAGCAGGCGGGGGGGGGGGGGCTATATCATGTTGGCCCCGTAGAGACGATCAAGACCAAGACGATAACACGATATTTTGCGAAGTTACGTTGCTCTCAATGAGACTGTGCTTGTAAGGCTGCTACGGCTGTGCAAAAACAGTGTCAGAAAGCTTAAAAATAATGCGGGAAATAATAATCTGTAACCAATTATTTTTTCCCGGCATCGGCAGTTAACCGCTCACCTCATATGTAAAATTAAGATGCTTAGGCTCTATCCTTAGATTGTTTTTACGCGGTAATCCGCAGATTATTCTCTTTTTTTGTATAATCGAAGACTATCAATCATCTTTCTGAACCAAAATCGCAGCACACTGAGGTCGGTAATGTATGCTGTTGGTGTTGCTGTTGGCCTCAAATAAAAATTGCATACACCCACAACGTGGGAGTGGCCAAGACGCAGTCAGTGCATTGAAGGAGACAGAAACGAGTGCAGTGCACTTGCTGTGCATTACTTCTTTTCTTCTTCTGAGCGGTCGCAAAAGATATAAATGAAGGGTATAATATCTTTACCATGTCTCGTTCATGTCAACAGGAATAGAGTCACACTGGACATTTCAGTAAAACGTAGCATGTTAATAACTATAAGACCTTTGTGGTAGATATCTGAAATCTTAGTTCACAGATGAAACCAACGCTTTCATGACGTCCTCAACATACTTGTGTCCCTCTGAAATAAACGCTAAGCATCATAATTAGCTACATCCATGGCACAGGACACGCCTTCTTAGGTTCCTTTAAAAGTATCCTGGTGCTATCTTACACATGTGCGGTGTTTTCACCAGAGAGCCACTGTATCCTTGTAACGCCTCAGTACTGTCGCACGCATAATGAGTGCCAGTCGCACGCCCAGCAGACTACTTTCCATCAAACCGGCAAACGAATGTGCATGCATAAAACAGTCGTGGGCGGGGCCTTCACTGTCTTGCATAATAAGGACACTTTTTTTTTCTCTTCTCAGCGCCAGTCACAGAGTAAACAATGTTTAGAGTAGAAGAAAATGGGCCCCTTGCTTGCAGTATTTACGACATTGGCTGGTGGATTGATGAACGTGAGCTGTGGGTAAAAATAAAAAATAAAATATAACTGGCTTATGCGTTAGCGTTTTATCACGCCGGTTTCTCAATCGTATACAAGCTGCTGCCATCTATGGAGAGTTTCAATCGAAATGTAATCTGTTAATAATTCGTCTCAAGACGAAAACTTTTTCTTCTACAGAACAGTGGGGATAACAATGTGGCAGTTAAAAGGTATTGCTGGGTAGTCAAAAACATGCGAAGCTATCATCTGTGCATGAGGTACAAACGTTTAAAGCCCACTTGCACCAATAGAGATTTAATATCTCCCAGTAATAAGCATATTATCAGCTTTCGGAACGGCTAAAGAGTGCTCAAGTGAAGGGTAAAATTTCTACACAATGTGGGCTCGGCTGTTCAAGTCACCAAATTTTCCCCACAGAGCTTTTGTTTTTAGCAAATAAGGAATCGTGCTCGCTATGTGTGCTTCGAATAGGCGATGGGCATGGTCAGGAACAGCTTTCAAAATAACTAGTGTACGGATGTTTACTTCATAAGTGATTTTTTTTGTTTGCGCCTATGGAATTTTTCTTTTATGGGGGTTTAACGTTCCAAAACAACTCAGGCTAAGAGGGACGCTTCGCCTGTGGAATTAAACTTCTTGTGAGCAGACATACGTATATCGAGCACGGCACAAAAACCTAGGGCGCGAAATTTTCCCTTCGTCATTAAAACTAAAGCAACAAAATTCAAACATAAAGTCATCGCATAACATTTACCCGTTGTTTTCTTTATTTTTCGTCATTGGCAACAATGTATATTCGTGCCTGTTGGCTGAACCTCGTTTAAAAGAGGCTGTTTATAGTATCTAGTTAATGCAGAAAAGTCAAATAAATCATGTCAATCTGCAGCGTCACTTGTAGAGATTATCACCAACGTTGCAGATTTATGTTCCCTTCCTGTCATATATTTTAATAGCGCATATGATTCATTTATACGTGCCACGGTGTAAAGCGCTATGTCCGTGTCCTGCTGGCAGCCATGCTCAACTTATCTAGTGCGAAGGTAATGGAAAATGTCTTCTACAGAACTTCATCTATACCTCGCGGGTATGCTATTGTACACTGCCAGGCTGCCGAATACAATGCCATGCACACAATGAGTGCCTAAATATCCTTTCAATAAACCTTGATGGGGGTAGTGGTGGTGTAAATGTGCAGGCGGGATCAGCCTTACAGTAGCCTGTCGGCAATTGCTCCGCCTGACAAACTTTGATGTCACTGTGTGTGCCTCCGTGCTCTATAACATATTCTCGAAGTTCAGACTGAAAAGGTGCCTTCATTTGAATACACGCTCCGTCTGCGTTTGTTGAATCAGCTGCATGCGTGCCAGCGGTGTATCGCATGTTAAAAAGATCTGCTGCACAAAATAAACATACGTGTGTTGTCATTACCTTTGACTCCAAACAAGTGCAGAAGAGGAGCACCAAGGTAAGCAAACAGTGCCTCAATGAACTGACGTCATGTGTTCCTCTGCAGTCTGTTAATTTCGACGCAGTGCCATTTAGTGCTTCCAAAGCTAATGACTCTACAACAGACCACAGGGGTCTTGTCGTGCTGCCAAAATTCTTCCCCGCGAATTTCTGTCAACCGTACCGCATTTTTTTCTTTACTGCATGAACTCCAGCTACTCTTCACTTTGAAGGAACACTCTGGCAGGTTGCTTTCTGCTATCGTATTTACACCCCCGTAAAATAAACAGAATAGAAGAGTTCATGATTATTTTTAACGTAAAGAGGACAGTTAACAATACAGAAGTAGGGAAAGTTGAAATGTAACGTATAGAGACACGTTGACCTTATTAGTGATACGCGCGCGATACCCAGCTTTAATATATGATTGTTATTCTGGAGATGACGAAATTCCTCTGCTGCTAATCCTGATTAAATTTATTTTCCTTAAAAACTTACCAGTTTTCTTTTCCCAAGAACTACTCCGAGCTAAAGGGGAATATGATATTGCGATCGGCAACATATAGTAAGCTGCACGAAATAAACAAGTCCTACAAACAAATTTGTAGCTTGAGAAAAGTACTGACCACTGCGAAGAGGCACCGTTTTCTCGACAAAAGAAAAGAAATGAAGAGTGACTACTATAGTGTTGGGAAATGCTGGCAAGTTACGAAACCCATACACGAAGGACATTATACGGCTAGGCATGGTGTGCCTGTACATGGTCGGCTTGTTGCTTCTTTTTTCCTCTATCTCTGCGAGACTCCCGGCGCTACACAACACCAGGACGGCACACAGGCTCGACGCAGCGACGCGGTTCAAATTCTTTGGCTCCTGCAAAACGGCGATGTGTACCTCTGTGTGTCTATATAGCTCGCTGCACTCGCGCTGCGAGCGCCGCCTCTTCGGCAGCAGCAGCGAAAAACGCAGAGCAGTTGTGCAAAGAGAAAGCGACTAACATCCGGTTCCGCCCGAGTTCGTGCGGCACGTTCCATTTCCTTCCTCCGACGAGGCCGTAGTGCGCGCAGCGTTTCTTGTGTTCCACTCGGAAGCGTCATCGTCGTCGACTGCCTCCGTTTTTCTTCCTGCTTGTTCCCGACTCCGGTCTGCTGCAGCAAACCTAGGCTGCGCAGCGCGTCCTATCTCTCCTAGGCAGACGGCACAAGCTCCGCACTGAGCCCAGAGCGGAGAAAGTGTCCGCGGTGACACCATATATCGCACGAAACGGAGAAAGGAAGGCAGTGTTTGGCTCCTGCCGCCGACGTCCTCCTATAGCTACGAGCTCAGCTTTAATCCTCGACCAACGGATGAAGGCACCCGGCGTGAAAGGGAGTAAAAATGTTGGCCTCGCTGTCAAAAAAAGAAAATATACGGCGGGATCTGGGGAGTGGAAGGGAGATAGAAAGAGACGTTTTCGTCTTGGATGGAAGGAAGCGTAGGAGGAAAACGGCTTCTTACGAAAAAGAGACGGCAGTTACACTTTGCTTGGAACAAAATGAAAATCGTCAGACCATGTCTTAGCAGGCGTCGCGGTTTTCAACAAGGACCCCCGTTTGACGAATCCGAGGAGGCGCTGGCGTCGCACTGAGCATCGGAGTGCGCCGAATCTTTTCCCAAGTTCAACTGTTACAATGAGAACATTGGGTGTTCTGCTTGAGATATGCGGCATAAGCAGAAGTCGCGTCGGTAATAAATTATCACATGAACATTTTGCGTATGTTCGTGATTCAGCGAAACATATTCGTAATGCATTGATATATGATGATATAAAGTCGGAAAGACAAATTCACAAGACTTAAACAACTGCTGCACACTTAGGTGACATTGCTAAAATTGCTTGAAATTAGGATACTGAGACAAACGTATTAATGAGTTCATAATTCCAGTCAGATGATGAAGGAAAACAAAACCGAGTGCGACTCCATATTTAAAGGCGCTACCAGGTATATTCACAAAGTTAATGTAAAACACACGAACGACGTTGAAAACAACCTCTATTGAAAATAAAGAAAAACCGTCAACGAAGCTTTAAGTACTTATGCGGGACCTTGTGCAACCAAACCAAAAAGGTCATTTGTCTCCCAGATTCTGCGCAAAAGTTGCAGCACACAGGAAAGGGGCAGAAGAGTTTGGCGAGGAGGAAGTGTGCGACACGAGTGAGAAATAAACTCGCGTAAAGACGTTCACGCTAGAACAGAGAAAGCATCGAGCTCGACCAGCGTTCGGGAACAGAAGCAAAGCTCGAGCGGGCCGAGCCTGACAACGAGACAAGACAAAAGGAACTCAAAGCACTAAAACAGTGCACGAATAGAGCCGCCGCGAAAGGATTCGTCGTCCGCAGTGTAGAGGGAGAGGGAAAAAGGAACAACAAGTGAAGCGCACTCCAGGCTTCTCCTCTGCGCCGCCATAATTCGTCCGCGGCGACAGAAATATGCGCCGCTCTGATTATGGGCGACGGCTGTAAAAGAAAAGGGGACGAGAGAGAGAGGGCTGGTTTCCCTCCCGGGAGCGGTTTCTCCTCAGCCTACGCAGCAGCGGCCGCGACAGACGGACCAAGCGCAATGAGAACGAATCACAATGGCCGCCGCAGCGGCCCACTGGGGCGTCGATGGACCCTGCCCTTCCCATCTCTCGGTACTCTTCTCGACCTCCTCTCTCAAGTGTCACCGGCAGGTCCCAGCAGCATCGGCGGGTGCGCGGCAGGGACTTCACAACTTTCGCTTTTGGGCGGGCGAAGCACAAGAATCGCTTGCTCGGGAGAAAATAAATTTGCGTGGACTGCATGTCGTCTTTACTTTCCTTCTTAAACTCAAAAAGATAACGTGTTGAAAAAGAATGAGTAATGGAACCGAGGATTTGATTACAATTGAATTGTGTTGCAAGTGTATGGTGTAAAGTTTCTTTCAAATAGATGACTCATACAGCCCTCGCCACTAAGGCTCAGACGATTAATTGCAACAGCTTGGAGCTTTGCAGCGAAAACAAGATTTTAAAATATATAATAGATATATGTAACTGGAAAACACATGCACGAACGGCAATCAGGCCGTTGGAATAATAGGTGATGACTCGGACAGTCTAGCACAATGAACCATTTCCTTCAAGGTATAAATAAATAAACAAAATCGTAATCTATTCATTACTTGCCACGCCGACTAGCCATGCATTTTTGTTGAGAGCAGCACGTTGCAGAACTTCGGGGTAAGGATGATAGCTCAAAGCAGTAGGATGGAAATAAAATGGTACTCCAATCGATAGGATATGCACTCCTAAGGGGCTACTCGATACAATCATTAATGTTCAGCTTTAAATTGCAAGGAGCGACAGTTAGTTTGCGCAAAATGCAAATTAAGAGCCCTAAATAGAGCGTTCATAGAAATATATAAATCTCCCGGAAAGGCCCTGGAGATGGGCCTGAGCATCATGTTCTGATGGATGATATATACTGCGCACCGAGAGGAATCTGAATGGACAGAAGTTGGAAAAAGCCAAAGAACGATGGTAAGGACAGAGGAGGCTTACATACACGTGCACAAACACAGAACACTGTACTATCGTTAGGCACGCCATCCGGGATAGCACTGCTGAGAAAGATTAAAACAGACCCTGTCATACCGGCACGTCTCCCGTAAATCAGGGTCACGGAGGTCCGTGTTTATGAAGAGTAGTCTGCCGTGGATGTATTCCGAGAAAGATGCCAATGCTCATTGTTGTCGCTCTTATGAGGGGCATAAGAGATACGAACATTAGCAAGCATGAATTGGTTCACAGACCCCACCTACAACCTCTGATAAGGTGCAAGTACTGATATGGATGAAGAAACTCGACAGCATTCGTGTTTAAGAGCTGAATGGATTTTTTTTTTTCACTATGCCAACGCTGGTGCTTGTACTGAAAAAATTACCCCTTTTTTTGTTGTTTCTTTCGTGACGGAGGTGCTCACACAATAAGCCAAATTCAGTGTAAGGCAAAACTTACGTTTTCCCCCACTTTTGCCGTCGATCGCCGTCTAGGTCTTGTTACCGCTGCTAGCTGCATACGTCAACGGGTCTACTACCTCTATAATAAAATACACGTACGTACATATTTTTCCATAGGATGGCAATAAAATTTCAGTTTATCTTGATGTTTCGGGCTAGTCCTTTGAAAGGATTCGCGAATTCCATTTTGTTCCAGAGATGTTTTCCCACAGGACAGGCGCTCAGAGCTAAAACACAGTTGGCTTCCAGCTACATAGCCATTTAGTTCCACAATTTATTAATAAACAGCTATTAGGGACTTATCTCATTCTCAAAATATTGCACACTATGCGGCACCTGGTAAACAGAGAATGACTAACGTATGTTGCTGTACGCGAGTACCATAAAAAACATAGTCGGCGCCCTGTTATTGAAGCTGTTTCAGGCTGCTGAACGGGAAACAATGTTCGGCCCGATGTTCCTCCATGCAGTTTATGCTCAAACAGCCTAGTTTATTACGCGTTTGCGGTTAATTGAAATTATACGACTCCTCGAACCACATGGACAGAAATAAGTCAGGCTTAATGGCACTTTGGTCAACAGCTTGGTTGCTGTATGCCTTCTTTTCTTCTTTTGTTAAAGTGCCAGTGTCCTCATCTTTCTTTGTACTTGCTTACACGCCGATTGGTATACATGGAATGCAATCACGCATAATGCCTCAAGTTGCCGCTTATGGAAGTCGCGCCCGCCTTGATACGGACACCACAATCGCAACATCACATTTTTAACCAACGAGATAACAACAGCTAAAGGTCTATAAAGTGTGGCTTCTGAGCCCCAAAGCAGGTAGATCGCTATTATAGAGCACTGAAAAATAACGATAAGGTGCATGCGATTGGTTGACCCTGTAAAAATAATGGCTAGCAGTTTAGCATTTCTTAGCGCGAAATATTGTGAAAAGCACGTTTTTTTTTACTGGTGCACACCAACGCAACGGACCTCAAAGCGCGATTGAGGCGGCCCCTGACCCAGGAAGCCAGTTATGCGCATTTCTTTTCCTCAAGATCAACGGACTGTAAACGTTCCGCTAGTTTTGGGAAAAGGAAAGGCGCATAACTACGCATAACTATGTCAGTTTGTAGGTGGACGCCACCGTCTACACGCAGCGCAATTGAGGCGTCCACTGACCCAGTGAGCCACTTACACTTGCTACTCAGAGGCTTTACACATGTACACAGACACACGCCGCTGATAGCCGTTGAGAGCGGCCAGAAGTGTTTTCAAACTGAAATAACGAGTGCACTCACAAAAACACTTTAAAAAGAAACATGGCGGAATGGGTTTAAGGGGGTTTAACGTCCGAAAGCGACTTAGGCTATGAGGGACGCCGTAGTGAACGACGTCGGAAATTTCTGCCCGTATGGCTGAATGCGGGTACCGTAGCAGAATTGCTCCAAAACCTTTGTCCGGTAAGTAAAACCAAAGCCGCTGAAACAAAAGGGAGCGTACCGCCCCTGATAAAGTAACAGACTTTCTACGTTTATCCTTAATTTATTCCTGAGTACTACTACTACAAAAGATTCGTCAACCCCACGGGCACGTAAGGTTTTAAAAGGAGCTGCGATCGCACAAAACCATCCTTCGGTTTCCTCCTCTCTATCTCTGCCCCCTACGGAGACGCTGCCCTCTCGTCAGTGCATCCCGGCGGTGCCGCGAGATCAAGTCAAATTAGAAGCGGCCATTCTGGAACCCCAAAACGCAGGGGGATGTGGTCGGCCGCGGATGATATAAACACGCACACACGAACACACGTTAGCCCCGGGGATACGTTTCGTTCTGCAGCGCAGGAGGCCAGATGAGTGAGCACTCTTTACGAACGCAGCGCCGGCAACCGGAGCGGCGCGTTCAAACCAGGCGGCGACCCGCAAGGCGTGCGTGCCTCCCTCTCTCGGCCGACGGCGGCGGCTTCAGCGGGGTGGGTGGCTCTGCAAAGCGCGCGCACTGCGCACAAAAGGCAATAGCCGCCGCTAGCGCGCCGCCAATGGGAACCGGCCAGCGCGTTATTTATGAGCCCGGGTCGGGGGCTCGCCGCCTCGCTCTTCGTGCTCCGCGAGCGTTCCAAGAAATATGATCCCCGAATGTCTAACTCCCTCCCCCCTCCCCGACCTACACACGCACGAAGCCCCCTGCTCAGGCACACACACGCACACATAGCCAGACGCAGCCCCGTTCCTTTTGCTTGCTCGACGCAACTTTTGCTTTTCTGTCTTGCTTCATTTCTTCCGTCCCCTTCATCTGTTCTGTCCCTTCCCCAACTTCTGGCCCTCTCTCTCTCCCTCCGTAGCCGTGCCCTGGCTTTGGCGTTTTTCTTTCTGCGTTTTGTTCGACGCGTTCACTGCTGACTGACTTCCGAGCAGAGCGCGATTAGATCTATTCACGCCCATGGCCCTTTTCGCGTGCGCCGGCAGAACCTGCCCGCCCGCTGGTGCCTGCGCGCGTGTGTGTGGAGGAGGAGGGAAGGGGCCCGCAACCTGCACCCTCTCTTACTGCTCATCCTCCTCCTCCGTTTAGGGCCTTTCTTTTCTGCCGGTCGCCGCAGGGCTTCAGTGCCGCCTTTATTTAACGCTGACTCGGCGCTTTTTGTTATTTTGGCTGCACTTTTGCTTCTGGTCCTTTTTTCTACCAGGACAAATGCTCACTCCTCGTTCCCCTTGTTTTCTAAAAGGCGGAGTTACATTAAGTTAAAGTGTTCACATTGCCGCGAACGGTTTTTGTGACATGTTAGGTGTCTCAATAAAAGGATGTGACTTTGAGAAATTGGTGTACTCTTTACGTGGCCTTATTGTTGAACTAGAGCGGCTGCTTCCTTACGCCGCTTAAAAGTCGAAATTTAAGGCGCCTAAAAACACGATCCAGAAGCCGTAATTTTAGTTACCCTTCTAATTCGCTGGAAATTTATTTTGCTTTTGGAAAATGACACAGATTTATTGATTTGCATCAACTTAGTCAATCAAATGGATGATACCAGTTCGGACCGCATGAATTGCACCCCGAAAGATAAGATAACCAGAAGAGCTTGAAAAACATGAAAAGGCGAAGTTGGAAAGCATGCGTAGTTATTACTGTCACACGAGTTTGCTTTTAAACAGGTGTTCCAAACTACAGCCATGATAACATGTTTAAGCCATTCCGAGCGCACAAAACGGTGTGGGAAACATGACAAGGGAAGAATGAACTGCTCTGATTATTCGATGTGGCAGTATACGTACTCACTGCTCTCCTACATCCGACACAATATGCAGCAGGGCGACAATATGCGAGAGCAGATTTACTATAGCTAATCACATGTGCTCACCGCTTTTTAGGCGTGTGAGAGGTATTGTAACAGACCTATAAACATTCACAGCACCGGTGTCCAATGCAGCGTGACTTGTGTGGTGCGTTAGGATGGTTGCTAGTGTTCTTATATTTTATTATTGTACCAATTATATTTCTGTGTCGTATTATATTCGTCATTAAGCGATGTTCAATAGGAGTTGCTGTTATCCGTAATTGTAGCCACCAGCTGTGTATAAGTTTGTACGCGCCGTCTGGAAAGCAAAGTGGGTATATTGGGCTAAATGTGTTAATAAAATAACACCGCCAATTACGAGGCCTCAAGCAAAGCTTTTTCAAAACAACCACTAACACGTAGCAATGGAAGTTATGCAGTGACAAGTATAGCTACTACCACCTTTCTTTTTTGATTTTTGGCTTGAAAAGCGCGCGTGTTCTTTCTCAATCTTTTGCAATGACTCTTGGTACATCTGCTTACAATTACCCCTCCACTCTTCACTAGCGAGGAGAACAGTCTGGCACAATTTTTTTTTATTGATATTGTTCGCCAAATTTAAGGAAGCAAGGATTTCAGTCACCGTTAATAAGCCACGAGCAATGCGTAAAGAGAGCGAAAAAAAGTTTCCGTTGAAAGGTACGAGTATGAGTCTGCTAACCACGACTAAAAAACCCAAGGTTTTGAATTAAAGGTAAATGTAGGCAGTTACGGGTTACATACAGGAAGGGGAGACGGAGGGGGGAGGGGTGGGGGTCTGGAACGTAGAGACAAACTCAGAGGGCGATTCGATTTTCTATACACAAAGAGACTTGGATAACAATCATTGGCTTTCTGGGCTTCTAATTGTTCGGTAATAATTTATAATTTTTTTTCCCAGGACACATCACCTTTGCGTTTCTTGTGGACTAATAAAAGCCGCCACTTATTGTGATTGGCCTTACTACGTATATTTTCATATTGCACGACTTTGTTGGTGCGTGACAGTTTCGTACATTTTCGTACTGTACAACTTTGCTTGCGAGTGATAGCGCCGAATAAGAAAAACCAATCTGCTTACAAGAGTTTTCCCTACAGTCTTTTCGTGCACAACGTCTGGTTGCTGCTTACCGGATATCGGAAGAGCTGCCCATTCAGTAGCATGCTTCTGTATGTCATGCAAAGTTAATGCCGAGCACAAGCACGGTTCAGCAAACGGGGCATTATTTTTTTAACTGAGGCACCAATTCCATGTTAACTCTATTTAGAACTACAGTCGAACTGTCTACAGCTATCAGTTAGCCAACTGCTTGGTCATAGAGAGAAAGAAAAGAAATCCACACGCAATATACAAAATACGATACTACTAGAAGAATTCATGCTCTATCAGCCATAGTTCTGTAATCTCGCAGACCTCATAGCTCCCATAAGAACCGCAAAGAACTGGAGAAGTGGCTGCTTTATACATTGCAGATGCAGAAGAGCGCTATAAAAGGCGGCTATAACGATGATAAATAAGGATGAACATTGACAATGAACCACTTATCCACTCACATATATAAATGATTCTACAGGCAGTGAGTACATGTTGCCGATAGACTCAGCATGCGCAGAACCATTTATATTCTTGAACAGATAACTGGTTCACTGCCAGAATCCTTTTCTTCTGCCTCGCTACCATTCAATCTTAACATCTATCCGTATCCCTCTCCCTAACCGTGGGCCTTGGCCACCCTGGGACCAATCTACTTACCAGTTGGCTTGGTAACCTTGGCGCAAAGCAACCTGGACGCTTAATTTTGCGTCACAACAAAAGTTGCTTTTCAACCTCTGAGGATATGTATTTCATCATGGGCTTTGTATTATAAGACAGTTTCAACACAGCGCTCTGTGGTGTTTATCGGCTCCAGAGTCCTCGTTAACTGCGCTGCTCTTCATATCTTTCAAAAGAGCTCTGCAGAGAGCTAACATCTTGTGTCGTGGCTCCTGTTTTTCTCTACCTTGTTTCCTATATGGCGCATGTTTTCTGCGGTCTGACCAAATCAAAACAATAGTGAGTAGGCGCCATGTCACGGGCGTTGCAGGAGCAGGCAGCACCCACAGCGTAAGAGGCATCGCGCTGCCAACTGTCGCTAGCGAGCGAGCCGGCAGGGCGCTCCGTCCATGGCCGCAAAAGCGACGCCTCCTTCCCCCCGCGACCACACCGCTGCCGCCTCCGCCGCGGAGCGCGGCGCCTCTCTCGGGCCGCTGCGGGTCTGCGTTTAAGTGCTACATAAACGGCGCTATTCTCGGCCACAGTTATGGGATATCTCTATAAAAGACCAATGACCCGTTAAGAAGGGTTTTACATCGCAATCTCTTGTCCTTCGGTTATTGCCTGATACGTCAACGGCTCTTGAGGTTAGTACATCTTTACAACCTGTTTTACGTGCCACGGCTGCTGCTGTTGCCGCTACTGCTTGCCGATGCCTCGGTTGTGCCAGCGGCCTCTGGCCTGATCTCCGAGTCGCAGGGCCGCGCTCGCCTAGGCTTGTTTACGTGTTTGCTCTGTATCTTTCCTTATGTCGCCTTCTCTTTATATGCGGGTTACTTAAGCGCGCGAAACGTTGACGAGAATGACAGCTGTTGTCGGCTTCTCTGTGGAGCCGGCTATAAACAAAAAAACTACTAATAAAGGTCGTCAAAGAACACATGAACGCAACAAACACAAGAACACAAGAAACTCGGGAACAACGAGTAAAATAAATCAAGGTTCCGGAACAGCATAGTACATGTCAAACATTTTTAATGTAGCATCTTAGCCCGTACGCCGTACACAGTGCGCTACTATGCGGTAGAAGGGGCACAAATTTTAATAAAGTCCATTTGAAGTAACAACGTTTCCTTGAAGAGTGAAAAAATATTTTTCTGGACGTGTTTTGCCTCAACGAACCCTAATGCACCTCTTATCATTTAAAAAATAGACAGTAATACCGTTCTACAATATATATATGCATTTATTTCATGCGGTTTCTAGGCTTCCCACCAAATATATTCGGCCAGATTTTGTTTCCCATTTGGTCTACAAGAAGCCTTCGCAAAAGTAGAATTGTTACAGTGCGGAAATATGAAAATAAAGTGTGAAGCCTTCAATCTGAAAAGAAAAAATACAAGAGCTTGATAAATATTTATATTAAAAGATGCGACTTCCGTTTTCACCATGTAGGAAGCATAAAGATTTTCGAATTTTCTTTCATATCTGTAAAATAAATTCGAGCGATGAAAGCCCTTAACATCACAAACTGCTTTTCGGAATAGCATCAGCTCTCAAGTCTTTGGACACTGGTGTTAGCAGTTAGTTATGCAAATAAGAGTTGTGAATCCTTCCTCATTGGGTACTGTGATAACGAGGCAACCGATTACTAAAAAAAATGTTAATTTTATTAACTGTCTGCAACTCTGAAAATATTTTGACAGGAATCATTGTCTTTTGCTGTTTACTAAAATGTTGGGCTGCTTTAAATTCTGCCAGAACAAAGCATAACGCACTACTGTTAACCATAATATCTTGCCACGCCCTCGCAGCACACATGAGCAAAGTACACTGCCGTCACAGCCTTTTTACTTTTGTCATGCAGGCACCAGTGTATTGTTCGCTTTCTAGATCTGTCACCACATTACCGTCTTCATTACGTTTACCGACGCCAACAGTGAAAGCTAACAAACAAATAATTATAGCTTATTATGCTTTTAGCAACACTAATGAAGAGTTTTTTTCTTTCTTAGTTGCACATGCCAAACTGGGCATAGAGTTTTCACTTCCAAGCCTGATTATGTGGCTTTGCCGCACAAAGACTTTACATAAGGAGAAGCCATCGCAAAGAAAAAATAAAGGACTGCAGCTTTGTGCAGTGTAGCGCATTAATTTTTCATTGAGTAAAATGAATAATTTTGAGTAGAAGACGACCAAAATTTACACAACTGGCTGAAATTTTATAATAATCAGCACCGCAGAAAATACTAATGAATCAGGGGGCTTAAATTGAGAAAAATAAGAGAACTTTCTTGTCAGGTTTTATTCACTGACTAAATGTCTCATCCCCACAAAAGATGACAATATGCAAATAACAAAGATAAATGGCAGACAGCAATCAGAATTAGCACGAGGTAATTCCTAGGAATAATAAGAAAATTCGTCTTCAAAGAAATATATTCCTCAGAAATCAATTGAAACTAAACGAATACTTAGTATACCATAACGAACGCAATATTACATTGAAGAATACTTTTTAATTAACAGCCTTTGGTTCCTGGTTAGAATAGAGATTGTAATTTTGAAGTGTTTTGTCATAGGTAAGGCCAATCGCACGGCCTCATTTTGCCGACAAATGGAGCAAAGGTGTTTATGAGTTAGCTTCCCATATTTATGCCGCCGAAAACTGTTGGTTGAGGTGGCGCTCAGCCGAAGTTAATTATTAAGTCCTACCCACAAGCCCCTTGAGAAGTGCAGGAAACACTAAGCGTTGCCTGGAACTCGCACGCACTCATACAGCCAATATAAGCGACGCTTTGTCACGAAACCACATCACCTTCCGTTGTCATTTTCGCATTTCAGGAATATATTTCGTCCACTCAGGGCGTTGTGGGTTCACAGGTGGCATCCACGTCTTAATTCATTCACGCTGCACAGCTCTACTTCCGCAATGTTTTCCTGTAATTTTTCACCACAGCTTCTCCTTTCAAATGGTTGCGTGCCAATGTCACTTTAAGCGGCAGTAATTTACTGCACTAGATTGGTGGGGGCGAAGAAGTGACATCCGCGGAAGACAGCGCAGAGAATTTACATACAATACGAAGGGACGACCTCCAACCCCCCTCTCCTTCCTCTAGGGTTGTGCGCGGTCAGGGGCGTATATTATACGAAAGTTCACGACCGCCCTGCGAACGACGACAAGATAAGTTGTGGACTTGGGACGAAATAAGCGTGGAGGCTGCGCGGTGCAGGAGCGTGCGTACCCCTACATGAACTCAGAGCTCGAGCTGAGCAAAATGCACGCAATGTCAAGAATGGAAAGGGGAGCGACAAACAAAGCGCAGCATAAAGAACGAGAAAAAATAGAAAAGAAAAGAAAGAATCCAAAGATGCCGAGCGCGACGCTCGAACGAGGCCTTGGAGGAACGCTTTCAGGCGTTCCTTGAGAAGTGGGCGTAAATTGAAGCGGCATTATATGAGCCGGCATTCCTGCGGCTTCTCGTGAGTCGCGATCCTGCTTCAGCGCGGCGCGAGTGGAATGATGCCGTAAATTCGGTCTGGGCACGCAATAGACCCGAGGACTGCCCCTGGAGCTCGCGGTCTTGCCCGGCTATATGAGCCACTTCATTTCGGGCCTTGATAAAAAGTCGCGCTGCCTATTTCCTCTTTGTTTACTTGCGAAGGCAAGTTTTCAGCTAAAGCGGTAAAATGCGTTTACGAGAAAATATTTTTGTTTTTCTGGAATTAAATGAAAAGATTGTTAGAAAGGCAGGCTGAAGAAGAAGGTCCTTCACTTTACAAGGGAATTTTGGTACAGTGGCAGGTGAAGGCTGTGAAGCACGACCGATACCGAGGAATATAATGCATATAGTAGTCGGACATAGCGCATGGTTAATAGGTGACTTTAGCCTTCTTGTCGTCATAGAGTGAAATATGCAGTCCTTCAGACAATAATGTTGTAAACTCAGTAAGAAATTCAAATTTTGAGCTGCAGTAAAACTTAAGAGTATCATGGAGAACCATTCTAATAGGGCAAGAGAAGT
The DNA here is from genome assembly GCF_055824585.1 of Amblyomma mixtum. Classification (NCBI taxonomy): domain Eukaryota; kingdom Metazoa; phylum Arthropoda; class Arachnida; order Ixodida; family Ixodidae; genus Amblyomma; species Amblyomma mixtum. The sequence continues at coordinate 87,625,474 of NC_143017.1, read as the reverse complement.
CCATGCATGAACTACGCTTGTCTTAACTGGGGTTGTATACGGTCTAAGCCTCGACTATTACGAACCGAAATCAGCACCACTTTTGACCCCCGTCACATGAGTATATCAACAGCAAACAGCGCGTGACCTTCTTAATGCGAATTTAGCTGCAGCCACGACGTTTTGTGTCCGTCCAGTCAGCGTTTTGTGCTCAGTATACGGCTCTGTATTTTCTTTCATCGTCCATGATTTCAGTCGTTTCATCATTTAGCGCCTTTGAAGGAACATCTAGCTGCGTTATTGTGGTCTGTGCGATCTGTGCACCAGCGGGGCTAACTCGACTGAGGTTGCACGAATCAAACATCAGACGCTAACTTGAAAATATAAATAATCAAAGAACATCTCCCAGCTTACGATCACTGAGGAACCAGTGGTCTATTTAGCGCTCTATACTGTACGAATCACTGTCGCCACGTTACTAAGTGAGAAAAGAATTGCATCCGGTGTAAAGAAGAGAAATACGCACAATGGGGACAGAGTAATTTCAAAAACGCCCCTTGTGTGCACGCTCGTAATATTGACCTTGCGTACCTGCACGTACTGTCGGGGCCGTTAATGACGTTCGGACCCACATTTCACGTTTTATGAAGAACAATGTGTAGAAAAAATAAAAAGTAGGAACCCTTAATGAAACAATTCAAATAACAGTAAAATTGGCGAAGTGCACGTTCAAATCGGCCTTCTGCGAACCACTTTTGACGGAAATGCAAGTGTATAATGTACAGAAAATCCCAGAAAGTGCTATAAGCCAGGTAGAACAAGCGTACAAAAATCACAGGTACTCGTGCGGCGAGAACGTTGCTGTATACGCTCTTTTTACGGCGGCCACAATGGTTTTAGGATCCTTCCGACAGACGTGGACCAATAAACAGAGCCGTAAAAGACGTTACTGGCGTTAAAACGCGCACAAAAGAGGACCATAATAAAGAGAGACCCGTATAACAAGCCTCACGTGCCTTCGTTCGTTGTACGCTTACGCCATTCACTTTCGCCCAGCTGGTCAAAGCCAGAGAGCTTTAATAAACGCCAGCACTTCATAAACAGCGGTCACGATGTGTGCTGAATAGAGGCGTCAGAAGCCAGGTAACAACATCTGTTGGAAAGGGTTGGAGACGAACTGGACAGACGTGGGCATGGCATAGAGGTATTGCTCTGCTATCACCAATGCATGGCCATATTCGTTTCGTGCCTTCTGCGAGTCTTTGTGTGTATAATGCGTGTGGTTCTGTATACGCTGTCATTAACTTCAGAACAATAATATATGCGAGATTCTCTTGTTATTTGTGATTTTACCATGTTCATAAATTACTTTTTTCTTAAACCAACATCTGGAGTACCTTTTTTTTTCATTGATCGTGAAAATTCGTCACAGTAGTCTCGGTGCTTAATTAATGAACAATTATTTTGTAGTTTATTATTTAACAAGATTGCGGGAATGGAAGATGCGCGGAGACTTGTGCACCACTTAGTTTCCTAACCTCGCAGTAACTAGTTATTAATTACGGTACACCGCTGGGCCGTTTCGTTCATATTAGCTCATATAAATCAGAGCATAAGACCGAACAGTAACAACACCGAGGGGCGATCAATAGAGAATAATTTTTACTATTAGTAAAAATTGTTGTAATCAGCTTGTATCCACTGTGTGCCGTTTTATTTGGACCAATAATATAGGAAGTCTTTATTACTAAAGACGGCAGTAAAGGATTAAATTATCGACGAGAATATTATTGTCCTTGAAAAAGTTAAACAGCACAAAATCACATTTAATACATGAAAGCACGAAGTAGGAACAGAGGATGAAATAAAAAGTGCAAGTACACAAATAAATTAAAGGAACAAGCAGTGGCATAGAATCTAGCGTGTATGTATGATATCAAGGATATTAAATTATATTTGTAGTGGCCAGAGAACGTTAATTCTATCAAATGTCGGCTGCCAAAGAATAAATGAAGGAACAAAACAGCGTTTAAGTGAAAGTTTACATGACCGCAGGGGCGAAGGTTATTATGATGGCCTTATGAGCACTGCCGCACGTGAAAACGTGGCTTCAAAAATTTCTGCGTTACTTTTAAAGCAATAGTTAAATGGAACAGCAGCCGCCATTCCACGCTTCTTATCCAGCGCCAACTTTTTTCCAAGCGGCGGCCATTTTCAGACAGGCCAAAAAATCGATATCTGCCATACCGGGAGGTGCTGCCATCGCTCGGCAGATCACGACACTACGGCCGATCGATCGACGCCGCGCGCTTCCTGGCAGTAGCGGTTAAACAGGTTGGCTGGTGACGCATTTCCGGTTGGTAAGAACGCATCACCCAAAAAACTCATGTCCACATCAGCGAAACTGATTACCTTTATTTGTGTTCCTTCTTTCACTCGTCCGGAAACCGAGATTCACTTTAATGTGTTCTTGCATATCTCAACGCAGAGGCCGTGCGTGCTCTGTGAATTTCACAAGAGGACATGATAACAAAATAAGGAAAATAACTTAGAGCCGCACATAATGTGAGGTTCCTTAGTTAATTCGTTTTTGAAGAATATAGCATAAAACGGGCATTTCGGAAACTAACTTTTCTCTTAAATCTATGTCAGCTTCACTGCAATACTGCCGTCCTGTCTAATGGCGCAACAACCATTATAGCAGGAAATACTCGGCAAATTTGAGTGTAACTATAATGGATGTGAGGGTGATAGCCATGACGACACACCATATACCTGCCTAGTTCTAGTATGAGCAGCTTTCAGCACTCGCCGCCGTGTAACCAAAATGCAGCGACGTCATTATTTGGGCAAAATGCATCGCAATTTTACTTCACACGCACAAAAAAACAAAATTTTATGAACGAACGAGCGCTCTTCAGTATGGCGGTGAATACACACCTGAGGCGATGAGTTACACACAAAGCCTTTTCATGTAAGATTTCCCTTTAGTAATTTCATTTATCTTAAAGATGCACGAGTCAAAAGCGTACAACACCTCTGTGCACAGTGTCCAGAACTTTGCAATGTTTACAAACACAAAATTCAACAGCGGCATTTGCTGAAGTGAACAAGCCTGACATTGGTTATTTTAAACAAAAGGAAGACTCAAGAAGCCGACATGTTGAACTCTGAACAACAAAAGGTGAAAACATTAACGAAATGAAAGGAGCAGAACCAAGCCTAGCTTTTCAGGCTAGAGTTTTATTTGTATTCATCAATTAAGCATGTGTTAATATCATTTATATGAGTTTTAGTTATTATTTGTTTATTACATACTATCCGCCTGGGTGCCAGGCTTTGGGCAAGAACAGATGTCGCAGAATAAGGCCCCATTCTGTAATTCACTGTGCACCAGCACGATAGAATGCTGGAATAAAGATAAGAGATACAACTTTGAGCACCATGTCAGGGCCATGCGAAACGCACTACACGTGTTACGACGTGTTCCGTAGCGTACTAAACAAAAAAACTGCAAACTTTCTAGCAATCAACCAAATTTGTGAAGTCTTTCCATGTGGAGATCATTATAGGGAAAAAATATTGTGTTTTGAACACGTTCCTTCTACACGATAAATTTCTCAGATTTCTGAGTGAAGAAAATGTGTTGGGCGCCAAGTAAAATAATTATGATAAAGATATTTAATTATCTGGAGCTTGTAGCAGCGAATGAAGTAAATGTTTAGGATTGTCCGGCCGGCAGACTCTCCAAATCTGCAGATTTCGAACCAGGTATTGCTTGACATTCTTCAAACGTGTGTGATCTGATAACGAAGTCCCTATCCTTTTTTCTCTTAGAAAATCATTTAATTTCCTTATAAGTAATTAGAGCCTTGACTGTAATGTACTTGCGTACCACAGTAAGTTCGGTGCTTGACGGATTGAAGTTTTTCATCGTTGGAACAGCAGGTCAGTCTGCCTCCTTGTGCTGGTGACCGTGGTTTTTTCTTAGAGCAGCTGAAGAATGTGGAGAAGCTCTAGGCAATTGCCTGAAACATCTACATGGATTTGGCCTCCACTCATGCTCTCCGACCACCCTCTGGGTAAGGCTTCACTTTACTTTCTTATAGCATTTCTTTTTCTTTTTTTTAGAGCGGTAACACTACTATGCGCATTTTACGATTTCGCGCTTACGTACTTACGTACGTACTACGTCCCCGAGGCCTGCTTCGTGGCTGCCGACCTCTCCACCTTTCATTCATTAAAATTCCTTTCTCTCTCTGGTGGCCCACTTGGAAACCGGGTTGTCCCAATCTGCCAGGTGGTTTTACCTGATGGGCCTTCACTTGGGCCTTCATCTGGTCACCTTCACCTAGGTGAAGGCCAGGTGAAGGCCTTTACTCAGGTCTTTACACAAAGGCCTTCACGGTAAAGACCTTTAGGTCAAATGCCTTTAGCTCGTAAGAACCTGAAGTGCCCACCCTAACTTCTGCTACCGCACGCTATTCCGCGCTTAATTATGCTAAACCATCAGCTATTTCTTTACTTTTCATCCGGTAGTATGAATACGCCTGAGAAAGGATTGGAACACGAACAAGTTCTAGCTTACCTCTTTACTTTGTTGCAAGCGGTCTTCAATTGTTCTTGAAAAATAGGCACGACGGGCGACTTCTGAAGGAGTTGTGTCTAATATCTAGTCCCTTGCACCAGGCTCCTCGAAACCACGCGTCTACCTCGATATATATTACTAACGCTCCCAATACAAGGCGTTCATGGCGTGCTGGATGAGGAGGGTAGAAACGTCGTTACGATGCCGGAATGAATTTAGGAAATAAGTTTTTCTCCTCTATTTGTTTTGGGAGGGTAATATTTAAACGGTTATGATTAAACAGAATAATGTTGTCCACTGTCCTTTTTCATTGGAACTAGATAGTACATGTGAGCAGAAAAAATGGATGAATTCACAGCCATGTCTTCCTATTGTATTGTATAATACGAAGCGTCCCGTAAATATTGAGAATAACACTGCCAGAGAGGAAATACCGAACAAAGCGAAAAAACAGACAAAAGCTGTCTCGTCTGCTAATGAGAAGACTAGCTTTAAAAATGGGAGACTTAAGATAACATTAACGGCAGACTTAAAGCCGACCTCGAATCTCACTGAGAGCGGCAGCAAGAAAGGTTTATGCGTTTCCTGGCATTATGGAAGATGTCGTTAACAGTAACACTGTGCTCGGAAAGGCAAATTCAAAGTAGCATGCCTGCTGCGTCAGTTGTCATAACTTTATATGACACCACTGAAAATTTATCATCAACTATGTAAGTCCATTCACAAGTCACATGTTGGTCAGTCAAAACAGTGAGCGCAAGGCAAACGAAATCTGAAATGCTCCTGAACAAAAAAGAAAACAAATTGGGAGCTTGTATTTCAGTAGAGTTAGTTCTTGGGCTAGTTGGTAATTTTGATTTAAACTCATAGTTTTTAAGCGCAACGGCACACGGCCAAAGAAGCTTGTATATTTACTCCCGGTTTTAAGACAAAAATTTTGAGCACCTGCCTTACCGCTAATAAATTTTTATTTCTTCTTGTGCCTGTTTCTTTCAAGTACATCGCCACATTACCTAAGACCTTCAAGACTTCCAGGTTTTGCAGAGTTGATGTTCTCAGCTCTTTAGAAAGCTTTGAAGACCAAGAATATACTGACGTGCTGGGTTGTAACTTTATTTCAAGTGCAGCTAATTATATCCATCCTGTTATTCACAGCTGAAACTGCGGAACTGTTCCGGAACACCTCGTTTTCTCGCGTAGGCTATTCGCCCCACGATGCCCATTCCTGCTTAAGAGACTTTCTCCGCAAAAGCTCCACACTGGAGTGTTACACAAGACGAGCATAACGTCTCCACCACATGATTTATGCCAACAGGGCATCCTCCTATATCCAGACCAGCAGCACTCTTAGACCTACAGTGTGAAACCATGAACACATGCATGGTAAGACTGCATATTATTGAGGCATAGCTCATACATTTCTCTCCTAGCACCACTGAATGTGTCTTTTCCCAATACTACCCGTTTTTGACGGCTGAGATAGACGGCGCCGCCAAGAGATATGCAAGCTGCTCTGTTGCCAAGATCAGCAGCATACATAAAAGCGCCCCTTGCATCCACGACAACTTTGCAAGAGTTAGCAGAGTCACGCCCGGTTCTGGAGGTGAAGGTTAACACAGTGACTGACACCTGAAGGTCGTAATAAAGTCTGCTTTCTTCCTCTCCATCATGTGTCTTGTCACTTCACAGCAGACCGAAGGAGAGGCCTTTGCTGGTATGCCCCCTTCTCGTCATAAGGAAAAAAAAGAAGTTTGCTGTTTTTGCACAATCAACAACAACAAGCAGATTCTTACCCTTTAATGGAATTTAAATACCTGAAATCAAAACAAACCCGCAATTGTCATTCAAAGAAAGTGTATGATTAATCTGAATCGTCATTAGTCTTGCAGGTACTGCTTAAACAAGACGTGTGGGAAGCGTATGCAAACGTACTGGGAAATATTTAGACGCGCATCATAGCGATCACAGTTATCTGCTGGATATAATAAGGATGATGATGTGTTTTTATGGGGCAAGGGCAGCTTTGGCCAAAGCGCGCCATGGCGCAAGGTATATGCGGTCACACAAGGTGAGGTTAAAGACCCATTTCCCAAGTATTCCTCCCACATTAGCAGAGCAACAGGACGGGGGAAGCTTGCACCTATTGTATCACCGGTGGGTACCCTGCATCAAGGGAGAAAAAAGCCCGCACTTCCGGAATGCGAGGCGGAGGCTCAAACTACTAGGCGATCGCTGCGGTCACTGATGGGTACCTTCCAGCAAAGCTGTCAGGTGGAGTGACATGATACCTCCAGTGTTGTTTACGGCATTACTACAAGTGGTATAGAGAGGTTCTGGTGAAAAAGAACTACACAGGTAGAGAAAATGATGGGAAACACATTATTAACGTCCAATTCGTTTTTGCTGCATAAGCTTGCTGAGCTCCACGGGGGAAAAATTGGAGCGCATGTTTCAGCCCCTAAAAGAAGTGCGACAGTGGGCTTGAAAATTAAAATTATAAATCTAAATTAATGTTCAACAATGCACGAAGTGAGCAACAGTTTAAGATATACGTAGAGAGGTAATGGAAGTTGTGAGGGAGTACAGCCTCGATCACACTTGTCAGGAGCGTTCTTGCTGTGTGCCGCGGAGCAAATGAAGTGAAAACTCATCGTAGTTGCTTTGCAAGCGGCAAGGTGTTGTGCCCCTAAGGTTGACATACCTACTTCGCTGCGCTTGAGAGCAAGTATTATTAGTTAAAGGTAATAAGTGCTTTACTTGCACTTTATTTACTACGCACAGCACCGCTCTAGTGTTCTAGAGATATGCTATAATCTGTACCCCTACCTGGGCCAGGTCGTGTTCATAGGTATGGACCACGAGAAAAATTACAAGAGGAATTCGAATGGGCTGAAGTGCACTTTGCAGGCAACTAAGCTATTAACTGAAGCTTAATGATATCCCTAAAAAGAAAACCATGCAAGAATTGCATCTATCCTTCCATTGCCCACATATGCAGTCTATGGAGCGAGAAATTTGGAGTCTAAAAAAGAAGTTCGAAATTAAATTGAAGACAACCCAGTGAAGAGACAAAAATATGGTGATTATTTGGTTTCATACCCCTGAGAGCCAAGCTGTGCCATGATGAACTTGTTTGGTTTAGTCCAGATAGGGTGCATAAGCCGTTTTTCATGCATTCCATCTCAGAGATGCTGTACACCAAGCCAAAAGTAAGTTTGCGCACACTGTAAAACTGGTGGATACTTGGAGGCACCCGGAATGGAGGCAGAAAGGAAGCGATGTGGATTACAGAATAAAAGTCAGGTTAATTTTACCTTTGAGAGAATTAGGAGAAAAAAAAAACAAGAATAACAAGGCCTGGGCGGGACCTACACTGTGACCATTTAATAACTGATGGCGTGTTTTATCGATAACAAAGTACATTAGAAGCGAACGAAAACGTGTAAGGTGCGGCCGAGAGCCCAGTGATGAGTTCTGTGGAATAATATTGTTGCGGGCTGTGAATGACATGGAATAATTGTATAGTTATGCAGTGCACGCAGTCTTACGACCGTATACAATGTTGTGATTGCCTCTTAAGTTCTTGCTATAGTGTTCAAGCCCATTTCTATTCCTGTATCTCTCATAATTTGCACTGTATTTGGCTGAAGGCAAAGAGTATTGCAAGGGTGAATGGCCATTTTAACATGTTTTATGACCCCCTTGACATTAAAGTCGGCTCTTCGGGGCTGTCATAAGGTGAGCGAAAACGTGAAGAAATTTGTTACACGCTTAGGAATAGGGAATGCATAAATTGGGAGCAAAAAACCATTATGGTAAGAGTTGAATGCCAAATGTAAAGAGAATTTGAGTATGGCCATGTTAATTGGTCGTACTGTGGGCTAACGAAAACGAACCATTTACCTTACATTTCAGCCTCAGCCCATTCTATGCTCGTTGCCTGGGCGCTGCCGACGAAACCAAGCTGGGATCACGTGCATTACAAGGTGAGAGTAACGAAAGTACACCAAATATTGCTTTGTTAGTCAGTGCGCCAAGTATTAAAAACCGGCCCTTTTTTCTTTAACTGCCTTGCTCTCGTGGAGGTTCATCATTCCATCTCTTTCATCACAGCTAGCACTAAAGCAGAAGGAAAAACTCGCCTCAGCACTTTATAAGCACATCTGGACCCTGTTGAATGTGTTCACGCATCACTAATTCACGAACATAACTACTTCGCTGAGGAAACGACGCCCCCTTTCCTATACATAGAACCTTCATGCAAAATAAAAAGTCCGATGTGTCACTGAGCTCATTGCCCAAAATGTTGCCTGTCTCTCACAATAATAAAAAAGAAACAACCTTGCAGGTGTCACCAGCCTTGTCAATTTTTTCATAGCTAATATTCAAGAAGCAATCACTAACTCCACCTCTGCTTCCCGACGGTGTCACTTATGTTTCACTAAATTCAAGTATTTCTGTTTTATTTACTGTTTTTGCTTGCTGTATTTTACTATTTTAGCAAGACAGTGTTGTTGTATAGTGTTTGTATTTGTGATGTGTATTGTGCTGCTTTTTTCATTTTTCTTGTCACTGCTGCGTGGTGCTGATGTTTCAGTGTATGTGTGCATTGCAGCACGTGCCTGAATTCCGTCCCACCTTTCTTTCTCTTCCAAGTACTGCTGTTTCTATGAGCGCCTTGGTAGCGAGCAATCCAAAATAAAGAAACAAATAAATACTGGCATCGGGAATTTCAAGCAATATGAAACACCGCAGAATTACTTCAGTAATCATCGCCCCTCCAGTAATTATGGCCATGTTTTTCCCACAGCACACTAGGTATTAGTCGAAGTGTGCACTTCGCGCAATGGGTCTGATCCCTGAATACTCGTGAGAAAACAGGAAGTATGATGCATCACCGAAATAGTGTTTTGTTGACAAGAAGCGAATTACTACTGTTCTGGCAGCTTCTAAGAGAATGTAAAAAGCAGAACCGGTTTCGCATTGGAATGTCAAATAAACTGACGTGTGGTACTTTCAAACACTGTAATAAATTCCTGAAATGCATTCGTGGCATTCAGATCTTAAACTATTTTCATGTTTTATCCGCAGCATGAGACGTTAAGGTGTAATCGGTTTTTATACGGGTAGCAATAGCAGAGGCAAGCTGCAGCGGATGTCGCCGGATTAATTCGACCACTAGAGGTTTTCTAACTTGCACTGAACCTTCAGCTCACACGCGTTTTGCAAAACTCTTCAATCAAATTAATGCCGTTTTGGCTGCTACCAGGCTTTGACTCAGTAGTCGAGCACACCGGAGGCATGCAGCCACCTCGAAGTGCAGGGGGTGTTTTCATTCTTGGTTTACTTTTATTATTTCCTTGTTTGTTTATTTCTTTCCTTTGTTTCCACCCTTGGTACACAGGCAGCCTATATGACATTCATGAAGATAGGGTGTTAGGTGTATTCAATAAATTTTATTTTGAACACACAAGTCTTCACCGTTTTACAGGAAAAATAAAATGTGTTCTGACATAGCAATTCTGGCCTTTGCTTTCAAACCGTGTGGTCCAATTTTAGAAGTTATGAATGCACTCAGCAAAACGTTGAATATACATATGCCACGGCGGCGTGGCTATGAAGCACTGTATTTCGCTTGTAATTAAAGTTTTGATAGAAAGAAACGAAGTAAAAAAGAAAGCCAGTTCATAAAAAACACAGCATCGAGGCTTGGAAGCTCGTGAAGGTGAGCAGACATCACCGATGTTTGAAATAAACTTGACTAATCAACGCCTGCCTTTCTTACCACTTACGAGAAAAAGGATCTCCTATTTTAGTTCTCTTCTAAAGAGACTACCAGTATTCAGTGACAAATCCAAGGAACACTGAAATGAAAAAAATTGAGCCACACACACACAACACGAATATTTCGGTAAAAGCTGGAAACCGACAATCGTGTAAACCCAATGGTGGTTTTGATGCATGCTTTGCAAATCTGTCATGTTGTCAGTACTGAGTCACGCGGAGCGTAAATGAATTCCCCTCCTGCATTTATTCAATTCATCCAGAGCATCGTCTTCAATGCACATACTGATTTTCGCTGCAACGTACATATTGTAAGGTTTATGCAAACAAGGAAAGGGGAATGAGGGGCTCGTTATAAATATGAGAGAAGCCAACAGCCACAGAAACCAAGGGGCACAGGGGATTTTTAATTCCTTTTTTTTTTGTGGTGTTAATCAATTTATAATATTACTGAATATGTTATCGCTTAAAGCTAATTGATTAGAAAAGCAGAAGAAAAAACAACCACATGCCGCCGGTGGAATCCGAACCCACGACCTCCGAATTACGCGTCCGGTGCTCTACCTCTGAGCTACGGCGACGGCTGTCAAACCTTCGCTTTCGGGGGTATTTATGTTTACAAATAACCTATCCTTGGGAGTGTTCACCAGCGCCACCCACGCTCTTAAGCGGCGGACGTAGCACGTCCTGAGTTACCGCTGATGTGACGTAGAACGTCGTCGAACGGCGAGGGTGGAAGCTGTGTGAGAACCCTCTTATGCTTCCTAAGGCATCAAGGCTGCCAGAACTGAGGCCCTCGTTAAGCAATTATGCAAACAAGGAAAGGGGAATGAGGGGCTCGTTATAAATATGAGAGAAGCCAACAGCCACAGAAACCAAGGGGCACAGGGGATTTTTAATTCCTTTTTTTTGTGGTGTTAATCAATTTATAATATTACTGAATATGTTATCGCTTAAAGCTAATTGATTAGAAAAGCAGAAGAAAAAACAACCACATGCCGCCGGTGGGATCCGAACCCACGACCTCCGAATTACGCGTCCGGTGCTCTACCTCTGAGCTACGGCGACGGCTGTCAAACCTTCTGCTTTCGGGGGTATTTATGTTTACAAATAACCTATCCTTGGGAGTGTTCACCAGCGCCACCCCCGAAAGCATAAATACCCCCGAAAGCAGAAGGTTTGACAGCCGTCGCCGTAGCTCAGAGGTAGAGCACCGGACGCGTAATTCGGAGGTCGTGGGTTCGGATCCCACCGGCGGCATGTGGTTGTTTTTTCTTCTGCTTTTCTAATCAATTAGCTTTAAGCGATAACATATTCAGTAATATTATAAATTGATTAACACCACAAAAAAAAAGAATTAAAAATCCCCTGTGCCCCTTGGTTTCTGTGGCTGTTGGCTTCTCTCATATTTATAACGAGCCCCTCATTCCCCTTTCCTTGTTTGCATAATTGCTTAACGAGGGCCTCAGTTCTGGCAGCCTTGATGCCTTAGGAAGCATAAGAGGGTTCTCACACAGCTTCCACCCTCGCCGTTCGACGACGTTCTACGTCACATCAGCGGTAACTCGGGACGTGCTACGTCCGCCGCTTAAGAGCGTGGGTGGCGCTGGTGAACACTCCCAAGGATAGGTTATTTGTAAACATAAATACCCCCGAAAGCAGAAGGTTTGACAGCCGTCGCCGTAGCTCAGAGGTAGAGCACCGGACGCGTAATTCGGAGGTCGTGGGTTCGGATCCCACCGGCGGCATGTGGTTGTTTTTTCTTCTGCTTTTCTAATCAATTAGCTTTAAGCGATAACATATTCAGTAATATTATAAATTGATTAACACCACAAAAAAAAAGGAATTAAAAATCCCCTGCGCCCCTTGGTTTCTGTGGCTGTTGGCTTCTCTCATATTGTAAGGTTTGTGGTTTATGGTGTTTAACGTCCCAAAGCGACTCAGGCTATGAGGGACGCCGTAGTGAAGGGCTGCGGAAATTTCGACCACCTGGGGTTCTTTAACATGCACTGATTTCGCACATTATACGGACCTCTAGAATTTCACCTCCATAGAAATTCGACCACCGCTGCCGGGATCGAACCCACGTCTTTCGGGTCAGCAGCCAAGCACCATAGCCATTAAGACGCCGTGGTAGCCACACACGTTTCTGATGTCCGCAGTTGCCGCCGTGATACCTCAAAAGCCTATTTTAAAGTTAGCGGCGGTCTTCCCTGACACACCTGGTATATCTAGCAGCTTATAGATCTTGAAATCAGGCCCCCGCGGTGGCTCAGTAGTTATGGCGCTCGGCTGCTCACCCAGAAGACGCGGGCTCAATCCTGGCCGCGGCGGTGGAATTTCTATGGAGGCGAAGTTCTAGAGGCCCGTGTACTGTGCGGTGTCAGTGCACGTTGAAGAACCCTAGGTGGTCGAAATCTCCGTAGCCCTCCACTACGGCGTCCTTCCCTCATAGCCCGAGTCGCTTTGGGACGTTAAACCCTCTTAAACCATAAACTAGATCTCGAAATCAGGTTCCATGCTTGAAGAACATATTCGCCAGCTGAAGACACTTTAGGCGACCTGTTCGCCTATAAATCCTTCAATATCTCGTCATCTAACATTAAAAATGAACATTTTTTTTTTTGGTAATTGCGTCGAATATTCTTTCAGTCACACATTCAGGAACTCCACTTACTTCCTAGCGCTTACACGGTTTCCAGCACTGACCTGAAAGAGCAGTTTGAAGTCTGAGCTTCTATGTCTATCGAAATAAGAATGGTGACCTGATGTGCTCAGAGTATTTAGTGCTTCCAGAGCTGTGCATTCAGGTGGCCCACTTACCTACGCCGGATATCGGCGCTTGCTATAGTAAGTGTTACGGAGCCCTCTTCTACTTCGCACTCCCTCCCTGGTTCTCGTCAGAAGGAACAGCCAGCCAGACAGAATTAAAAAGCAGCGCAGAACCAAACTCCTACCAAGACACAAGTTTCTCCGTCTTCGTTAGTTATCAACAACCTGCAACTCAGTGAGATACATGTAACCTACGAAACAAGAGCCTAGGCCAGCGCGAAAAGAGAATTTCTTGCTACGCAATACATGCGCAATACTGGCCGTGACCCTTCGAAGTAAGGCAAACGGGGGACCGCACAAGCTGCAGAGCCACTATATAGTACGACGTCTCGAGAGGGCAACCCTCGTGCCGCGCCTGCAGAAGCACGCAATATCGAATACGTGACTCAGCGAAAGGCTAAATTGGCGCGTGCCTCTCTTGACGTGGCTGCGAGAGAGCACACGTACGCCAGTCGGATACATCCGCTGGTCTTCTGCTGGACTCGAAGTGCCCCGGTTTCGGTGTCGCTGGGTTTGAGCCGTGAACTTAGAACGCATAAAAGGCTCCTGTGGTCTCTGCCTGCAAGATTATGAGGGAGGCTACGAACAAGGGAAAAAGAAATTAAAATCGAGCGTTGTAACCAATCCTTAAGTTCTGCTAGTGTTGGTATCCGCATTTTTGTTGTTGAATTACAAGATACATAATTAACTGATCTGAATTAAGGTTCATTGATTCTTCTCCCAAAGGAAACTAAATATTTAAACTCCTATGCGGCTCTTGATCCTTATATTGTAAGTGACTGGTACCGAGTAAGAAAGAGCACTGTAGTGATAAAGATTATTTGTAATATGTTGAAAATAACTTTGCGCAATTTTTTTTATTCTTCAACTTTGCTATTAGGTTGTAGAAGCCAGAACTGAACATTTCTCTCGGCCATTATGCAGCGCAGATATGGATTTAATGGTCACATCTGTGTTATTTTTGGTACGGTAACTAGGCAGCACATAACGGAAACAGAATCATTGATATATCCTCCTCCACTCTCGTGTCTTAGCGGACCCAAGAAACGATGTACTAAAGGAAAACAGTACACCTCTTCATAACATACGTAGAGCCTAACGCTCGGAAAAACAACAGCAACAACAACCACTCGCAGCAATTCCTCCCCAAGATCACCTTTTGTTATTCCCTCTGAAAATCCAAATGTGAATTCGCACGTACTGCCGCGCCATGTACAACACATCACAGAACGGGACGGTGGGAAGCAAAAATACAAGAAGCTTCTCCACGGAAGGGAGCCGGAATAAGTGAGCGTGCGCGAGAACAGAGTCAAGGGCTCGGGAGAAAATGCCTCCAAGAGAGGCGACCCACCCCGAACCCTGCCAACCCAACGGCACTCTTGATCTCGCGCTTACGTAAGGCAGGAAAGGCGGGCCGGGCTGCCTCCCATCGGTTTTCATTAGGGCCCGCCACCGCCGCAGAGTGGATGCGCCCCCCTACTCTACATTCGACCCCGGTCGCACCAGTGCTGGAGGGCGCCGCGTCCACTTTGGCGAAAATGAGAAGCAAGGATGGGGAAGACGGTGGCGCATTTGAATAAGGGAAGAGTGGCTCTGCCCTCCGCGGAAGTCGAGCCTGTGCGCGCTGCATTAGAATATTCAGGAGTTGGTTTCCCGCATGCAAATTTACTCGGTTGCACAGCATGTTGACGCTTCTGGATGAAAAACCAAGCTTCGGGGCTGCAGAATTAATTGAATGCTGAATAGAATGTTGCTTCGTGTGGGAAGCAATTATAAAATGAATTTTCGCTCCTCCTGATTTGTCAATAAGAAGAGATGCCCTCGGGAAACCTTTCTAAAAGCTTTTAGCTGCTCATGAATTGGTTTGGTTTATTGGGGTTTAACGCCCCAAAGCAACTCAGGCTATGAGGGACGCCGTAGTGAAGGGCTCCGGAAATTTCGACCACCTGAGGTTCTTTAACGTGCGCTGAAATCGGACAGCACACGGGCCTCTAGAATTTTGCCTTCATCGAAATTCAGCCGCCGCGGCCGGGATCGAACCCGCGTCCTTCGGGTCAGCAGCCGAGCGCCGTAACCACTGAGTCACCGCGGCGGGGCCTACTCATGAATGATGCAGTGATAACGCCAGAGGTCTTTGTAACAATTTTGGCGAATTCTTGCCTGAACAAAAAGCAATGACATATTCAGCAAATAAGAAAATAAACTTATGTTTCAGTGAACTTTCTCCGGCACAAAAGTTTTGAGGGCTGAACTATGGATATAACGAAATGCCAAAGAGGTTGACGAAGCCAAACTTTGTTAGGGCTTCTGACATGAACGAGAAAAATGCTTGCAAGAAGGTAGAGATACAGGCCTTCGATCGGCTATATTCGTGGTTGAATTTGTGTCAAGAAGCAGGATTGCTGACGAGATAGCAAAATGAAAACAACAAACGGAGCTGTGCTTTTTATACTGCCGTGAAGTCGCTTCAAGGAGCGAACATGCGTTGTAAATATATTTGACAGGTCTAGAGAGCTTACACGAATCTTAAGTATGCATGTGGATTGTGTAACTCTGGTTGTTATGCTGGACAAAGCCGATATAGGTACTGTGCATTGAGTTCACACACCATAAAGACGTCGAAACTTCGTATCGCTTGCCAGAACGAATGTTGCTTATAGCAGAAAACCCCAGAATTCTCCTTCTGCGTCATTGCCAGTTGTGTGAGAGTCAAATATTAAATGAAAAACACTTAGATAGGCATGAATCAATTCGCTGTCATAAACAAATTATCATACTCCCATTAATAAATGAGTAAAAGAACACTTACCATTTTGGAGATGTCGGTTAAGGCACGTTGCCGGGTGCTCTTTGATTCCCCCAGGACCATGCACAGTCTTCAATAGGTGACAGAGGAAATTTCACCTGCGTTGTCAAATCCAGCTATAAATCTTGTTCACTCGCAACAGTAACATACTAAAAATATGTGATATACTTTTAACCTAGCTCGTTTTTGATTGGCTGGACGCAACACGACTATCCCGTTTTGCAGCACGAATTCTTCTCAATGAATCCTTAAAAACAGCATAAATAAAAAAAAGAAAATACTGCTTACTTGCTATATTTAAAAAGAATTGAGAAAGATCACGGAACATAAACGCCGTTTTACTAAATTACCAATAAATAGGCTCCGAAATTTCGGCTATGTTTAATCATGCATTGTCCTGGCCTTGCTTTTCATTGAATGTTGGGTGGATGCTTCAAAACATAGTAGAACAAATAAAAGAAGCAAGTAGCAATGTCTGAGCTTACCTTTGACAGAACATATCGGAACGTCCGCATGATAACGCTTGAAACGAGACAGGATCAATCAAATCACACCAGCCAAGTAAGTCATCGCGTGATGTTCTCGAGCACCTGCGTCATAGCTGCCCACCAACTTCTTCCTTTAGCTACAAGTTATGCCAAAAAGCTTCGCAAAAGTGCCGTGCGCACGTAAATGGGCAGCACCGTTCGCGCTGTCCATTGGAGGACGCGTCAATCATTGTTCTCTTTTCTCAACAGCCAATCGCAGTGCTGCAGTAGCGGTCCAGCACGGGGTAAGGAGGCTGGCGACGCTGACGAATGGCCTGAGGAACGCGACTGCTCTGAGGAGCGTCGAGAAAGAAGATCCTGCGCAGATGGCAGCGGGGCTAAGGCCGCGGGCACCGTGAGTTTTATTGCCGAGCTGCTGAAAGAAAAGCACAGCAAGCTGGGGTTTTTTGGCGGGAAGTGTCTCCCCCGTGCGCTCTCTCTCCCATCAGTTCGTTCTTTTCCGTTGCATTTTCGTTTTGAGAGGTGACGTTTTTTGAAAGATTGACTGCGCTTTCCCACCTCAAAAGTGCCGTCATTTTGTCTGACGACAGGTTGACACGTAGCATAGGTTCAAGTCCGACGCAGGTGGCCGTCATTAAGAGCAGAAATTTTCGAGTATGAATTGACGGCTAGCTTGAAACTACTATGCGTTTTCTTCTTAGAGGCAATACGATTGTAGAAGTTTGATTGCCATGAAATATTTGTTGTGGTCAAATGTTTAGGGAAATCCCCCAAGGTGGAGTAAATTTGTAATAAGGGAGTATAATTACTCATTGGCATCCCCCCAAGCGCAGCCATGCGGCTACAATTTTTCTTTAACGAATTTAAGGACGAATTTTTCTTTAACTACGAAGTTTCTGAGAAAGCTGTATAGCTTTCCTTTGTAGCCGAATGGCTGCGCTTGGGTGGATGCCAATGAGTAATTACTCCCTTATTAGAAATATTTGTTGTTTTTGAAAAGAACTTCAACGTTGTACAGGGCTTAGTAAATTATGTGACCAATTCAAAAGTTATCAGGCCATGCCTACTAATCATGCACAGTTCTTTGCTTATAAGTTGAGATCGTTGGATTTTGTTCTTGCAGGCTGCAGGAAGTAAAGTTTAGGTCGAGGCTGGGGGAAGTGTAAATCCTTGAACACAAACAAATTTGTTTTTAACCAACTGTATGCAATCTGAGTAGATGATAATAATTCACTTCTTTACGCGTGCGTAATTTCTGCCCCTTCTACACGAAATACGAAAATTATTCTGCGCTTCCTTGATCCCCATGTGTAAATGAACAAATATGCCGCATAATTTGGTTCTTAATATCGAAGATTTCGCTCATATGCACTTTAAAGTACAATATAATGGGAAATACAAACTCCAGGTGCGATCCCGAAAAAGGGAGAGAGAAATCTGGAAGAAAACGCTATCACTGCAAAAAGAAAAGAACAAAAGCCTGTGTTAATTACATAACGACAGAAGTTTAGCTAGGTACATAAAGGAAAATCGCACTAATGGACACGTAGTAAGATGTGCCCTGTTTATTTGCACCATCAAATGCTTCCCATATTAGCAGCGTACCTGAAATCATGCGGGCGTATAGTTATATGACCTCTCTCAAAATTCTATATTTCTCTTTCCCATTAGTAGGTAAAGAAATTAATAAGATTAAATTGACGTGTAAAAGAAGGCGTTCACTTACAGTATAATTATTACAAAGGCAGAACAGAAACCATCAAACAGAAGCTTGGCCGAATGGGTGACGAAACATCTATATTGCTTTGTGTATTTTCTTGAACAAGAATGAAATCACGTGAGGCTGCTTGCGCCTATTTCTTCTTGCAATTCATTTCGTAATAGCTCTCGTTTGACCGGAAATTTACGTACCGTGGGCTGGTACGTTACACAAAACCGAAACGCGACGCAGTTAGTCTTTCTTCAACGCTTAGCATCAGGCAGCGCGTACAAGCCAGTCAATGTAAATAATACATTTAGCTTAGTAAAGCTAGAATAACGACTGCGTAGTGCATTCGTGGTATTCTTCAAATAAGAAAAATATGATTACAGGAGGTGATATTCCGATGGGAGGTGTCGGCGCCACATAAACGAGCAGAAATCCTTTTCTCTCCATGAAAAAAAAAGTTGATTTCGGAAGCTAGTTTCCTGCTTGTTACTGTTGTAACATGCATCAAGGAAATATAGAAATTTTCAACGGTCACAGTCTACGCAAAGAGAAGGAGAAGAACGACACAACAGTACTTATGCATAATTATGTCAGGGAAACTGCATCCCGTGAGGAGAACAAGCAAAAAAAAATCAAGAAAAACAAAAGATCATAGCTCGTGATGATAAAAACATAACAAAATGATCTCCTCATCAAAAGTTGGATCTATCATTGTTTGTTTATAAGAATTGCAGGTAATAGAAGTTTTAAGAGCTCTCATCTGCAAATAGTTTTACATTACTTACGTTGACAGCGCACATTATGAACTTATAAAAGACAGCACGGCTTGTATTTACACTCATGCAATCTTAACTATGTCATGCTTTTAAATTGGCCGAGGCACAACGTATTTTTTCCAAGTCTTTCAGTACCATTGTGAATACCATTGTAAATAAGACGGAACAGCGAAGAATGCACATAACAATTCCAGCTTTTCTACGGGCGCAATAATTGGTGAAGAAATAATTTTCCAGCCAATATCACTCTAATATTCCTGGAACTTAAATCAAATTTTGTTATAGAATTCTTTGAAGAATTTCCTATTCCTCGTGACAGCCATGTGTGGCGTGTGGCTCACGGCACAGAAAAGCAGTGAAGAGAGACTTTTTAATCAAGGATTTACATCTCCAGGAACCGTGGTTGTTTGAATCAGCACTCCTTGTTCTATATTTCGTAACGACGGGGGCACTAGTATCCGTTCTATCGAATACGTGAGCAATAAGTTTCCTTCTCGTTGCGTGTCACAAGAGCACTAGAGCCCAAGCGAACAGGATTTAAGAAATGAGCCTGTTTTTTTAAATTCAGCAAAAAGTGGCCAAGCATATGAACCACGACATGAAAATTCTATTGAAAAGGCGAGAAATATCTTGCATCGTTTTAAACAACAGCTATTGACAATAAGCAAGTTTATTTCATGCACATTTCAGATAATGTACACTTGTTACTGACGATTTATACTTTGATCTTAAACGTAGTATTTATAACTCTTTTTAGGATAGTGGGGCACGTGTTCTACTTGTTTCAAATGCCGACAAGCGGACAAAGATGCATCTACGAACCGTATTTTTGCGTCCTGAATACTGCCTGTCAAACAAACCATGCACCGTGTTTTTATCTTTAGCTAATTCTTTCCTTGGTGTGTTGTGTGTTTTTACAAGTACGGCTGTAAACTTCGACACGGCCCAGTTTAGCGGGAAAAAGAAATTTTGAAAAATTCTTGAGAATTTTATTCTTTTCCTTGGGTCCACTGGCTCATAACACTTGATGAATCAATTTTCAATTGCAATGCAGGCTAGCTTATGCGCAGAAAAGGTTGAGATACGGATACATAGCAAATTTTAGCTCTTTTTAAAGAAGTGACTGGTGCAGATGTGTATCCGCTTGTCTTAAAAAAAGCCAATGGTCGAAACAGATAACGGGACGAAATCGATGCCATTCAGTCACTAGAGTAATTCTTAGTGCAGTTTTGCCATTTTTATGCAAGTGAGACATGTATGCAGCTTGTGCTTCATAGAGGGTTAAATACCGAATCGCCATAGAGAAGTTTTTGTTTTCTCAATTAATTTATTTTCTCTCGCGTCTCGTATCTCGTATTCCGCTTCCTTGCCCTTTTTGATGTCGCGCTTCAGATGCCTGTTCATGTTTCTTTTTCTTTTTTTCACAAGACGGTTTGGATGATGACGAGGAAAGGCAGAGAGTTTAACCGGAAGAATGAGCCGGTTTGCTACCCTGCATGGGGGGAAAGGGGTGAGGGGATAAAAAGATGAAGGAGAAAGTATAGCAGGAAAATTAACAGGCTTTCGCTTGTGCGTGAGATCACACCTTGTGGCCTTGGACCATGTGGTCAGTAATTCTGAGATGATAGAGTATAATCTGCAATATACATATGAACCGGATTTTCGTGCAGCCGTGGCACTCTAAACATTTTGCTTAAGCGTGAGTTATTTATATTCAAGCTACGCGTAAACGACCTTCCGGGGCTTGTTCGTGGTAGCCCTGCAGCACGTTTCCTATTCACTTCACATTTCTTTTCCCTTGTGGCTTCGAGAAACACTGTATATAAATAAAATTCTGTAGCAATTTATATTTTCAGCGTGCTGACCTCAGTGCAATAATCAGCCCACGTAGGTTTTCATTTTCGAATCCAAAAACCATGCCGCAGAGAAGGTAATGACGGCGTATGAAATCGTCAGAACAATTAATGACGTTCTCACGAGAACGAACCGGCATGGCTAGAGAGGCCTATGTTTCATGACTGACAACAAGGTACGACCTAGAATAGGAGTCTCATCAATGTGAATCAAGTTCCACGTATTGTCACAGGACTCCTTTGCACGACGCAAAAGCACAATAATGTTGTTGACAGTATGCAGAGAGCAAGTAAAGTATTTTCGGGGTAATAAACACAATCCCATAATAAATGGTCGAGTTCTTGCGAGTTCACCCAAGTTTATGCTTGAAAGTGATTTTCTGCAGGCTTGCACATGCTCTTTGTCAATGTGACAATGCTCACAACTTCACGGTATGCCCTTGAAAATCTTTAACAAATTATTTTTTGCCTTCCAATATTTAGCGCATGCTTGTTGAACAAGTCGACGCTCACGCATACGACCAATATGAGAATAGGGGTACCGGATGTTAGCCGTACTAATCAGGTGAATCGCGAACATGATGTTACCATTCTACTCAGAAGATCAAGGTAACCAGCCTCCCTGGGCCAGATCGAATTTACAATCGAGTCCTAAAAGCTACGCTGTTTCTGTGTACCCTCACTTGACAACGTGGCAGAAGCAAACAGTCAAAGAAACCAAGGAGCATATGTAGAGTTTTTATTTTCAGTTTGTGGTGTTGATTATTTAGAAATTAAGTGTTATTGCTTTATGGCTTAAAGATAATTGATAAGAAATCAGAAGAAAAACAACCACAGGCCAACGGTGGGAGCCGAACCCACGACCTCTGATTTTCAGGTGCGAAATTCAGAGGTCGTGGGTTCGGCTCCCAGCGGTAGCCGCAGCTGGCAAAGGACAAGGTTAATTGGAGAGACATGGGAAGGGCCTTTGCCTCTCCCATGCAGTGGGCGTATTCAGACTGGTGATGATGATGATGCTCTACCAACTGAGCTACAGTGACGGCTGTCCAATCTTCTGCTTGAAGAGCCAAAAGATTGGGCAGCCGTCGCCGTAATCGTCGCTGAGATGGTAGAGCACCGGACGCGAAACTCGGAGGTCGTGTGTTCGGCTCTCATCGGCGGCATGTGGTTGTTTTTCTTTAGCTTTCTTATCAATAATCTAGCCATAAAACAATAACACTTAATTCCGAAGTAATCAACACCCAAAAACTGAAAAATTATCTATGCTCCTTGGTTTCTTTGACTGTTGGCGTCCGCCAAGTATGATATAATGAACACCTGTTTTCCCTTTCCTTTTCTGCCCACTAACTTGATAAGGTTGTTCACAAAGTGCCTTGAATTAGGTTAATCGCCTCTTGACTGGAAGCGTGCAAATGTAGTTAGCACACACTACGAAGAAATAAAGCAAACACAAGGCCTGTCTGTCTAATAAGCGCAAGCTGCAATACTTTTGAACATGTAATCTACAGCATTTAATTTACCTTAAAAGCGCGAACATCTTTCGCAGAACGCAACACGATTCCTAGTTTTACGTACAGAATTTTCAATTAAACAAATAGCCGTAATCAAGTGCACAGCGTACTTTTAGATTCAGAAAACGTTAATTCTCTATCACAGAGCCTCTTATTACAAAATATACTTGCCCTTCAAATATCGAGGAAGTAGCTAACAGGCCAAAGGCATATCTTAGCGAATGAAAACAGTGCGTGGTGCTCAACGGACTGAGTTTATCAGAAGTACCAATTTATCAATCCTCCAACAAGGGCCTATTTTAGGGCTTCTATTTCTGATGCATAGCGGTCTATCAGCACAGTTCCAGTAGAGTATGAGAACGACTGCTGTGTCTACCAAAGTATAACTTGCAAAGCTGACTCAGAACTGCTCCTAAGGGAAATTCATTATATATTTCCTGGTGTCATGATTGGAAAATGACCCTTAACCGTTCAAAAAGTATGAGTGGCGTTAAAATGCAGGCAAAAAAGCTACCTTGGTGGTATATACGCGACTGCTATTTAAGATTAAAGATATCTAGGTGTTCTATCTTCAATGTGTTCATCAAGTGACCCATATTTCTTTTTTATTAAATTTATCGCTATTATTTTTTTCAAGCGACTCTTGAACTCGAAGAAATGTAGACATTACTAACGTTCGCTCATTAAACAAACGTGATTGCTCTGCACGCGACCCTTCAACTAAGCAAAACACAGCTGTGATTCAAGGTGTTCCAAAACGGACAGCCCGGTTAATCTCTGGATTCTACGGATTAAACAAATATGCTACAGTTATTTGAGAAGACTTGGGTTGGTCACTTCCACAACACCGCACGAAATATCTCATATTTCCTTCTTTTTGCAGTACATCTAAGGTCTGAACAGGCATTGATAACGAGATATACATTTAGCCACCAAATGGTTTCTCTTCGAAAAAGTCGTTAAATGAAAATCCGTGAATACAAGTGTAGAGAAAATATAATAAATGAAACTTTCCAAAAATTATTCTTGACTGCAATAGTTCAAAACACATTGTCACCGCTTCTACTATGCCATTTTAATCTCTAACCTCCACTTCTTTTTGGTCTATGGATGCATCGTTTTGAATCGAAATGGTTTAACGAATTTGGTTTTTCTTTTCTCTGTTTTCTTTCGATGTGATTTCTAATGTACTGATGCGCTTGCATGTGCTGATATTTCGCTCGCCAGTGCATGCATCGTACTGTATAGTACAATAAATGCTTCCCTTTTTCTTTCTCAACAACTCTCTCCGCTTCAGTAATGCCCGATTAACTTAACGTGTAAACATTAAATACATTATGTGAATAATTTGGTTTTCGTCCGCATAAAGCCTTCACAGTGTACAACAGCACTCAAAGGTATGAAAATGTCGCATTTTATACGGCTTTGTCGCTAATACTCATTTCTGGAAATGCAACCCCGCGCTCCTGCAGAAAAACGTGTGTGCTTCACTGCAGTAGAGTTAAGTGCTGCAGTGAAGCTAAAAAGTTTTACACGATTCTATGCATAGTTTACTTTCAGGTACGGAGTAGGTTCAGGACCTGAAGACAATGCTTTCTGTGTTCTATAGACATTTAGACGAACTTACTTTCAAGAAAGGAGCCTTCTTTGAAGGCATTTTTGTTCCTCCGGTCATCAATGACACACGTAGCGTTATACGTGCGTCATTGCAAAAAAACTCGATTGCCCAGTTTCGAACGATATTTCTTTTCAAGGTCACTGTCCTATCTGCTCACCCTGATCATGGGTACTTAACTGACCGGTCCGGATGCTTACTGTTTCA
This sequence comes from Amblyomma mixtum, assembly GCF_055824585.1. Lineage (NCBI taxonomy): Eukaryota > Metazoa > Arthropoda > Arachnida > Ixodida > Ixodidae > Amblyomma > Amblyomma mixtum. Next base: position 87,601,327 of record NC_143017.1, on the reverse strand, counting down.
ATACATTCAAGTAATCATGACGACAATAAAGCATCATGTTCTTATTTAGGCGTTTTATAGACAAACTAAACATCGGTCAGGCAAATAGTTTAATAGAGCAGTAAAAAAATTGTTTTACACTTACGGCTCTGATTGTTCAGAGAAGTTCACTTTAAAATTTTTATTTGTCAATATCGGCCTCTTGACAATAAATTGAAGAAAAACTTCACTCGTATGAATTACCGAGACCGAGGACAATATTCGTAATATGCCTACGCATCACAAATCCTGCACAGGCTCTCTTCTCACTTTCATTAACCTCCCAAAGCTAACGGGAAAGAGAAAAAACATGAGTACTGTTATTTCTCTATACAATTAGCCACTCATTTCAACCTACCTTCTGCTAATTTCGGCTAGCGCCATGCCGCACTCCCATAACTACAAAAGTTACCGTATTGGTCGGGGCTTTTTTTTTTCATCATTTTGGCATGATGGATACGTTGGAGGCTTGGAGCCTAAAACTCTGCGCCCTTTAGAAAATTTAGCAGGGCGTGACACTGTCGTCCATTTGTGCACTACATAAAATCACCTGGCATGAAGGCCTACGTGTGTAACATGACGTCACATTATTTCAGAGACCTCGAACTTCCAATTCTTATTTGTTTGATGCTGAACCTTACTGAACAGTGAAGCACTTTGGGGGGCACTTTATAATGGACGAAAGGAAAAAAATAAATATAATGTCGTCTTGTCCGAAGTCAAACAAATATGAGTGTCCAGTGGTACAACAGGTACGAACGCTGAACATTTCCGGCCTCGCCCCTTTCATTGACGATCGTTTGCGCTGCACAGACGCTATCACTAAACACTGCAAAGTCTTTAGTCCACCCCGAAGCGTAAAACTCAATAGTACGCAGTTTGGCCATAAATTGTTGAATAATTGTACCACCCAGTATTTCGATTCAGCTGCGACAGTTATCGTCTAAGCTGATATGTATTACAACTTCTGCATCAGACGTAAGAGAGCTTGATTGTTACTAACGCAGTAATTTCGGTAAGCTAAACGCCCAAAGTGTAGGTGATATATTACTTTCAGCAGACACATGTGCATTATACACGTCAATCAAGAGTAAGGGTGCACGTTGTAATACGAGGTGTTTCAGAGAAGATGATCACTGGTCTTTAAAAACGGGGTTTTTGTGATAGAGAGACGCTCTTTGCGGCATACTAATACCAGTATTGGCGGACGTCAAAATACAGAAGAGTCATAATAACTAGTAAAGTGATTCACTAAATTCTAATAACTAACTTTATAATTATTACCGATAGGCACCTGCTTGCAATCAGATTTGTAGCTGATCGTTAGTAACATCCATATGCGTTTTTAGAATTTCGAAAACGCGATAACCGTCACCGCCATGGATCGATAAAATCTGGCTACATCGTGAAAAAATACATGCGCTTTCGAAAAGCATGCAGGGAAAGCAACTCCTCCAGAGCACGTAACTAGTCGAAATAACAAAGCTGCCGCAGCGGGGAGGGCAATCGCGTTTTCGAAATTATAAAAATAGATTTGGCGATTTCAACGGCCGGCTACAAATCGCTAATTGCAGTTAGGTGGCTACGATAAAAGTTAAACAGTTATTTATTAGAATTTTGTTTATAACTTAACTAGTTTACACGATTCACCTATTGTTTTTTTTTGACGTCTGCCAACATTGGTATTAGTATGCCGCAAAAAAATTGCCTTTGCCTCAAGCACCCTATATTTAAGAATTAGTGGTCACCTTTCCTGAAGCATCTGGTATATGTGTGATGCAATATTTTGTGCAAATCGTACTCAAGGCTCTTGATGTTCATGTGCACGCACGAGGAATAAATCGTTTTCCGGGCCAAAGCTTTCATCTATATGTTTTGTACATAACACTTTACGAACATGCGAAGTTATTGTTTCTCTTCAGTTATAGAAAATAAGTATTGAAATAAACGAAATAGCCGCACTATATTCTTTTTGCAGAGGCTTAAAAGTCTCTCGCAGTACGAAGTTGAGAAAGCCTTCTCTTCCTCTACATTCTCACCTTTTCGGCTTTCTGTTTACCGTCACTGCATTGGTCTTCGGCAAATCAACATACGTGCTTACACTCTGAATTGCATGACTGGTGGTACTCCTATCATATAGGAATAAAGCCGCAATTCTCAGTTTCCGTACACAAATCTCAGCAGCCCGTACAAATGCGATTACGGACAGTTAAAATGTGGCCTGACGCGACTCCCATTTTATGAAAGAAGTTGCATGGAAAGCAGATGCCACTAAAAGCAGGTAAATATAGTGGCGCAGTAAAGCACGAGATAATCATACACAAAAAAAAATCCGTCTTCTGCTTGAGCCTCTCTGCTCTGTCAGAGAGACACGCATAAACTCTCAAGATAAATGCGAGACGAACTAAAACTTCGGGCGCGGACAACATTTCCGTCAAAAGTCGCTTCTAGACCGCTATAGCAAGTATTTTAACACCGGTCGGCATGCGTGGGGCGGATACACAGGGCGCCGTGCGCTGCGCCGTCAAAGTGAACTTCGCGGAAGAATAAATTTTCGCACCCCTGACAGCGGAGTTCTGTCGGCGTTGATCGAAGAGCCTCGGGAACGACCGAAAAAGGCGTCTCGCGTCTGCTCTGGGACTGTCAAACTGAGCGACGACAAATGTGCGTCCGGTTTTCGCTCTCGATCTTTAGAGGCCGCATCACGGGACGCTGCCTGTATACCGCATAGACTGCAAGGTGCCGACTGAGGACAGCAGGCACGTCGGACACGTCGGTTCACGTGGAGGGAGGAAAGTGAACACCTCGGATCGGATAACGTCTGCCTCTGAGTAGGAGTACATTCCAGTGGAAAACATGTGCGGTCAGAGAGGAAGGAAAGCGGCTTAGGTGTTCTGTAAGATGGTCCAAACGACCACAGACGTAGAGCGAGCAGCGAAACGATATTTTTTGTTGCTGTTCAAAACAGCCCCGCTCTTTGCTCTACTTTTCGCTTTACACGTTTCAGGTTCATACACAAACACGAAAGAGAAGTAGAGGAAAAAGTGGGGAAGCTCACTAGTGAACGAGCAGACTCAGACTGTCATGCACGCATTGAAGATTGCGTTAGTGACAATCATTTCAGAAAAGTCACTTCTCACGCCTTCTTTCTTCAATGCCTTCTAAACCAGAAGAAAAAAAAGAATCTTTCGAGAACGATTATTCGGGAATATGGTGAATCGCATTTTCTACACTTCAAAATAAAGGCCCGGGTAGAACGGCAACACTATGTCTTCGGCTAAGTTGGCTCCTCATGCATATTTAGGAACACAAGCCGGTAGATAGATATGTTTATTGTAAAATTTCTCTCAAATTTGTCCGAAATGATTTTGTAGCCGAACTAAAATTTTCATACTATTGTGCGCTGCCCCTCCAAGACTGCATTTTCCCGTTTCTTGGTCTGCTGAAAATTCAGTGAAGCAGTGGGCTAGTTTTCTACACCCCCCAATCGCATTACCAGTCGTATATACACAACGAAATGCTCTTTTTTACTCACCTCCATATCTCCGTCGCTCCTGAATTAAAATATTTAAAGTAGGTGAGAGAACGACGACTTCAATTTCGTTTCCTGCAAAAACCTGATTTATAGGATTCTACGCCGCTATTTAAGGTTTCCAATGGTTCGCAGCCAAACGAGATCAAAATAAAGAGGTAATAAACGAAAAGAAATTAGACCCCACACGCGTTTAGGCCAGCCGTCTAAAGTGTCGGCCTGTGCACGGGCTTGCACACCGTACTCCGAGCCGCCGCCGGTTGCCCCTGGCAACCTAAATTAGACGGGATCCTTCCTCCCCCATCTCGCCGGGCTGGCAGGCAGCTCGCGGGGTCTCGAAAGCAAAAACGACGGCGCCAAAAGGAAGATCTAAGGAGATTCGACTCCCCTCCCGGTCTCGCAGCTGCCATGAGCGAAGACGAAGAGTGGGAGGGGCTCTCCTCCCATCGTTTCCGTCGCCCGAGAGATGCGGGCGGCTTGCGGGAACGAATGAGGGAGGAGGAAGAGGCCGGAGAAGGAAGAGGAAAAGGGAAGAGAGGGAAGCTTCCAGCGAAACAAGAAAAGGAGCAAGCGACTGCGAGTATCAACGAGGAAGAGAGAGAGAGGACGGAAGAAAAATGGCAGGGAGGGAACTTCAGGCCTTGCGTCAAGGGGAGAACGGAAGGGAGATGAGGCGAACAGAGCAGGGAACAACGCCCCCATCCTCCCTGCTCGCGTGAAAAGGAACAGGGGGGACAACGGCGGCAGAGGCGGTGGCGCTCAATTGGTTTTGCCGGGAGGATGGAAAGGCGCTTGCCGGCTCCTCTTCGCCGGTGGGAGACGGGTGGGGGAGGGGGGATACGAACGGGAAAGAAGTAAAGTGCGAAAGCGAGTCAGCAAAGCGAGCTGTGGCGAACCAGGAAAGGGGGAGTAACGGGAAGGAGCTCGGAGCCGCCTCGCCGGGTTGGGGAAATTGAGGGGAGAGAGCGTGTCAAGGGGAGAAGGTTGGCGCTCCCCGGCGAGGCCCTGCGCCGCCCGCCTGCTCGGCCGGAATTCGAGAGGCGCGCTTCTGGGAAACGCTTCCCAGAGACCTCACCATTTCCCAGAGAATCGAAGCGGTTCCCGCTGTTGCTGCTGCTTCTACAGCTTGAGCTGCTATGGCGGCGCCAGCACACGCTGAGCCGCCGCCCTGGAACAACACACCAGGCGCGCGTTATTTCTTCTTACGCTTGACCAAAGCCAAAATTGCTTTTGCCCTCCTCCACTGCCTCCTCTTCAGCTTCTGTCTCGCTCTCTCTGCTTCCCTCGTCCGGCATCTGCGCCGCCTTGTTGTTCTGGGAAGCAATAATTTAGTTAACGCCAGGGCTTGAGCCGCTGCTGCCGTCTGAGGAAAACATGGTTCGGAAGCGTGGAGTTGGGCTTTCGTCTTTGCTTATTTTTTTCCACTCGCTGGTAGCAATGAGAGCTTGAGGGTTGTTTCTCTAGAGAAGCAAATATACAGCCCATTTTCAGCGTGTATTGCTGTCTCAGCTGTGGCCTCTCAAGTTACTTTATGGCTAAAATGATAACGCAGGAAGGAGCATAAACCGACGTACGTTACACATTTAACAAACTATGAAGACCGCGTAATGACGGGCAAAACTCAGTTGCGTATAGTCGCGCGTTGAAATAAGGTGTATTCGTGAACTGTTTTCTTTTTTATGGTGCGTTGTTGCGTGTCCGGAGCGCATTATAATTAGACTACGTTGTACAGATATCTGAAGTCGAAAACAAACAAAATTGAATAAAGTGGATATTTATTCTTCTTCATCAACGTGCAGTGCTGCGACGAGACAAACTTAAGATTTCGCTCAAAGAAGGTGATGAAATAAACGCTTCAGAAGCGCATGTGTGTTGCTCAACACCCGTGGAAAACTTACCTTGGGACTTCTAAGTGCAGAAAGACTTCTCTAGGAAGGCAGTGAAATTTCCTTTCGTGTGCGGGAGGAAAACGGAGGGAGACACGTCTTTTCTGTTGCTTTTCTATTGGCAGACACACGTAAGTGGCCGGCTCTTAAAAAAAAGACGCCTTTACGACACAGCGCCTCTAAATGGTTTTGATATAAAGAACGTTGCTTTCAGAGTTTGAGAACAGAATTTCTATCGTAACACACTGCATCATGTTCGTACGCCTTGCTTTGTTGGCCGCAAGTGGATAGTGTGTGTTAACTATTATTCCGAGGATATATAATTTTCTGAATACATTCGCCATGCCTCGAAACAAAGAGTACCTGTATGCCCACTGCTTCTTGTTCTGTGAGATCGTAACCATTTTTTTTTTTTTGCGTGTTGGTGTAAAATATACTCAGATCTATTCACATGCGAACTTGAATAAAAAAAAAGGGCGTCTAGAGCAGCATGCAACTACGTAGATCCCTGTTAAGTTTCTGCGCAGTCGGTGTAAATACTGATATTCTAGCTTTAGTACCCCAGTTGTTACGATTCAATTTTAAATAAATGATTGTTTTGTGCCATATGAAAGAAAAATAAAACAGGCAATAAACAAAATAATTTTAGCGCCACATGTATATTGAAGGCAAACTTCTTTTGGGGACTGGAAGGAACGGCAGAATACTTCTCTGCTTTTTCGTTTAGTAGCAAGGTTACGAGTACATGGAGAGTGCCTACAAGCGTGTGTAGAGTGCGGAGTCCCTCTTGCCTCTCCTCCTCCGTCTTCCTGCCCAGGGTTGGTGGTGTGTCTTCCTCCCTAGGGTTGCTAGATGAGTACGCTCTTCCCGCTGTGAGCGCTCGCTAACAATATATCAGGTAGCGACATCCGGTGGTATGGTTTTGAACACCATGCCTAATATCATGACCGAAATTCACCGACACAACTTTCTTGTTTTGCTGCATGCGAGGCATGTATACTTGCAAACTATTTGCATCCACTGCCCTCCCTCCTTTACGCATTCAATGTCCATGCATCAAACTCTCGAAGCGGCTGGCCGCTTTCTACCAAAATTCTTAAGCAGTTTGCCGATTAAGAGAGGCTTCTCCAAGGTATGTGATGCTTACCATGTGATTAAAATAAGAGAAGAGTATTGTTTTAACAGGAGGCGTGCTTGGTTGCAAAACTGTGAAGCGCACAGAAAAAACTGCGTTTAGACAGGTTGTTCGTAAAAAGGGATGAGTTGGAGCATATATGCTGTTTTCCCACGCTTTCGTTTTACCGTTGCTTCCCACGTAAGAAAGATCAACCTTTGTACCTTGTTATGCTTCCAAGAAAATCGAACTTCAATTAAGGAAAGCAGCGTCAGCATTATTCGTGCGGAAAATTCTTAGCTATAAATTTAAACCAAGCAGAGCAGCTAGTTGTGTGCGGCCTTCGCCACCACGTTTCGAAAGAGGCGAAATTCTAGAGGGGCGTGCAATGCGCGAAGTCGTTGCACGTTAAAGGTGCACTAAAGAGCAACCTGGAATCGTCTTATTACCGCGGGAACTCGACCTATACCGTGCGAGCATTCTTAGAAACGTCGAATTATTGTCCTGTGCGGCCGATTTTCGATTAAAACAAATTAAACGTTCCAGCTCCCCCCCCCCCCCCCCCCCCTCCATTTTTTTTAACTGCCGCCGAAAAGACGAGTCAGCCAACGCATGTAGTTCCTTTCAGCCAGTCGCATGGTGGCTTCGCTTTCAATTTTATTTTGTTTTTTTTTTAGATTGACGTGAATAAATAGTTTCAGTCGCAGACAATATAGCCGCAAATTAGGCCCACGGAAATAAAAATAAGCGTGGACACTTTGCTTTCGCCTATCGCTAAGTAGCACTCCGCCCATGGCAAAGCGGCAAGCTGCCACGCGGCTGGCTAAAAGGCACTCCACGCGTTGGCTGACTCCTCCTCTTTTCGGAGGCGAGTTCAAAAGAAAAGGTGGGGGCCGCAACGTTTAATTCGATTTAATGGAGAAATCGGCCGCACAGGACATTAATTCGAGGTTACTAAGAAAACTTAGAGCGTGCAGATAGAGTTCGCGCGTTAAAAGACGAGCTCAGAATCCACTTTAGTGCAGTTTTAAGGAACCCTAGGTAGTCTAAATTGTTCCGAGCATTCCGCTAAGGCATACTGCGTAGCGTGAGCAGCTTTGGTATGTTAACCACATAAACCAACCAAACCAACCAACCAACCAATGTTACAGAGCACGATTTGCACGTGGTGGTATGGCCTAAACATAACAGAAAACCTAGTGCGGAACAGTGGGAGAGGATGCTATCCAGCGACATCCTGAAAGTCCAACAATGACTAGTAAGGCGTGCACGCAGGGCAAGCTACCCTAAGCGGAGCCCTGGACTAGGGGAACTGACCCTGATGATAAGATGGAAGACTCCGTCTGAAGCCGCAAAAAAATATTGTAAAATAGAGCAAATAAACGTTTTCCACCACCACCACCACGTGGTGGTGTGACCATTCCTATCACGTACTGCGTACCGAATGACAGAAGCAAAAGTTTAACGTTGCCTTCTCAAGAGACACAAAACAAATCAGCAGCAGCAACAACCACAACAAAAAGAACATTCTTTAATGGGCACCTGAACAATAGAAGTCGGTGGTAGATAACAAAGTAGCGCTGACAGCATTAATGCCGCGCCTTTATTAGTACAAGCGCTCACCTCTCAGTCGCATTGGGCGGCAAAGGATGAGGAGGAAGCGTGGGCAGTGAGAGCGGGGGGTGCATAGCTTCGGGCTGGCCGCCACTTGACCGTGAGGCGCTATATACGAGCCCGTAAACACAGCCACTATTCTGGCAGTAAAGTCTAATCGCTCATCGTAAATCGCCACGCGCCTCCTGCTCCGCAATCCTGCGCCCGTAGGGGCCATACACGCACGGTTGCCGCGGAGCAAATGTTTCGCTTTGCAAGTGCCCTTGGCCCTACAGGGGCACGCACGCCGTTTGTGCAAAACTGCTGGCACTTGAAGCTGAGTGCGCATATGTGTGGGTAAAGAGCGGAAGGTGGTTGGACAATAATTAAAACTGGCTCTGACTCTTGGGGGACAAAACATGGGTTGCTTTGAGTAACGATTCTCTTGGTGGCGTGTTTTACGAATTGCGATGTCTGTAAAGTAGCTTCAGCTAAGGAGTACGCCCGGGAATGTCTGCACACTAAAATTTTTTACACCCTTAAAGGTGTAACGCTCTTGTTCCAGGAGAAACACTCTGAGGGTGTTCGCGAACATCCTTAAAGTGTTAGTGAAGACCCCCAGAGTAAAACTCTGTAATCATAGACAGCATAATGGTGTATATGAACACTCTCGAGGGCGTTAGCCCTGGGACCCCTGGAACACCTTTTTTACACCTTTCAGGGTGTAAAATTTGTTGAAGTGATATATGTGCGCGTTTGGCCGGAACAGTGCCCTCGAGCACCGAATCACTTTGTGCGCGCCGCTTGCCGTTCCTTCCTAAGCTGAGATCCCGCCAGAAATAGTTCTTGTTTAATTCTTGTGGACACGTCTGCTAAGTGTCGTGGATGACTCGGAAAATAAGACTGTTCGGTGGCTATACAAGCGTTACGCCGGGCGTTTAAGCTAAGGGGTGCAGTTTTTAAACGTTGGATTTTATAAGTCAGAAGAACGCTCATAGTATCGTCAGCGGCGAAGCACATCTGAATAGAGCTAAGACATACTAGCCAGTAGGCTCCTTAACTAATATTGAATAGTTAGCTTTTTAACTATTGCTATTATTCACTTTATTTGAAAGCTTGTAGCACACCGTAAGTAATACTGATATCAGTTTCTATAATTTCGAAGACGCACTTACGCTATAGATGCTGTGGCCCTGTAAATATTGGCAATTCGGACAAGCTACAAGCACTGGAGAGGTTGCTTTGCCTGCAAGCTTTTCTAAAGCGCATGTATCTTGGCGCGGTGTTGGCAAAAATTTGAGTCATACAGCCGACGGTAACTGCATTTTCGAAATTCTGAAAGCTGATATGGATATTGCACACGGTGGTCTACACGCCTATAAATAAACAAGGAAACTAATAGTAATAGTTAAAAAGCTAGCGACTCAACATATGTTAACAAGCCTCTCGTTTGGATAAATGCATAATAAAGTAAAACAATAAACAGACACAATAAAGGCAGAAAAGATTTAGTTTTAGGTTAACTTACACGCGCCACAACTGAAAGAATAAAACTGCAAAACAACACAGGTCAGACTAGCGTACTCCCTTTTGTAATAAGGGAGTGTACTAGAGTAGAGTTTACTCCTTTTTTATTCCCATATATTCGTATTCAGAGTGTAAGCTACTCAGTGAGTGCAGGTCTCATGCATGGTGGGTTAACGCAGGTTGATTGGTGGTGGGCGTCGCTTTCGGGCTCGTTCCCAAAAAGAGGGTTGGTAGATGGCTCTTTTCTGAGCGGTAGGGGTTGGGAGGTGGATTGAGGGTGTCAGTGGGAGATTGAGTAGGTAAAGGGAAAGCATTTTCTCTGGGGGCTTGCGATAGGTAGGTGGCTAGTGGGTGGTGCTTCTGTAGTGTGGAGGCGTCCCTCACCCAGGCTTCACAATGACAATGCCAGCACATTCGCCAAGTCCAACTGTTACTGCAATCGCAGTAAAAAAGAACAGTTAGCGTCCTTTCAAGAAAATGACACAGAAAAAGTTAGGCGTTCAAGTTACTAATTCTTTGCCCATTTACTATCATTGTACCTACCGCTGCAGTTAGAAAGATGTAGAAAAGGCCGGCGGGAAGCATTAAACGCCATTGTAAAAAATAGGGTTATCTTATCATGGGTCTAACCACACATAATGACCTACTAATAAATGCCACAACAAATTTTGCTTCGGTGTCGAGGTGGTAGATATTGAATGTTATTGTTTTCTTATTACAAGTTTACCGTTAGCATCTTCGGCTTGCTAATGATGCGGGATCATTTTGCATGCGGCGCTATTGAAATAGTTTTTATCTCTATTTTGCGTTAACTTTTCCATTTTTAGGCCTCTGCTACCCGAAATGCATGCTACTGCCTCACGACAACAAAAAAGAAACTTTAATACTGGACATTTAAGGCATCACAAGCGATCAAATAAGCATACAGATAGGAAAACCTGTGGAAGAAAGCTGGATTTCTTTCCCCAGTTCCTTTTTATCCCTATCCGCCGCGGTGCTTAGCTACCTAGAATCAATCCTACTTTCCTCAAATTAGCCTGACGCTCCCGGTATCGGCCCACGCATCGGAAGCGGGAAGCGGAGTAGAAAGAAGAAATAGGGAAAAAAAGGAAGAAGACAGATAAGGACGGAGGCTGGTGACTGCAGTAAAGAGGAGCACCGAGAAGAGATGGCCCCGCATTCCGCTGACGGCCCGGAGCCAGAATTTGGAAGCACGAGAGACGCGCAAGGAACAGTGTGGTATAGCGCAGCGCACGGCTTCCAGCAGAAAAGCAGAAAACAGGGAAATAAAGGCAGGAGAAGGAAAGGTTGCCCGGCCCATGTCGTTTCCTCTGGGCAGTCCTCGCGGGCAGGCCAAGGAAGAAATGTGGATATGCTGCCCCGGCCGGCAGGGACAGGGTGCTGCCAGTCGAAGGCTTTCTCTCCTAGCTTCAGACTCCTCCGGCGGACAAATAAAATGGGGGAAGATTTCGGGACCTGCAACATCGGATTCCCTGGAATGGAGGGAACGACGGAGAAAAGGTTTTCGTTCCTTTTTTCCCCTCTCTGTTATTCTGGGCTTGCCGCACGGGCATGGGGCAAGCCCTATATATCTCCGGCACGGGGCCCGTTTCGTGCGTGGTATAGAGATTCGGGAAAAAGGAACTGAGGAGGTTAATCGGAAACGAAGGCGCTGCGGGGACGTGGGGAAGAAGTTGCTACAGCGCTCGCCGGCCGCGGAATCCCGCTTGAGACCGGGCGCTAACAAGAAAGTACGATAAGGCCTACTCCCGGATAGGGCCCCGTTATCTGCCCGGAGCCCCGATGGCCGACAGGGAACGGAAAGAAGTGGTCGGTGGGCGTTACGCGGCTGAGAAGAACGGCCGGAAGATCGGGAAGGGTGGGGAGCCCGGGGCATCTGGATCGCATCTAGCTTGCTGTGCCATAGCACGTCTTGGCTTAACAGTTCCCAATGCAACGGCACTCTGTTAAATGAAGAAACGCGAACGGTGGTTCTTGCCTGTGTGCCATGGATCCTATACATTCCACTAGGGGAAACGTACACAAGCTAGAAATCTAGAAAAACACTATAATACACCACTAGAATAAAATAGCTATAAAAGCGACCAAACTGAATACGGACGATAGCGATTGAAAGAAAGTAAAAAGAAGGAGAAACCGGACTCGTGTAGAATGGGAGAGGCTCAAGGCTACTCTTCAGACTTTACGTCGATGAAATAAGGGATGTCTTCGCCATGACATTTTTTTATGTATTGGGGGGGGGGGGGGGGGGGGGGTACTATGCGAGGTTCATAATTG